>NW_017729024.1:4161947-4191021 GCF_001723915.1 Gavialis gangeticus | reverse complement strand
TCAGGTCCCTTCCGACCCTAGAAACTATGAAACTATCACATGGGTCTGGGGATTTATTTCCCCTTGCAAATATTTTACTTACCAAAAAATATTACTTGAGTCAACTAAACTATTCATGAATCCAAGTCAATTTGGGAAATACTCAGCTAGAAAAATTCAAGGACATTGAATGTCTTTGTATTAATGCCTTTTTCAAAATGAAAATGTGTCAACTTCCAGTTGTTGACAAACACAGCAAAATGTATTTTATAAAACTAAAAGCACCCCTGCAAAAACCAAAAAATGTTGCTTGGGTCAGACAAAATGTTTTATTTAAACCATTTTGTTTGTTTTTTGTTTTTATTCTGTTTATAAAAACAAAATGTAATCCTTTAGGGATTGATGTAAAAATCCCTTGATTTTTTTGGTGCACCAAATGGAAAAATCAGTTATTTTCACAACCTGATTTGTATATCCTGACACTTTTATAGATAAAGATGAATGCTAGACACATACAAATATTATATTTTGAATGCAAATGAGGATTTATATGTGCACATTGATAGTTGGGTAACCCACTAACTGATATTTTGTGCAAATGAAGTAATTACACTTGGTATTAGTGAAATGTAAATGTGGTCTTTAATGATCAGAAGCATGTCTGTTTTATCTATATTTCAAAAGTTAGAAAGATCTGCCAACATTAATCTCTTCTGACAAGGTTAACATAGTACCTGACTGAGTCATTCACTGGAAATAAATTAGTAACAACATTTAGACATTTTTCTTTACTCAAATTGTTTGTAAATCAGACCCAATTTCTGATTTCTGCCTTATTCATAAGTAATAGCAAAATAGCAGAAATATTCAAACACTTTTAGCCCTATCTGCTGTTCATTTTTGGGTCTGATTAGTCACCTAAGTTATATATATTGTTTCTGATCATTGACTGAACGACTGAAACTTTAAAACTAGAGAATAATGAATATCCTTGTTTATACATAAATACCTTAGTATGAAGAGGAAAACAGGTGCAACTCCTTTATGTTTAATTAAACTTTATCTTTAATTAAAACCCCCCATAAAAAACCCCAAAACAACTTTGTGTGAAATTCTGATAACATTCTTTTTTTTGGCAGTATTTAGAAAGTTTAGGGTAACATTGTCAACATCCTTTATCTGACTTATGTGAAGTACTGTTTGAAGGTTTGGTTCACCCACTCTGTCTGTCAATTGTTTTGGCGTGGTAGGCTGAAGAATACCCAGAGTCTTGCAGAATTCATGCTAAACACATAAGATGAACTGAGGGCCATAGTCTCAAAAAAAAATCTGAAGAAGCACAACAAACAAACAAAATCTACCCTGAAATTACAAAATGAAAAACAGTGCACAAGGAGCAGCCAGTTATTTTGGAATATTAATATAAAAGGGACTGAGCTGGACATAGTAATAGTTAAATCGTATATACCCTTGTGATTGAGAGGTTACAATTTTCTATGCTCTATCTGGGACTTGAAAATAATCATGGGACAGGAAAGAGACTGGGGAAAAAACTTAAATTAGAAATGAATGTCACAGGAACAAAAGCCTGCAGTGACCTAGTGACTTAGTAGACAAAATTCTAGTCTTAGTATTACCTGGAAATCCACTTCTGGAGGCTTGTGAAAGAGTTTGATGGCATCACACCAGTTCCTAGGGAAAATAATCCACATGACTTAGTAGGTTTGGAGACCAAATTAGCTCTCACCCTTACAAAAAATGGTCTTTTTAGGTCAAGGTTCAGGTCAATGAGATGTCATTGTGAAGAGGCTTAACACTGCATCTGCTTGTCTCCTATCTGCCCTCAGGATGAGAAAGAAAAGCTTTAATGTCAAGCCTTACCACTGCTTTAACCTTCAGGGTCAAACATATTTCACTCCCCCACCTCTCCAAATCCGTGCAATTTCATAATTGAATTACATGGTCAACAGAGTGATAAATTAGCCCCCCCTCCCCCACAAAGGATAAAATCCTGAGGTCCCAAGCTCTTGCTGAGCACCCAGGACTGCCATTGAAGTCAATGAAATGGGAGCCCTGACATTTCAGCTAGTCCTTTCAGCTCTTAAGATTTGACCGGAAGAGATTCAGAGGCTATTTTCCCAGCTATATCAAATGAGGTTTTCATTCAATTAAGAGAAATGTACTGTAACATTCTCTTCTAACAAAAAAGGTTTTGTAAGTAAAAATCTAATCAGGCTTTCCAGCTGGGGCTTTTAAATGTACAGGCAGCCACCTATCAATAAATTTGATAATAGAAACATCACATTTTTATACTGCATTTACCATTTCAGCAAATATTTGCCTGTTCCACTATCCTTGTCGCATTATAGTGATGAGTCATTTATGCTTACATGGGTCAAATAACATTATGTTGTGTGTTATATCAAAGTACAGCTCCTGATTAACTGATAGGACTCAGTACTAACCCCTATGCCAGATAAGAGGTTTGAAACCTTTTTTAAAGTGAGGGGGAAAGAGGTCTGAAGTTGTACTTAAACATTTAGATAAAATACATGCGCCCCCCCATCTCCCATTTGAAAATATTCTAAAAGAATACATTCCCAATCAAATCAATGGGTCTGTTTGTGCTTTTCATGTTCAATGAGTTGTGAAGTAGAATAATTGATTAGGAAGAGACATCTGTTTGTAGCACAAAAGCATAAGCAATTCAAAACACGTAGGGTAATCCATCTTTCTTCTTGCATCCCAATGCTGAGATGCAAAGAGACATTATGCAGTTATACAAAAATGCATGGGGATTGACCGCAAGATGGAAAATAGATATTTTCCGCATGAACAGATATAGATTCAGTAAGAGAAAGACAGACCAGAATCTTTCCTACAGTAAGATTCATGCTAAATACTATGAGGTGTGTAAGTGAAATACAAAAGACTTGTAGTGCTGCTACCGAATCAGTTTTTGCTCATATACAGCCTAAGCTCGAACAATTGTTTTTTTCTGTTATTGGAAGTATCATTTTGTAGTATGGAACATGGAACAAAACTACCCAAAGAGGCAATTTTTAACTCTTTTCCTCTGAAGCAGAGCATAATGCCAATATTTTCACCAGATTATATTTTAGACATCTCCAAAAATGACACAATCACAGCAAACCTACACTTTGCCAGTGAAAGCCCCATAGCATGCTCATGAAAATCTTGTTGGTGATAATACAGGGTCTTCATAAAGTCCTTGTTCACTTTTAAACTTTAATAACTTAGGTTGTAGGTATGATAGAAACAATCTGCAAATGGCTTTTAAAAGCAAATTTATTAAAGTTTTAGGACAACTAGAGTACACAATGCTAGACTTCAACATAACGACCATCCATCATGATACAGTGCTCAATCTGATCTTTCAACCCCTTGAAAATGTTTCCCAGTTGCTCTTGAGTTACTGCACTAATTGCATTGGTGAACCTAGCCCTAAATTCCACCAAAGAGTGTGGTTTTGACAAGTAAACTACACTTTTAACATGTCCCCATAAAAAGAAGTCCAATGGCGACAGGTCAGGTAAATGCGGAGGCCAAGCTATTGGTCCACCTGTGTCTATCCACTTCTCTGGGAAAACATCATTTAGGAACTGTCATACATTCAGAGCATAGTGGCACAGAGCTTCATCTTATTTAAGAATAAATTCATTATTACTTATGAAGTCTAGTATTGTGTATTCTATGTTAATAAACGTTAATAAATTTGCTTTTAAATGCTGTTTACTGATTGTTTCTATCATACCTAGAACTGAAATTATTAAAGTTTAAAAGTGAACAAGGACTTTATGAAGACCCTGTAAAAGCTGAACCAACTTCCATTTTCTGTTTAGCACTATACAGTTTCTTTTGCCTGTTACAAACTTAGTAAACTAGACTCATTGAATCTTTTAGTATTGATATTGGGTTCATTTCATTTCTACTTCAACTTGCGAAACTATTTGGTAGGGCTGTGTGAAGCTTTAGTCATTGATTCAATTCAGCGAAGATTCAGCTCGATTCGGCTGCCAAATCTCCAAATCCAAATCAAATCAGGAGACCCTTTAATCCCTCTGAATCAAATCAGAACCCTCCGAATCAATTCGGAGAGATTCAATGATGCAGACATAGACACAGCTTTATATGATTTTTTCTATATACCTCAAGGTACCAGGTGGCTCGTGGACACTGAGATGGTGGGGTGGATGAAGTGTCCCACAGGAGTGCAGGAGAGTCCCTGGTGCACTCGGTGGCTGACCCAGAAATGGACCAGAAGCACTTCCGGTCCACTTCTGGGTCCACTGTAGAGCACACAGCCCTCCCCCACCCCCCCAGCTCAGTGACTGATGCCACTTGGGTCTGGGGGGGCACCCGGAGTTCCCCCATGGCTGATTACTAAGCTGGGAGGAGGGATGGCGGGTACTCCCATCATTCTTGATGGGCAATTTGCTAGTATATTAATAATAGCCAGTAAGAGCCAGATAGTTTATTTTGAAGAAACAGAAGCTAAATGGGCCTAATATATTTTTAAATGCTCTATACACACACAGACAGTTATTTTAAAATATACTATTTAATGTATATTATTTATTTGGCTCAATTCAGATCTCACTTACACTAGTGTAAATCAGAAATAATTCCACTAGACAGTTACACTGATTTGACTGATGCATGATACAGCAGGAACAGACCTGTGTTCCCTAACATGTTAACAAGTCAATAAGATTCTGATACTACTTACACTAATATAATGGAAAGCAGAATTTCCCAGCACAGATCTGTGGAATTTTCTCTAGATGTATGATAGTACAACTTAGCTTAGAACATGGCTCATCCTTTCCAATTATTTAACTCACATAGTAGCTTATAGCAGTGTAAGAAAAGGAACAGCTTCAAAATATGCAAAGTTCTCTTAGGTAGTGAAATATTAAAATATATTTTGCTTACACCCTTAGAAATCATTTAAAAATAAAATGCTTCCTATTTAAAAAACTAACACTGGAATGGGTCTTATAACAAAATATATAACTTATTGAATGATAACTAATGGAAAAAAATATAGTTGGTTCTTCAATATCCCAACATTTGGTTTAATTTACAGCTATGATTTTAACAAACACTTATTACTTTCAAACCAGGTTGCCATTGCATTGCAGAAAGCTTATTTTATTGTTGCCTTAATTAGTATTATTGTTTTGACATGTTAATTTTTGCAAAAGATTTGCACTGGAATTTTGAGTACAATATTTCATTGCAGCAAAACATAGTCTAATGGATGCTTACTGTACTACTAAATCTGGTAATAAGGTTTTTTTAAAAACAAGGCCATATATATGAACAGTGCAGATGCTTGTACATTGCCAACTATTAAATTGCAGCAAAATGTGATTATTAAATCTTTTATTTGTAGTAAATCTAATTTTAACGCAGTCTTTTCTCCAGAGTGGCTATTTTCTTTGTTCTCTAAGAGGAAGCTTTAAACGATCTCTGCTATAAAAGGCTATATTTTCTTCACCTGAAAATCTCTACATAATTTGGCTCATGAACAATCAGTTTGTCACAGCCAAACTGTCTTGGACTTTGCTTTGGAGTGTTGACATATCCTGAAATGATGCTGCCATGCATTACACAGCAGGATTTCAACTACAAGTGCATGGTAAACAATTAAGCTTCATTTACATTCTACAATTAGGTTTCACTTACATTTTACTGTGATTTTAACACGCATCAAAGATTTTATTTCACATATTTACTAAATCCACAAACCGTGAATTTAAGCGTCCCATATTTTTGACATGTTATTCCACATGCTATATGTCAGTAGTCTACATTTGGGTGAACAAAGACTAAAAATTTTACAAGAGTGAGCCCAAATTGAAATGAAATGATTCTGAAATCTAAAAACTAAGCTTAAATCATTTTCAGCAGCTCCGTAAAAGGCTGAGAGATGAAATGCAAATTTTCTCCAGTGTTAAATAAAATATATTTAACTCATGTCATGTATTATAAAGGTCTCTGCTGGTAGAATTTTGAGGGCCTGTCATTTTATTGGAGCACAGATGATATCCATCAATTGGGAATCGATATGCAGTGCTGGATTCTAATTTTAAGTAGTTGGGTAAATGCAGGTGGTAAATAAATAGAGAATTTCATGATAACAGCCTTAACTACAAAAGGTATAATTTTCACTGAGCAATCTGAAGTAATTTTTCTTAATCTTAAATTGAATTTTCAGATTCTAATAGTTAAAGGGAAAGACTTGTTTATCAAAGAATTACAAGTGGATGTTTGCCTTTCTAAAGTCTAGAAAACAACACTCTGTAGGATATACTTCAACTTGTTATTGTTCTCAAACAATATTTTCCCATCTTCAGGTTATTTTGTTTCATAGTCATTTTAGAAAAAAGTATTATACCTACTGCAGTGTGTATATTTGCTGTTCATCTATATATAACATTTTTCTTGTATCACAGCATTTCAATTTTGCCAGGCCTCTAATCCTTTTACATTGTTTACACAGAGATCTATAAATGTGACTTTTGCTTATATCACTAACAGGGAAACTACTTGTTAGTTACTGGTGGAAACTACTTGTTAGTTACAGTATTGTATGCACAGTTGTGATGCAGTATCTAGCCTCCATGATACTGTGACATTTGTGTCATGATCTTGGTTCAGGAGTCTTCAGAACTAGTGCTAAGAGCAGGAAATTGGGAGGCAGTGGGTGTGTCTACATATTCATTAACAGCAGTTAAGGTGCATTAAATTTAGTACTTGTATAATCAAGTACTAAATGCACAGTAACTGCCATTACTGCACAGTGGTGCTGGTGCATGCATTTTTAATGATGCTACTGCACAGTAGCCTAATAATGCTGTGCAGCAGTGTATTAGCATTATTTGTGCTGTGACACACTACTGTGCAGTATTATTCGGCTACTGTGCAATTAGCGTCCCCAGTAGGTGTGTCTACGCAAGACATTTACTGCGGAGTTGACTAGCTCTGCAATAAATGTCATGTGTCTACACATGTGGCCCTATTAGGCTGCAGTAAAATAATTAACTCTGCAGCAGGGTAGTACTTGTAATTACAAGTAGTATTAGTACTTGTAGTACTACCCTGCTGTGGAGTTTTTTATTCCTCAGCAGCACACATGTAGATGCTGTCCTCGTTGGCTGGGGCATATGGGTGCTTCAGTGTGCGGGCTGCTTTCCAGCTAGCCCCACACTAATGCACCCTTTTGTCCCAGCCAGCCCCTCCACAGCACACTGAGTCAGGGGAAGCAGCCCTGGGCTGGCAGGCTGACTCCCAAGGCCCCTGCCAGTAGGGACTGCTCTGACCTGGCTCAGCAGACTGCAGTCCTAGGAGGTGCATGTTCAAATCGTGCACCGAGAAGCAATACACTTGAGCAATAAGCTCTGGAGTTTATTGCTTCACATTAATTGCACATGTAGACACATCCAGTATCCGTGTGCTGTTCCTGACTGTGCCATTATTCTGTGCGTAAAGCTGGGCAAACAATTTCCTCTTTCAGTTTCATTTTACTGTTCTTTAAAATGGGGATAATGCTTCTCTACCTCACACAGTGGTTGTGCACAGAAATTCATGTCATCCTTCTTTACAAAATGACACCTCATCTCAGCAGAAGTAGACATCCTCAAAGCCAAAGTTCAAAGTAGGATCTAGAAAATCAAGCCAAGGCGATTTAGCTCTCTGCTGACAAAGATGACATACATAGTTTCTTTGAGGCAACAAAAGCCATCTATGGTCCAGCCTTCCCTGGTCCTACTTTCCTGCAATTGCAGGATGGTTCAGTACTCCTCAAAGACAATAAAACTATCCAGGGTAAATGGAAAGAGCACTTTGAGGCACTCCTGAGTCATACGTCAATTGTGATAGATGCCATCATTGAATCTGTCCTCCAATACCCTGAATCAGGACCCCTTGCCAACCCTATTATCATAGAAGTTTGGCTTGTCATCAAGGAAACCAAAAACAAAAAGGCTACTGGGCCACATGGAATACCTGCTGAAACCTTCAACACTGACAGTGAAGAAATGGTGCTGAGACTCCACAAATTTATTCTCCAAATTTGGAACAATGAAGAGATCCCTTGAGAGCAGCGTTCCCTCTAAGCTGTGTGGTGTGCGTGGCCACACAGGTGTGCCTAGCAGCATGGCATGAACGCACCTGCATGGCCACACATGCCACAGAGCTTAGAGGAAATGCTGCTTGAGGGACCCAAGGAATGACAACATTGTGACTATCTTCAAGAAATGGCATAAGTCTATGTGTAGGAACTATTGAGGTATTGCTGTCCTTTCCAAAGCAATGAAAATCTTTGTCCGCATCCTCCTGAATTGCCTTCTACCTTTTGCTGAGGAAGTCCTGAAAGAAGCTCATGAAATTTCAGACAATCCTATGCATCAATATACATGATCTTTCTTGCCTGCCAAGTCCAAGAAAAGTGTCAGGAATAACAACAGGATCTGTATATGACCTTCATGACCTCATCAAGTTTTCTGACTCCATCAATCCATCAAGTATAATCTCTCTACTCAAATTACTATCAAGGGAGAGATCCTGAAGGTAATCAAGGACTTTCCTTACCTCAATGGCCACCTCTCAGAGAGGGAACATTGATGAGGAGGTCCAGCACAGGATCCAGTGCACAAGCACTTCCTTGGGGTAACTGCTTAGGCGTATTTTTATGGATCACAATTTCTCAAAAGACATCAAGATCCAGTTCTACAATACAGTCATTATCCCCACTCTCCTCTATGAATTTGAAATGTGGGTGACCTACTGTTGTCATCTAAAGAGCCAATTCTCCATATCAAATGGGAAGATTTCCACAAACACCAGCATCTTTGCAGAAGCCAATGTTACCAGAACTGAGTTAGTGATCCTCAAATACCAACTTTGTTGGACCAGAAATTATATGCAGATGCCTAACTCTTGACTCCCAAAAGAAGTGCTCTATTTTCAGCTTAGTTACAGCCTAAGATCTTACAGCATAGGAAACACTATGGATGCAGACAAAAGTGCAGCTCCCAGCTGTAACTCAGAACAATGGGAAGTCTGATGGGGTCAGATGATCCCAGCAAGATAAGCATCCAAACACCTTTTGAATGAGTCCAGAGTAGGTGCTTGCACCACCTCCGGGTGGAGTCTGTTTCAGACTGTGGACACTTGGACTATAAAGAAGTTTTTCCTTATGGCCAATGTAAATCGGCCTTCCAGAAGTTTGTGACTGTTAGAGCTTGTTATCCCTTGGGGAACCCTGGTGAACAGGTGTTCTCCCAGATCCTGGTGCATACCCCTTATATACTTATAGACTGCCACCAAGTCCCCCCTGAGCCTTCTCTTCTCCAGGCTAAAGAGTTCCATGTTCCTCAGCCTGTCTTTGTAAGGCTTGCTCTCTTGGCCTTT
The DNA here is from genome assembly GCF_001723915.1 of Gavialis gangeticus. NCBI lineage: Eukaryota > Metazoa > Chordata > Crocodylia > Gavialidae > Gavialis > Gavialis gangeticus. The sequence goes on along the minus strand of NW_017729024.1, from coordinate 4,181,601 downwards.
GATCATGCAGGTGGCTCTCCTCTGGACTCTCTCAAACTTATCCACATCCTTCTTGAAGTGGGGGGCCCAAAACTGGATTCAGTACTCCAGCTGCGGCCTCACTAAGGCCAAGGAAAGTGGGAGGATGACATTCCTCATTTTGCTTGAGATGCACTGGTGAATGCTTGCCAGAGTTTGGCTTGCTTTGCTGGCTATGGCATCACACTGGTGGTTCATGTTCATGCTGTGGTCAATCAAGACCCCCCATGTCTCTTTTTGTCATGATGCTAGCAAGCATAGCACTGGCAAGCCTATAATTATGGTGCTGGTTTTTCCTCCAAAAGGTACACTTATCTACGTTGAATGCCATCAGGTTTTGTCCACCCACTTTGCAAGCCTGTCCAGGTAAGTCTGTATCCCCAGCCTGTCCTCCAGTGTGACTGCCTTCCCCCATAGTTTAGTGTCATCTGCAAACTTTGCCAGTCTGCATCTGATGCCCAAATCAAGATCATTAATGAAGATGTTGAAGAGTACTGGCCTGAGTACTGAGCCTTGAGGGACATCACTGGTCACCTTGCATCAGGTTGATTTGCTCCCATCAACTAATAGTCTTTGGATCCAACCCCAGAGCTAGTTCCCCAGCCATCGGACCATGAAATGATTGAGGCCACAGTTCTCCAGTGTAACCATAAGGACATCATGGAAGACCAGGTCAAAGGCTTTCTTGAAATCCAGATATATGACATCAACCTTATCTCCCTTGTCCAGGCAATTCAACACCTGGCCATAGAACGAGACGAAGCTGGTCAGGCAAGACCTTCCAGTAACAAAGCTGTGTTGGCTGGCACTCAGAAAGTTGCCTTCCATTAGCCTGCTGCTGATGGAACCCTTGATAATTTTCTCCAGGATCTTTCCAGGGGTGGATGTCAGACTGATTGGCCTGTAATTCCCTGGATCTTTTTTTCTTGAAGATTGGGACCCCACTGGCTCTTTTCTGCTTTTCTGGCACCTTCCCAAGATCAATGAGTTATCAAATATTTTCACCATAGGGCAGTGCTATGATTTCCGCCAGCTACTTCAGGATTCTCGGGTGCGTTCCATCCGGGCCCAGGGACTTGTGGATGTCGAGCCTCTAGAGGTATTCCCTCACTTTATCTATGTCAATTGTGGGTCCATCTTCCACCTCCTGGATGCTTTGCATCCTGTCCAACACGGTGACTATCTTGGGTGGGTGGAAGACCAATGCAAAGTAGTCATTCAGGAGATTGGTATTTTCCTGAGTGTCAGACATCAGCTGCCCCATTTGATCTAGCAGGGGTCCAATGTTGCCTTTGTTCTTTCTCTGACCTCCCAAATATCTGAAAAATGACTTTTTGTTGTCCTTGATTCTCATGGCTAGCCTGACTTAAGTTTCTGCCTTGGCTTTTCTGGTTCACTCTCTACAGATGTAGGCTAGTGCCATGTAGACCTCCTTGATGATTCCCATTTTCCATTTGGTGTAGGCTTGTTTTTTTTAGTTTCAGGAGGTCCAAAAGTTCCCTATTGAGCCAAGGGGGGTCCCCAGCCCACTGAGTGCATTTCCTGTGGGATGAAATGGACTTTCCTTGTGCTTCAAGGATTGAATTCTTAAAGAACAACCATTCCTTGTGGACTCCCCTTTCTAAGGGGCTATGATCTCATAGTACCTGGCTGACCAGTCTCCTGAGTGTGTGAAAGTCAGCATTCCCAAAGTTGAGGATTTCTGTTTTACTGAGAGATTTTCCCACCCTGCATTGCACAGAGAAAGTGATCCTCCCTAGTTGGCCCGCAGACCTCTTGCTCATCAATGCAAGTGAGGAAGCTATAAAAATGGTCAGATTTGGCTGTGTGCTCATCCAATGAGATATTGGGAAGTTTGAAGCCCCCCATTACAAACATGCATCAAAAGCATTCAGCCACACCCTATTGAATTCACAATGCAGCTTTTCCTCTTGGTTGGGAGGTCTGTAATAGACTTCTACAATTATATCCTCTTCCCCATGCTCTCCCTGTATTTTAACCCAGAGGGTCACAAAACACACTCCTCAGTTGCTAAATTTGGTTTGAATGAAAGTGTACTGCTCCTTCACATAGAGATGTACACCTCCACCCCTGCTCCCAACATGGTCTGTCCTGTACAAAGTATAGAGCCTTCTATAACTATGGACCAGTTGTGGGTGGAGTCCTACCAGGTCTCCATTATCCCTACAATATCATAATCTTTGTCGCTCAGGAGAAAGGCCAGTTCCTCTTGCTTGTTTCCCAAAATCCTGATGTTTGTGTACCAGCAGCTGAGGCTGCCATGGGAAACCTTAGGCTTCCTTGTGCACTGCAACATGATCTTCCCTTGGGCTGTCGTCGGAGTAGGTTCCCTTGGGCTACCTAACCTGTTAATACTGTGTTTGACATGACCTGGACTCGAACTGTTAATTGACCTTCTGTCCCCCAGAAATCCTAGTTTAAAGGCCTGTAAAATAGTTCAGCCATTTTGGCTGAGAAGAGCTTTTTCCCTTTCAGGGTGAGGTGGAGGCTATTCCTTCCCAACAAGCTGCTGCTTCTCTCCCTGAAGTGTGGACCGTAGTCAGAGAAGCCAAACCCCTTGTGATGGCACCATCACCAGAACTGGACCCCCCCACACTTCAGGAGGGCTCTAATACACCTGCCCTACCCTCCAGGGGGAGAGGGGGTCTGAAAAAACCTCAGGCTGAACTCCTTCCATTCCCTTTCTCCCCCTCCCATTCTAAAAACAGCAAGAGGCAGGGAGCTCCAGAGACACAAGTTACAAAAAATGCTACATTTTGAAACATTTTTATCTGATACCTCATGCAATGAAGGGTCATATTTTCACTTGATCAGCCATTTTTGAAGCTGTGTGCAGTCATGCACTTGTGTTTGGTCACAGCTGTAAACTGCTTTCTGTGGCCAGATTGGGTGAAAATTTTCACTTCTATCTGCACCCCATAAGGACAAACTGAAGGCATACCTCGAGAAAACATGCTGACATCAAGAGCTGACAGGAGCTGGCTGCCAAATGACTCCAGTGACACCTCAGCCTCAACCTCAACCACACAGAACCCCACTTTGAGGTAAAGCATCTTGTCCTTGAAGCAGAGAAAGAGAGTGGAGAAAGGAAAAGGAGAGAAATCCTGACCTACTTTCCCATGTAGAAAGACCTGCAATTTCTGCAGATGGAACTGTGGCTGAAGGATTCATCTTCTAAGTCACCTCAAGACCCATCATTGTACAAATTACTACTATGGTGCCATCTTGTGGTGTCAGATCCCAGGTATTTCAAGGTTGTTTCTATATGGAATGTAAGACATTCCTTTGTATGTCAGTAGAGCTTAAACCAGGGGTGGACAAAATACAGACCACAGGCCAAATCCAGCCCACCAGGCCATTCTATCTGGCCCACAGAGCCCCTAAAAAAATGTAGTAAATTAATATTTATTTGCCCCTGGCTCCCTGTCAAAGCTGACAGGATCCAGGGGAACTAGGACCCAGAGGCAACCCTCAGCAGGCTTGCAGGCTTGAGCAGCCCAGCCCCACCCTGCCTATCCCCAGCCAGTTCCTTGCTTTCCTGACCCTGCTCTGCTCAGACACCATGTGCCCGTGTCTCCTGACTGCATCCTTTGGACTGTGGAGCATGGGGCTGTGCTGGTAGGGGGTGTGTGAGTGTGTGTGCGTCCATGTGTGCATGTATGTGTCTGCAGGCACAGGAGCAGAGTATGTATCTGTGTGTCTGCAGGCACAGGGAAGAGTGTGTGTATGTGTCTACAGGCACAGGGCAGAGTGTGTATGTGTGTGTTCATAGGGTGAGTCCCACATGCACACCCCACCACACACAAGCACCCACACCTCCCCTTGTACTGCCATGCACAAACCCCAGCCACCCTCCCCCCATACCCACATTCCCACACACCCACACACCCACAAATCTATACCCATCCCCCCCAATATACAAGAGTAAGACTTCATTTTAAGTTATTGTGCAGTCACCTCTGCGAACACTACATGAACACATGTAAATCAAGACAAAAATATTTTTTGAAATCAAATTAATGAATGGTGTAGATGTTTGATTTTTAGAATATAAGTTGGTATTTTTCTGGTTCTCAGATGGCAAAACCCCTTGCTGTAAGGAGTACTTCCAGGGGCAATGGGAGGGACTTCTGGTGGCAAAGGTTGGGGGTTAGGGGATGAAACATCTGGTCACAAGATGGCGACGAGGGGGCAGGGCATCTGTCAAGGGGCGGGGCTACCCATACAGCCTCGACAGTTTGCCAAAACTCTGTAAGCATCCCTCTGCCCAAAATAATTTCCCGCCCCTGGCTTAAACACTGTGGTTTCCTGTCCCCCTCTAACAGCACCCCACAGAGGTGTGTTACAACACTTGCAAGGTTATTTAATTCCAGTAACAAAAGGTGTGAACCTTTCTTTTATTTTTTTGCAATCCAGAAATCCTGGGTTCAGTTACCATTCTTGACATTCCACATACAATCAGTGCGTTATACTTGCAAAAATGAGTTACAACTATAGATGCATACCCAAAGATACCAAATTTGAAAATATGGCCAGGAGTAGTTGACTCAATGCTTCCAAAATCTGTCCCAGAATCTAACTTCAATTACCCTATCAGCAATAGTTTAAATTTTCTCCACATATGTTGTTGATCCAGTTGTCTCTTGAAAGTATTCCTCATAGAAATTTCTAAGAGCTATAGTAATTTTACCTATCCCACATCAATTCTTCCTTTATTAAGCTACTTCCAATATGTCCATGAAAAGGAGACTGTATTGTTGTTCAGAATCTTTGTCAAAAACATTACACTACTTGCCTAGTTTTCATTCTCATCACCACGAGCTATTCTTGATGACCAACAATGAAAATATCTTGTTATTTTTCCACTGGCAGAAGATAGTTAAAATTTATCATGCTACCTTCTTACTGCTTGGAATTGTATCATATTTAATTACCGTGAATAAAGTTATATTTGTTGAATGACTTTTAATTCTTTCTGTTTCCTCACCATTTCATTTTCACTTATATAAAACAAATACTATGAAACACCTACCCTAGAGATCTTCAGAAGGAGACTGAATATAACCCTGCTAGGGTTATTTGACCCCAGTAGTCTTTCTTGCCCAGAGAAGAGGGGCTGGACCTGATTATCTTATGAGGTCCCTTCCAACCCTAAACTTCTGTGAATATGTGAAATGGGGGGGAAGAGAAAAAAAGACAGCTTCAGGGTTAATAGTAAGGTAAAGTCTTTTCTTGCCTGTTATTTGACTAAGATACAATTGTAACAATGTTATGGGAAGTAAGGGCAAATGTGGCTATATTCAGAGTCAGTGATAGCTTTGGGGTGAGGAGGGAGGCAAGAAGGAGTGTGAGAGGGAGGCAAGAAGGAGGGGATGATCCAGGGAGGCTAATGCATGGACCCTCCCATCCACTTTATATCACATGACCAAAGAGAGGTCTCCCTTCCTAGAAGTCTTTCCTACTTTCCACCTGAATCAGTTGACTTGGTTATGATCTCACACATATTGTAGTAAACTACTATGATTATACTGAAGTTAATAAAGATTCACCAATGCACATGAGTTCAGAATTGAGCACCGTTTATGAGGGATAGGAAATTTAGTGACATGATTTAAACCTAGAGCCAAAAGGCCAATGCTTTTGATAATAAATAGGCACATATTCTCTTCTGTCTGTGAATGAATGTTGACTTTATTGACTTCAAAATACCTTTCAGCAACATGACTGCCAAACAATCTTGGAAGGATGGAACAGAAAAATATGATTTACTGGAGTTACTCTCATTGTCTTAACAAAATCTGATTTGTGTGGCTGTAGAAAACCTATTCAGTTTTCCTGACTGACTCTTGTTGACTAAATAGATTGGCAGACCATCATTATTTTTTCAAAGAGTTTTACTTTCTCCCCCTATTCTGCTGTATGGTTTTAGCTCACTTCCTTAATTTAAATTCTAAAGCCATGTCTACATGGCAGAGGCATAGCTAACAATTTTGGTGCCCTAGGTAGAAAGAGGAGTGCTGAGCACTGAACAGCAAAAGAGGATGGATGGAGTGCTGGAGCTGGTACCCCCTCTAAATTGGCATCTAGGGTTGATGACCCACTTGCCACACCATAGCTATATTACTGTGAATAGACTATCCACAGAATAGGCAGAGGATATGTTTTGGGAGAGAAGATTCTATAACTAATCCATAACAGCAGAGGAATTATCTATTTGATCTACCTTTAGCAATGACCACTTAGCTAAAAACAGGTATTTATCATTTGGTGGCTGGAGTAAACTAGGTAAGCTATTTCTGGTCAGGGAGGCAGTATATTTAGAGTGGGAACAAAACATTTCTACAGTGCTGTACTGGGGCAGTGTAGATATGCCTTTTGCCCCTGTTTCCCATCTGTAAAATGGGAAAGAAAGCACATCCTCACATTGCAGGGTACTGTGAGGAAAAATATATCAGAGATTGTAAAGCACTCAAGTACTGCGAGCCACCTAAGTACCACAGATAGATAGCATATTTTTATGATGCAAATAACATGGTTTGATGCTGTATGTGGCAGAAATTCCTTCTTCCATCTCTTTTCCAAGCATCTGCAGCAAGCACCATTTCTATTTGTAAGGTTTTGGTTTGCACACCGACAAATGAAGCTAAAGGTCATAAGCCTGGATCTTCATATTACAGCTACATACCCAATCTTGGTTAAGTGCATAATAGGAAAGTGCCTTTGCATTTTTATATGCAAATATTAATTTGCATGATAATTTACTTCTGCCTAAGTATATTTCCTTTTTCAGGCATGAACTGAGATGACAGTTTTGAAATTGTGGCCTTCTTAGTCTTAATAACATCCTGCTGTTCTACAGTGCATTCTTTTGTGTTTAAAAAATAATAAGTATATCATTTAATGGAGATGCTTGTGGTTCCATATATTTTTCCTCAGTTTTTTCCCTTAGTTTGTGCAACAAACTGAGAGAAGCATATTTAGTACTTCAACTTCATCACTAGGATGATGTACATTTGTTTTCTAACAGGAGAAGCAATTTTCCCCCAGCAGAAAACAGAAGGATGCATACATTAGATCTTTTTCTTCCAGAGCAAAAATGGCCACCTGAGGAAAAAAATAGCCCAGGAACAACCAGGATTACATGACTCCTCAGGGAATATTTCCTGAGAGACTGAATATTCATAGCTTCATAGTTTCTAGGGTCAGAAGGGACCTGAGAAGATCATCTAGTCCGGCCCCCTGCCATGGCAGGAAAGAGTACTGGGGTCAAATGACCCCAGCAAGGTGTTCATCTAACCTCTTCTTAAAAAACCCCAGAGTAGGAGCCTGTACCACTTCTCTTGGAAGTTGGTTCCAGACCCTAGCCGCCCTGACCGTGAAATAGTTGCATGCTTCCCTTCTTCCCCACCACTCCCCAGCATGGAAAACAGTTGCCCTCTCTTCCTGTAGACAGGAGAGGAGGGAAGGAGTAGTCCTAGCTGTTCCTCACCTGTTTCTCACACCAGAATTACTGGTGTAAGAAGCAAGCAGGGCTTTGCTACATCGCTTCCTGCACAAGGCTCCTGGACCTGTTTCCCCTTGCTGCTGCTCATTCAGTTGAGTGGTAGGGGCAGCAAGCCTGCCACACCAGCTTCCCCCTGCCTCCTTCTGCTGCTAGCTGAGCAATGCGGGTAGAGACTGAAAAGCCAGCAAGGGCAGGAGCCTGGCATTCACAGACAAAGGCTTTCCTCAAACCCAACTCCCAGCCCTGCCAGCTTTCCCTTAGTGCCCAGCTGCCCAGCAGAGTGAGGTGAAGCAGGCTGCTATGGTGTGGGAGACTTGTTGCTGCAGTGAAATACTGCCACCTCACCCCAAACTGCTCTGGGTCAGCCTAGAGCAGTGGAGGGTGAGGTAGACTGCTGTATCTGTGTATCTCCCAGAGCTGTGCTGTGGTGACTGAGTGCTCCCTCCTGCACTCCTCTGGGTCAGCCAGGAGTGTAAAGAGTGGTGCTACTCTCCTGCAGGGGAGAATCAGGAGGGTTCCTCACACAAGACAATGCCCCTCTCTTGCCAATGACTTGATTGATGGGATGCAGGACATTCCCCCAAGACTGAACCTACCCTAGCTGTCTGTGGCAGCTGCTGCTTTTCAGCAGCTGCCAACTGCCACTTGACAGCCTACCCCATCCCCAAGCATGGGAAAGTACAGGCTGTCAATTAATGGGCTCCCCTAAGGGAAGGCGTTGTCCAGCAGCCTTCTAGTGCTTCCTGGCTGAGAGCTTGCCAATGAAGCTCTCCAGCCATGGGGCTGGAGGAATGTCTGTACAGTCAAGCTCCACAGCAATTTTTCTACTGCAAGAAATTTCCTCCAGTACAAACAAACTTCTGTAGACAGCCTAAAACTGGTCTGTATAAAAAAGTATTACTCAGAAAATCCAGCAGAAAAAATGTACTTCTGGTCCATGAACCTGGAGAACTTAATATTGTTTCAAGTGCATTAATCAACCACATGTAAACCATGAAAGCAGATGTTACAGGCAGTGTAATTCCTTTTAGTGCAAAATATGCTCTTATATTTTGTTGAGGGCTCACTCCTTATACATGAACTTTATTTAGTACTATACTTCCAATTTACTTTTTCACAGCATTAGCACCTTTCACACTGTGATTTTCTATATCTATTGCAAATGTTCAACAATTTACAGAAGAAATTTAGTCCATGACTTTTTTTTCCCTTTTCTTTTCTTCTTTTTAGCTTTTAGCTTTAAATGTAGGAAGATGAAAAAATGACTGTGCAATCAACATGCATACAAAACAACCCCTGCTAAAATAATATGGATGGTTCAGCTGCTTAAACCCCAATGGAATTCATAACATATATATTCACTGCTACCTCTCTTTTGTGTACTCCTTTCTACTAAATAGGCTCCCCAGAGGTATGAATTGGTAAACTAGAATGTACACTGGTAACGCATTATTTCCCTCTCTAGCAGACATGGGCACTGTCACAGTATTTGTTTCCAATACCAAATTTAACACATTCTACATGGTTATAATTTTCACTTTATTTTATATTCCATAAAAGCTAACTGTTGGCCCACCCTTATATAAATTCAAGCTTCATGACAAAGAAACAGAAACCTAAGGTAACATGGAAAAGATTTATCATATGAAATGCATCATTTCCTGAACATTTGAATGATTTGTCCACGTTTTGATGTGCAATATCTATTTATTTAAATTATATTCAAATTTAAATTGGGTAGAAATCTTTTGTTTATACGCATGTACACACTATGACCTGCATTTTCAAAGGGGTTCAGAACACAGAACTACAGGTAAGCACCAGCTAGGATTTTCCCAAATGTTTAAACAGATTAAAACTCTGAACTTCCACACCTTTGAAAACTGGCATTTGAAACTAACTACATCTCCTACAACTACAAAGACAACGTTGTGCAAGGGATGTAGGAACTCCTTTTCATGACTGCTAAACTCACTGGGCCATTAAGAAGACAGAACTGACCCTATTAAGGACAGCTGATATTTTTGCCTGACCTCTCAGTCAGGGTTCAGGGGTGCATATATGTATGTGGGCAAAGACAGTTTTAAATCCCACATAAAACATACCTGAATAATGATTTGAGATGTTATCATTTAATTAAATATATCTGCACATATACTTTCATGCACATCCTACAGATACATGTTATGTTGTACAGACTTGTGAAGAAAAGCTGAAAAGGCTAGGGTTATTTAGCCTGGAGACAAGGAGACTGAGTGGAGATTTGATATCAGCCTTCAAAGAACTGAAGGAGAATTATAGAGAGGATGCAGATGGGCATTTCTCTGTGGCCATAGAGGACAGCTTGAGGCAATGATTTCAGGATGCATCAGAGGAAATTTAGGTTGGAGACTAGAAGGAGCTTTCTGACTATGAGAGTGGTCAAGTATTGGAAAAGGCTATCTAGAGAAATGTGGAATCTCCACTCCTGGAAATTTTCAAGATCAGGTTGGACAGACACTTCCCTGGAATGATTTCATACGGGATAATCCTGCCTTGAGCAAGGGTCTGGACTACATAACCTTGTCAGGTCCTTTCCAGCTCTACTTTCCTATGATCCTGTATTAACCTAACAGAGCTATTGCACCTGCTATTTAAATTATGAATGTATTTAAAAATTTCAATCTCTGATTAGAAAGTCCTACAGAAATGGTACTTGGGTAGATTTTGATCCAAGCTGCCATTATGACACTCCATTTTCTGACAAAAAAAACCCTAACCTTTTTCTGAGCCTTCTATTCTGAAATATATTAGAACAATTCACATTATTTGCTATGCATAAATGTATATTGGTTTATTTATTACAGTATTTCATTATAAATACTCCTCCCAGTTTTGAGAGTTACAAGATTAATAAATATTGTTTAAGCATCACAATAATATTCCATATGCTTATTCAAACATATGGCTTTGGTACTAAGACTACATGAAATCTTCATTAGAAATGGGCATGAATCAAACCCATAGATCTACACACCCATTAGCTTTGCATCTCAGGCCCATCAGTTATATTAATATATTTTAATTGAAAAGATTTTCCAATACTGTAGACCAGTGATCACCAACCAGTGGATCTTGATCCTCTGGTAGATCTCCAAGCCTCTTGGAGTTGATTTGAGGCTGGGGTTGGGGGCTGAGTGCCCAGATGCATGCGCACACACCCCAGACCAGCAGGTCAGTCCATGGGGGAGGGAAGGGACGGTGGCTAGATTGAGGCCCACACAGTGAGGGTCAGTGCCGCAGAGGCAGGAACAGGGGTAGAGTTGAGTGGGGTCCCAGCTGGGTTGGACTTACCTGCTGGGAGGGGTGCCCCCAAATATTTTTTTCTCCCTGTGCCTCGATCTGCCCCCCCACCTTTCCCTCCCCACAAACTTACCTGCTGGGGGGAAGGCAGGAGGTGGTGGGGGTGCACGGTAGATCTTGGGTTGCTTTTAAATCTCAAAGGTGATCTTCTACTTAAAAAGGTTGGAGGCCACTGCTGTAGAGTGTTCAGTTGAGGAAAAACTATGCTACCATATCTGGTAGTATGAATTGTGGATATATTTATACTATATCACTAATATACCTAATGTTTTTTACATAAATATATAGCCATTATTAGAAGGGGGAGCAACTAGCTCAGAAGTAAAGGATAAAGAAACTGGGAAATAAAAAGAAAACATAGAAAAATCAATAGAAACCAATACAATCGGTGAAATTCTATCTTTGTCACCAGTAAAAATCTCAAATAACTGTTGGTCCATCAGGATATTGTTTAAATGTCTTTAAGCATTTTATAATGAAAATGCTGCCTTATAATGCAAAACCTGCCAAGAAACATGCTATGAGACCAATTTATAATGTTGGAAAGGGAGATAGTGGACAAATATAAATAAGAATGAGATCAGAGTTGGTGACCTTGTTTCTAATGAGCTGTCCAGAGTTCAATTAGTAAAAGCTAGATTTTCCCACTATGCTCATGTGCTAGACTGTTAAGATTATAAAGCAAGTTCAGGACTGCAGTTAAAAAATAGAGAGACCAGGACCAACAATCAATTATGAAGCAGGCCCGCCTATCTAGGACAGGCACGTTCACATTACAGTGCTATCTCATCAGGGAAGCAATTCCATCCAGGAGCCTTTCGGAAGAAAGATGTAGGAACATGTTTGCTCTTATTTGGGGAATGATACAAGGGGGTTATTTTTGAATGATTAATTAAAGGGAATCAATCTTCATTGCATTACTCCTGACATGAAAAGCAGCATAGCTGTGCAATAATCGCATGCAATTATTCAACTACCCCTTTGGCAAGGACAACGTAATTAGTCCTGGTGGTGTCAAGAGATTTTCTTTATGCCCAACAAATTGGCAGTTTTAATCAAGTGTTGCTGAAAATTTATCATAACATAGGGAAAACAATAGGTGAAGGTACAGGGCCCCAAGCTGTGTGACTCCCAGCTACAATGGTACAAATTTACAATACTAACAACATAATGAATACTACCAATCCCTGAATAAGCTGATTATAATTGCGTATCAGCATCAAGCCACAATTTGTGCTTATTTGTTTAGAATTATGGACATAACCCTTTTCATGCCTTGTTACTAGAGCTGCTTCAAGCCATTAGCCAGGGGCTCAAGCTCTGATATCCTGCTCCATGCACCTGTTACTATGGCTATGGAAAACAAGCCTGAAACTGCCTCAGAGAGAGCTGCCGAGCCATCAGGAAATGTCAAATAGCTCCAAGCCTAAGAGCCTGTGAAAACATATGGGAAAGTTAAAAGGGAGATCACTCTGTCATGCTCTATTGCTGCACCATGGAACATAATACACAGTGGGTACTGTTTATAGATAACAGTAAACTGGAAATCTTTTGAGCATAAAACCAGCGTACACCAGTATTTTACAAGTCTACTAATCCAATAAGTTATATTCAGAGCCTACATACCACATTGTTGAGTTTTGAGAGACAAAGTGGGTGGACTTTGTCTCAAGCAGTCCTAACCCTCACTATAATACTTTTGTTTCAGTTTGTGTTTGGTTCAGTGCAGCTTGCTTTCCAAAATTGTACCCTTGTGGTAATACATAGGGCCAAATCTACCTTTGGTGTAACCCTATTGATTACAATGCATTTCCACACCGTGTTGAATACGGTGATTCACAGCAAGCATCTTTCACCTCTGTAGCCCAAGAGGTATATTATTCAGCTTCCCAGAGAAGCATTTTACAGAAGATGAGTAGAGTAGGTATACAGTACCAACAAGAGAGAAGTCAGACTTACAAGAGTTGCCATTAAAAAAGGCAACAAATACTAAAAGTGATGACCTAGAAATATTTGAGATACTGCAACAGTTTCTGTTCTAGATACAGAGAGATTCTGCAATACTTTAAACACCAAAGTGTGCATTACATTTTCCTCCCTATCTCTTCAAAAGGTATTTGCATATTTATAAAATGCTACATTATCAATAAATCTGGACCACCTATTCTAGAATCTAAGGCATAGACAGCCACTCATCAATAGTAAACATGGAACCCAATGGTAAATACTAAATTTGCAGCATAACAACATAATTTTTATTGTTATCTGTAATTTTTCAGTAGCCACATCCATTTTAGCCACTTTGCAGAATAAAAAAAAGAAAAGTCCTTTTCCCAAATAGTTCACATTCTGGAACACAAGTACTATTCTGCAAACCAAATACTGGTACATTAGACTGATTTCTCACCAACCAACTGTTGCTATTTTTTGGGGTAGTGGTTCTCCCTCCCCCACACAAAAGACAAGGAGAGAAGAAATGCAAACATGATATGGGGAATAAAGACTTTAAGCTCTTCTCTCTCAAGCCTCTGATGAGAGAATGAAGAAAATACTTTATGCCCTGTAATGTGGCCCGTTCCCCTGTTCCAAAGGAGTGAGAGAGAGAATAAAAGCTCTCATTCCTCCATTTCCATGCCAGCAGGCTTTGTACAGCATTAAGCACAACTGGGATTGCTGCCACTGTGCTCCACCACAATACAATAAAATAAAATAAAAACATGATGATTAAAACAGCAGGGAAAACTCTACACTCTAGGTTCCTCACAGGCACTTAGATTCTTTTTTTTCCCTTGGATGCATGCTCACATGAGTTTGTACCTTCTACTTTTATATGTCTTTAGGTTGCAGCTGACTGTCACCACTCAACATTTCAAATGTTCATGCAGGGCTAGCTAGGAGAACCACAGCCTCTTTCTGCCTGAGCAGCAGGCAGGCTTTCCATCAAGCAGGCAATTGCTGCTGGCAGTGCTGCTCTGAACAGGGGACCTTAGATACCCTCAGGCAAGATGGTGAATATCCTAATAAACTAGTTCAGCAACAACAGGAGCAGATACTTGTCTTGCAGCTGCAGAAAAGGGACAGGACAAGCCACCTTCTTCTCTAAAGATCTTTCGCACTGATTCGTGTCAAGAAGACCTGAAGGAAGAGCACTATAGTAGAGACATGAAGAGGTGGGGGAAAATCTACATAATCCTAATATAGTCCTTTTAAATGTCATTGTCTTCCTATTTTTGTTAAACTTGTCTACAAAAACCCTACATCACCATGGCAATGAGCTACTCTGCGGTAGCTCATTGTTATGGCGACACAGCAGCAGTGTTATGGTTAGTGCCCGCCGATGCTACGTCGCCATAGCTCATCACTACAGTGACATAGGATCTTGTGTAGAAAAGCCCATAGACTTTGAAATCAATGTATATGGCACTATAGCAGGAGCTGGTGTTAAGCCCCTGCTATGGACCCGAGGAGCCAGCCAAGCTGGGAAGGAACATACTTGAGCATGCCCAGGAGAATCATGTGGCCACAGGAGCACCAGGGAAAGGGTACAGGGAGAACTTGGAGAAGGGACAGGCCTCTAGGGGCACAGGATCATGTGCCAGGAAGAGCCAGTCCTTATTTTCCCAGTAAGCTAACAGGGCAATGTAAGGAAGAGCCAGAAGATGGACCAGAGAGAGGGAAATATAGCAGAAGTAGAGAGCTGTATGCCTCATGTGTAGATGCAGGGCCCCAGGGAGCATGACCAGGACTGAGCGAGGATCCAGATGACCCTGGGAAAGAGAGCTAAGTGAAGTTGGCAGCCGGGTTAGCAAGGAACTGGTCTAGCAATTTCAAGGATGGGAGGAGACTGGATCCATACCTGAGCACTCAGTGAAGGCACGGCAGTGGGGGCACTGTGAGCAGATTTCAACAGGTGGTTAGGAGGCCAGATGTGACTGAATCTGGGGGACTTTCCAAAGGACTTGCCAAGATTAAATAAGAAATTAGAAGGAAATTAATATATGGACTATGAATGAATTTATAGGACTGATCAAGAAGGGAGTGATCAAGAAGGGAATTAATTTATGAATTGTGAATGAATTTATAGGACTGATTAGAAAGCACAAAATTAATTAATTTATAGATTTTAAACAAATTTGTGGAGGTGAGTGGGCAACCCATAAGTGAGTTAACTTGTGACTTTATGGAATAAATGTAAGATTAATTAAAAGAAAAGGAGTGAATTAATTTGGGGGCTCCATGAGTGAATGTGCATAACATTATGGTTATGAATAACCAATCAACTTAGCACCCAGATATTGATGTTATAAGAGAACAGACAAGAGAAATTAACCAACCATGTAAGGAATATGGAGGGAGCCCAGGTAGAGACATTCCAGACAGGAACCCTAATGTAGGACTGTTGAGAATCTTTCACCACAGATTTGAGAGGAAAGAGACAGGGTATAGAGGAGGTGGAGCCCTGGAGAAGAACCATCAATTCAGCCAGACAGACCTTCACCCAAGGAGTCATCCAACCTCCCTAAGAAAATCAAGCCATCAAAGTGTGGCAGGTTAACAAGAGTGGGGGAGACAAAGGTCAGATGTGTTCCAAGATAGTAATAGCTTGAAAGTCCGCATGCACTCATAGACACCCATAGACTTTGATTTGCCACATAGTTCATTGGGCTGTGTCCCCACAGAGTCAGCAGTGTTTCAAGCCATGATGACCCTATAGTTCACCACTGCTCATTAGGTGTGTGTACTCCAGATACCCTCAACAAAGGATCCATGTGCTAATTAACCCTCCACTCGTAACTGGAACTGAGTTTTCTTGTCAGAAATCCTAGGATCCTCCAAAAATTTATATACAGATGAAGCTCAGAGTTACCTGGTCTGGCTCTACCTCATAAAGGGTGGGGCCACACTAATCATGTGTGACAGGCTGACAGAAGGGGCAACAGGGGGATTCTGGGTGAACTGTTTGGGGCCCTAGTTGGTGATGTTTGCCAGACATTTAAGGCTGGTAAAAAACAGGAATCATTGAAAATGGGAAAGAAAGGCAAGGAAAAAGGTTAAGTGTATTCAGTGTAGTATATCACTATGACCTGAAAAGGAGTTTGTGCTGAGAGGGACTGAGTGTAATGGGAACTACCACTTACCCTATTCAGATGGGCTGCACTAACCTATTCTTGTGGTAGGTTCCCAGCAATGACATAACTTCTTCATTGCTGCTTGGCCAAGATCAAGTATAGTGGCTGGGAAAAGGCCCGGTTAGCCACTTTGATCAATGCCAAGAGTGCTGGGGGATAGTAATGGAGCACTAGGGTGGAAGAGGAGGAAGTCTCAGAGCACAGAACAGCATCAATGGCAGTTTTGGAGAGCAAAATGGCAGTCAGGGAGGGAAAGCAGATCAAGAGTTGAGAAGCAAATCAGAGAACACAAGTGAAGATCTAGAGTCTGATGGATGATAGATGAAGGTGGGGAAGATGGAATGAAAGAAGGTAGGAAAAAAAGGTGTGGTAGGATTGGTGGTTTTGGAGGAGGCTTTATTGAAGGAAGCAATGAGGGAAGAGTCCAGTTAGAAGGAAGAACAAGAAAAGAGGAAAAGAGGGAAGCAGAGACAAATGAGGAAGGAAACAGTGATTGAAGGGAAGAAGACTAGTGGGAAGAATAAGCCAAACCTACAAAGAGAAAGGAGATGGGAGGAAGCGAGACATGGAGTGGCAGGTAATCTACACCTCAGCAGTGTTAACAGGGAAAGGAAAAGTTGGACAATGAATAGATATGAATTTATAGACAAAATATTGTTTGACGTTTTGGATGTTAAAGTGGGACATCTGAATAACCTTGTCACCTTTCCTAACCAGAAGTCTTGGGAAATTTCATATTGGAGCTGAGAAGGTTATGAGGATTTTTGGAAGATGTATGTGGCAGTATGTGAGACAGAAAACTTAAGGGGATAAGATTAATTGCAGGAGAAAAGACAAGATAAAGGGAAATAATTACTTGAATATACCTGAAATAGGAGAGATAGAAAAATGGTTGATGTAAATATGCAGGAGGCTGCCCATTTAATGCTCTGATGCCTGGGTCATTATACATGGCTCTGACCTCCCCTACACCATCTCCCATGCCTCACAGATGGCATCATAAGTAGTTCATAACTCCAGCCTGAGGCTGGGTCAAATTCTGCCCCTTGCTGGACCTCTCACATTCTGCCCTTCACTGGGCCTCATACATACCGCCCCCTCTCACAGGGCCTTTCATACTGCCTACTCTCACTGGGCCACTTGCAACCCAGCCTGCTCCATGAGCAGCCCACTCGAGCCATCAAGCTTACCTACTCGCACTTCAGCAGGTCCCCATGCAGCCCTCTGGGTCACTTGAGCAACCCTACTTTATGTAGCACGAGGCTTATGGCTAGCACTGGGCTGAGCTCCGCCCCTAGCCTCTTGCCAGGCAACTTGTCCAAGTTTTCACTCTTGTGGGAGGTTGGCCCCTGTGCAGCCCTTCAGTTTGCCAGAGCAACCCTACTCTATACACCTCCAGTGCAGCACTTCAGACCTACCTGTGCAAACTCTACACCCCAACCCATAGCCCTTCAGGCGCCACCACACACCCTACTCTGTGTGGGCCTCCACAAATACTTCCACCCCTATTGGGGCCCCTTTCTGCCCCATCACTGGGGCCAACTCATGCCCCCTCACTGGGGCTCAGGGTCTTACACCTCATGGGCTCAGGTGTCCACAGATATGCCTGGGCCCCAATGCCTGTTCCTGATCTAAAGTTACCCAGTTGGTAGTAGGAGCTTTGGTTATACGGTGCCCCTACCCACCTTTCACTGGGGAAGCAACTGGCTTGGCATTTTTGGGGAACTACCCCACCACAGGCAGTCCCAGCAGGCCATCCTACCCTAGCAGAGTGCAGTTTCAAGTCCTACCCAGGACCAGGAGCCTCTTGACATCCCCATAACTCCTGCCCTTCCCTCCAAGATGTTTCAAGAAGCTTCAGCCAGGCAATGTTCTTTCCCTGACTACTTACAGCAATTGCTGGTTAAGCCATAAGGGCCTGAGCTAACATGGAGGCCACTCAGCCCTCTCCTCCAATCCCCTGGCTCTTCTGTGGTCATGTGCCTCATCAGGGCTGGCTTGCACCTACTGCCTGCTCTCAGCCCTTAAAGTGGCAGGCACCAAAGGTGCTCCGTCACAACAGCCAAGTTGGGAAAAGAAAGAAATCACATGCTGTGAAGCTTGGGAAGAAGACAGCGGACAAAGAGAGAAGGGGAGGGAGACAGGTTGATGAAAAACTGATTGGAGCTAATGTGGTTTGGGATTAATGAAGAGTGGAAATGGGAGGGAT
Organism: Gavialis gangeticus; assembly: GCF_001723915.1. Taxonomy (NCBI): domain Eukaryota; kingdom Metazoa; phylum Chordata; order Crocodylia; family Gavialidae; genus Gavialis; species Gavialis gangeticus. The sequence goes on along the minus strand of NW_017729024.1, from coordinate 4,163,378 downwards.
CAAAAGTTAAAAAGGTAGGTGAGAAGGGAAAGGAAACCTTTTTGAATATCAAAGCAATAAAATGACTGGCAGAGACTATGGGGATGTGAAGAGGGGGAGGATTAGAGCTGACTGCACCAAGCAGCAGCATAGAAGACTTGTAAAAGTGGTACAGATATGTAACGTAAATGGACAAGTATGACTTTATGCATTGCATCTATAAACATCAGAAGTGTGTTATCGAGGAAGAAGTGAGATAAGACTATGCCAATACTGAGTGGGGTCAAAGCAGACATAATATGTTTACAGGAGTGTGGAATCCCATGGGAGAGGGATTACTAGTGTTTTGTAAAGAGATGGGGATGGGGACCATTGTGATGGGCAGGGTTAGATGTAAACAAATGGCTGGACTTGTGATTTTGCTCATGACTGAGGAAGTGGAAGTGCAGCAAATACAAGCAATTGTGAAAGGGAGACCACAACAGATGGTGGTGGAGTGTGAAAAGAAAGTGTTAGAGATTTTAAATATATACATGCCAGCTGAAAGAGAAGGAAGGATAGCCCTGTTTAATAAATTAGAGGTGAATGTAGGTGGAGGTGGGCAATAAATTCTGGTGGGGGCAGATAATAATTCTGCATTATCAAGAAGAGGGACAGGAGTGGGGCTGAAGGGTAGGGACAACTAAACAGTTCATCAAAAATAGTGATTAATAAAAAAATGAGATGCAAAAGATGTATGGGCTGGTGATTATGAGGACAGAACCAAGTGGAAGGTGTCAAGGACTGATTTTGTATTAATGTCAAATGAGCTAGGTATTGAAAAGAAGGAGATCTTAGATGTGACCTTCAGTGATCACTGGATGGTGAGAATGGAAGTGAGCTTAGATAAAAGGAAACTATAGGCCAGTTAGTCTTACCTCGATCCTAGGCAAGCTGTTTGAGAAAATAATTCTGGCACACATCCAGGAGGGGCCAGCAGGGGACTGCATGCTTAGGGGCAATCAGCACAGATTCATCAGTGGCAGGTCCTGTCAGACCAACCTGGTGGCTTTTTATGATCAGATCACCAGATCATTAGATGCAGGGGTAGCAGTGGACATAGTCTTCCTGGACTTCCGGAAGGCTTTTGACACTGTCTCTCACCCCGTTTTCATTAAGAAAATGGGAGGCTGTGGTGTAGACAACCACACAGTCAAATGGGTTGCCAACTGGCTGGAGGGCGGCACCCAGAGGGTGGTAGTGGATGGGTCCTTCTCAACTTGGAAGGACATGGGCAGTGGGGTTCTGCAGGGCTCGGTCCTCGGGCCCACACTGTTCAACATCTTCATCAGTGATTTGGACGAGGGGGTGAAAAGCACCCTGTTCAAATTTGCTGATGACACTAAGATGTGGGGGGACGTGGGCACACTAGAAGGAAGAAGCAGGCTACAATCGGACCTGGACAGGTTACAA
>NW_017729024.1:4149718-4161764 GCF_001723915.1 Gavialis gangeticus | reverse complement strand
GGTCATTTGACCCCATTACTCTTTCCTGCCATGGCAGGGGGTCAGACTAGATGATCTTCTCAGGTCCCTTCCGACCCTAGGAACTATGAAACTATGAAAAGCAAAGGTAGGGGGAAAGGGTTGTGGAAGTTACATGTTTAATTATTGCAAGATGCGAAGACCTGTCAAGACTATGTGGAACTATATAAAGGATGGAGGATGCTCAAAAGATACTACAAAAGCATTTGCAAGTGGTGGGAAATGATCAAGAAAAGAACAAGAAAATGTTTCAGAAATACTGGTTGAAAAGAAGTGAAGAGGGTGGAAGAGCTAGAAGAACAAGGCAAGGGAGCAGGAGTTATTAAAGAAAGTGTTAAGTGGAGTATGAGTGGCTGGGGACAGATATAAGAGAGTCACACAGGGAAATAATGGAGGGTGGGGTGATGGGGGAGGATTTTGCAGAAGGTGTGGTAATTTTGATATTCAAGAACAGGAAAAGACGTGTTAGACAACTGGAGGCCAATAACCCTTTTAAATGTAGACTACAAATTGATGGCAAAAATACTGGCCAAAAGAATGTGTGACTGTTTAGCAGATGTGATACAAGAAGAACAAATATGTGCCATTCCTGAGAGGAGGATACCTGAAGCCCTATGGTTAATGGGAGATATCATATCAGATGTGCAAGAGAGGAAAAGAAATAAGGTAATGATAAATTTAGACCTGGAAAAATCTTATGATAGGGTTAAACATAATTTCATGTTTAAAGTATTGCAGAGGAAAGGGGTTTCCTGTGAATATGATCAGACAGGTCAAAGTGTTATCCCGTAAAGTGGGAAGTCACATATTGGTAAATGGTTACTTGAGCAAAGCACTTACCATACAAACAGTAGTAAAACAGGGATGCTTGCTGTCCCCCTATCTTTTTGTGTGCACAATGCAACCATTGGCACAGAGAATTTGTGACGATAAGCTAGTAAGTGGTGTGAAAATACCAGGAGGAGAAGTTAAATGTAAATTATATATGGATGACATGAACATAGTGGCTCAGGACAACATATCAATTGACAGGGTATTAAAACACACCGAGGGCTATGGTGAAGTGTCGGGGCAAAATTAAATAAGATGAAAAGTATGTTGATGGGTGTGAGGAACTGGGAGAATTTACAGAAGTTGGGCTGCACACGGTAGATAGTGTAATCAAAATCTTGGGAATTCCAATATTTGTGGAAGGGACAGGAACAAAGGCATAAGAGAAGTTAGAGCTAAGAGAGAGGTAGATTTTTGAACTGGAGTGGTAGAACATTATCTTTCAAGGGGAAAGTGGTTGCGATGAAAATGGTATTTTTGTTGATCCTCCTTTACACAGGACTGGCGTATCCATTGTCATGGCTGCAGATAAGGAGAATACAAATATGTGGTGGTTTTGGTTTTTTGTTTGTTTTTTTGTGGGGGAGGGCAGGAGGCAGGGAGTAAAAGAGAAAGGGTAGGTAGAACAGAGCTAGGGAATTAGGAGGTTGGGAAATGCCAGATTTAGAAATGTTTGTGTATACTTACTTTATAAGTATGTTCTGTAAAGAGGTAATGGAGGGGTAGGGAAGACAGCGTGTTTCTGACATCACCTGACAGGAAGAATGTCAAGAAGATAGGGCATGTGTGGGAAAGACTGGAAAAAAAAACATAGGTGTGATAGCCACCCGCCCACTATGCAAAGATGGAGAGTTATTTAAGGATAAATAAACTAGAAGGAGTAGGATTGAAAGTGTTTGAAAGACCATAAGAAGGTGATTAATTAGATAAGAAAGAAAGATACCATAACAATACTTGGGGATCTGACAGGACAGATGGCAAATAAGTGGAAAGAAGCAACAGATAATAAATTGAAAGGAGAACATATAGATATCATATGGATGATTATACGAAATATTTTTCCTATGAGGGGTTATGACGGGGTCCACTCCCACACCTGTCTAATGGGGGCCTGACCCTCTGTCTCTGGGCTACCCGCCCACCTCTTTCCTGCCATGCCTTGATGGAACAATAATTATGATGTTATTCAAGTGGGAGGCTGCACATTTAATACCTCCAACGCTAGGAGTTGGTATCCACCGCTCCATACCTCCCCTATATGGTGACCCAAGCCTCGCAAATGATATAAATGTTGCCCTGAGCCCTAGGGCATTGGGTCAGCTCACTCTCTGTTGCTGTGCCTCTTGGCACTGGGGTCTGCGCCCTGTCTCTGTGCCACCTGACTCTGCACCCCCCGGCGCTGGGGTCCAATCACCCCCTGACTCTGTGCCCTCCCTGGCACTGGGGCTTTGCACAGTAGTGTGCCTCAGTGAGGCCTCCTCCTCCCCAAATAGCCTCAGTTTGTTCCACTGGACAAGCAATAACATAAATATGAGCTCCTGGGCATAATAGAAGTCCTATAAGTCACACTCTAACCCCTTTTAGAAGACAAGCTTCTCTCTGTTAATTTACTGGGCCTCCCCCTGCCACCATTTCCTATGAGCTCCTGTAGCCCCTTTATCCTACCAGAAGCAGAACAGGCAGCTCCAGTCAGCTTCCTCTAGGAGAGATCCTTCCCTCTTAGCTGCTGCCAGAGCACTCACCCCCTAGCCCCAGCCTGGAGTTTATATGTGCCCAGGGCCCTGCTGTCTTCCGGTCAGCTGACCAGCCTGGGTGTTTGGGCTATTAACCCCTACCCTTCTGATGCTTAGGGTTCCTGTAGCCCCAGGTCTTAAAGGGGCAGCCCTGCCTCTTTGTAACAGGGCTAGGGTTCCCTTTTACAGAGGTATTCAGCACAAGTGGGGTTTGGTAAGATCAGCAGCATGCTCAAGAGAGGGATGTGGGGCTGAAGAATCTGTATCACATGCATTTTGGGAATGCCCTTTTGTGCAAGAGATATAGGATGGGGTGGATCAATTTTTTAGGATGATAGATATTAACTGTGACTTAACATATGAAATGGTGGTATATGGGTTATTGGCCAAAAGACTGGAGACACAGAGAACAAGATCCATACTATTTTGTGTGACTGTAGCAATCTGGAAGGTGAGAAACCTACTGCTGGTCAAGGGACTAGCTTTCACCAAAAGAGAGTGTTTGTAGTTGGCAATATGTGAATTGAAATATAATGTGGATTAAGGTGTGGATGAGATAAGAAAGGAGAAGGCTGAGAAGAGATGGAGGAAAGAAAAATTATAGCGTTTCTTCCTAAAGGACAAAAGGAAGGAGTGAAAGTTGTTGTTTCCTCCTCAGTTGGGGGAATTTCGTGAGAGATTAGTGTGTTAATGGCAGAAGTGGTATAATAAGAACAAGGTAATTGTTGTAGTGGAGTTTGTCAAGTGTCATGGTAATGTAGTTTCTTTCAGTCATTTTGTAATATAAAAAAGGTTCCTATCAGAAAGTTTGCTCAATATGGGTTATGTGTTTTATAGTCATGCTCAGTACATGCTGCTTTTGGTAGCAGTTTAATAATAGACAATATATTTCATGAGGTTTCCTTTAATGCAAATGTAGGACAAAGAGCTTTTTCCCCCATGCTGATTGGGGAAGAAAACCTTATCTTAAATTGAGTAAATACACTATTATTCCATAACCATGCAAGGATGAGAATCAGAGCTTTAGGCCATGTAGCAGAAGATTCCCTGCATCTAATGCACCCTGCAGGCCTGATTCAGCCTGGGGCTCTGTGTCATGCAGCCTGCAGGCTGCCTCACAGGTCCACCACCACTGAATTTCTGGACTCATGGGGAGCCCTGGGCCTGGTGTGCTGAATCAGGCACCCAATCCCAGCATGGAGGGCCAGGCAGGGACAGTCTCAGGCTCCTGAGACTCAGTCCTGCCATGTCCAAATCAATCCAAGTGTACGGAAGCAGGATAGGGTGATGTTAGGCCCCCAAGGACCAATCCTGGTGTGTGGGGGTGGCAGGAGGCAGTACTGGGCCCCAAGGCCTGCTCCTGACATGCAGGCTATGATCCAGCCTGCTGACTGGTCCCTGCCCCAATCATTTGGCCTGTGGGGCTAACAGGTTGAGCACCACTGATCTAATGACATCCTCTACTGCTTCCTAATCATTATAGAAAGGATCATAAATATTAAAATGTAAAAAATTAGCATTTTTGTCATGAGAAAATTAGTATAGGTTACCTTTAAGGGCTCTGAAGACTTTCTTTGAGTCCTCTCCCATGGGTTTGATATATCTAAAGAACACTGATGCACAGATTAAAGAACACCAAAAAGGTATTCTCAAATAACATTTGGAACAATCTCAAATAAGTTGCTTTGTAATATATGTGACTTAGCTAGGTACCTGGCAGGGTGTGTGGCACAAAACTTTTATTATCCCTCATTTGGTGCATAATCACCAAATGCATAATTTTCCAATAGTTTGCCTTTCTTGAGTAATAGCTCAAGACAGATACCTTTCTATCATACCCCTACAATTACGTATATTTCCATTCTTTTGCTCTTTTTCACTTGGTCTCTCTCACACTTGCACTTGCACACACTTGCACAACTGCATACACTTTTGAAAACCAAATTCTTAGCTGTTAATTGCATGCAAATATTCTTAAAATTGCATCCCAGTGCATATATACGGACTCCATCAGAGGTCTGAGAAAGTATGTTGTCTTTTTTTACTATCCATTGTCTCTAAGATTACCTTTGAGCTTAGAATACAAAACTTTTCCATAGGTTACATTTCCATTTTCAATGTTTTATAACTCTGTGAGTGGAACTGCTTTGCACAGTGAGGGAAGCATCCATTACTTGTGGCAACATGGTGATTTGTTACATTTTACTGCATTCAGTTGAAAGGACAAAAAAGTAGGGGTGGGGGAGGAAGAGTGAAGGAGGAGGGAGAGAAAATCACAGTACATATACACAAGAGGTTTTGTATATAATCTGAATAACTTCCATCCCTGTAGAGGTCTCTTATCTTAATGACTTTGCTAAAGAAGTTGTCTTGTCAAACATATTTAAAAGCTTTTGCCTCATATGAATAATTTACAAATGGAAGCAATTTGGCAACAGCCGGAGTCAAGATAAAAAAACTCCTTGGCATGGCAGAAGCATGCAAATGTTAAGCAAACTATAACGTTACCAAATACTGAAGAATTTTGACTGTAATTTTTCAACATTAAATTTATTTGAGTGCACCCCATTCTTCTTAGTGCTGTTGAAGCTTTACAACTTTCCACTTGATTAGAGCCTGTTTTGTTCTCTTCCACAGTCCCATGTAATACAAATAACATACAATAGTATTCCAAACAAAATTGAATTGTTTTGCACAGATGGATAGAGTCCATACAGATTAAATCCATCTCAGAATGCTGGCTTCTGATTTTTTATTCTCACATGCTGTTTTCTGCTATTCTTGTACTGTATCACAACTGCACAGGAGATGGGTAATTGAGGACAGGGAAGAGATATGATACCTGATAAATCCAAGATGAAACAGGAGAGAGAGTATGTTGGTGGCTAGAAGAAATATGATGGGAACCATGGAGAACTGGGAGACGATGAAGGAAAGATAAGGATTTTTTTTTGACATGGAAAGAAAGAGACTGGGGAACAGAGAGAGAGGAAAGAATGGGAATTTGAAGTTAAATCCTGTTCCTGTTGCAGTGCATGGCCAAATACGCCTTGAACTAAACAAGAGCAGAACCAGTTCCTTAGAGTATAAGGGGCAGGTGGAAAATGAGAAGCAACAGGGGAAGACAAATTAAAACAAATACGACTAGAGCTCTGCAAACACATTGACAAATTCATTCAGTGAATCAGTCTTGGATCTGATTGAGGTAGTACCCTAATATGTGCATTTTTGCACTGTCTGTTTGTATTTCATATGAGTGCTTGGGGTGGTGATATCAACGTGTACATATGTATATGCATATTTACATACGAACTAGTATAATAACATACAAACAAGAGTATGGATGCTGGAAGGGCTTACCTGGCTGCCCTATTATTTGTTAAGTATGTGACAAAAGAGAATTGAAAGTAAAGTCTTCGAGGCAGTCAATAAATCAAGTTTACATCATTCTCTCTCTGTCAGTCTGTTAGGAACCTAGTTATTTTTAAATTTGGGTTTCCAGCCAAAAATGAAAGCAGGAAAAGAGCACAGGAAACAATTTTAAATGCCTTAAAAATTTCTTTGCCTACTTAATCTTTTAAGCTTTTCTCTTTTAAGTGCTCCACATTCCTTACTCAAGAGATACAGGACCCTTGTGATTTCTTCAAACCCTGCTCCTGTTCCAAAAGATTAAGTCATCTGCAGAAACTATGTCAAACGAATCAGGTAACCAATCATAGAGGCAGCAAATCAAACACTTAAAGGCAAACATGCTGAACCATTCATGAAAACCCCTGGGTCCCAAGTATATTAAAAATTATTTGTCAATTAGCTGTAAACGAGGACAAACTTGTAAAAGTCCATGTATGTAGGCAGAAACTATCATGTGCAGAGAAGAGGGTGAGGGGGAACCAAGTCCTTAGGAGGCTAAGTTCCTCTTCCAAAATTGAATTGGGCACTTAGCAATATAAGTCAGATTTAGATAAGTTAATGAGTCCTGAATTAAATTGCAAGGCATCCCAAGATACTTTTAGATACTGGACTTGCTTCCAACTCACTTTGGCCCTTCTGAAAACATTCCCCCAGCTCTGACAAACTGTTCATGAGTAGTTCAGTCATCCTGAGATATGCTGAAAGGAGCAAGAGCAACAGGAAACATGAAAGAGCCTGGTTGCATTCCTGAGCTGAAATGGGAAGAAACAGGGGGCTTGAACATGAAGGAAAACATGGACTGAGAATAATAATGGTATTGGTGTTTTCTTTCTTTCATTTTCCATGTTGATGTGTCATTTGGAATCCTTGGTTATATATGTAATTAATTTTTATAATGCTTAGCTTTGCTGCACAATGATTTAGATTCTGTTCTGCAGTTTGCCCCTCATGGAAATCATGGGAGCAAAAGGGGATACCAACATGGTGTAGTTAGCAGGATTAAGTCTAAAAAAACCAAAGGGCCTTTACTTGTCTAATATTCTGCAGACTTGCTTGCTGTCAGAGAAGGACAGGTTAATTACAATAGGCAACATATTTTAGCCACAGTAATGTCAAAAGCATGATATTGTCATGAGGTTGCTACTTCATGATGTGACTCTACATATTATATTACTGTAGAATAGGCAGGATCTTTCGCAATGCCCCAAGCAATACCATGCGAGGACACAAACCCAGGAATATTGTGACTTGCTGTCAAGATGCAGTTTGGCTTCCCATATTAAACAAACGCCATTAAGGCCGCATAGAAACATTCCAAGAAGGAATCGTCTAAGTTATGTGGTTTTCTGCAAGCAGCCTAGACTGATGAAGAACAGTACACACATTCACCTTTAGGGAGGGAAGGCATGCAGGCTTCCCCCATGCCAAGTCCTAGGCTTCCAGAAAAGCCCCAGATCAAGTGCCCTCCATCGTGAACTGCATGTGCTTCTGTGCCCCAGCCTGTCTGCACCCTGCCATGGAATCCCACAACTTGCCCACAAGCAGAGACCCAGGAGCTGTGGTGTGTCCTGCTTGTTGCCCTGTGTGATTCTTGCCGGAGGCTGAGGGACATCATACAGCAGCTGGTCACCATTGGGCATGGCTTTGTGCCCCCAAGCCAGCAGCCAGACATCCCATGCAGGGCCACCAACTTGCACCCTGCCTTGACTGGTCTACCAACTTTCACATGGCTGACAAGGACAAGGCCAGTTCTGGGCCAGAGTCACCAACACCAACTCCCCTGCCCTTCCCTCCTCATGACTCCCCTTCTTGGGACACACACTGGGATGCAGGGAGAATGTGGTGTGAAGATGTGTGCCTCAGTTTACAATGTTGCAGTTGCCAAACTTTTCTCATTTTTAATAAAGACAACCTGTTTAATGTTGCATGTGGCAGAACTTAGCTACCCTTTCTATGAATGCAAACCAGCAAAGTTTCCAGGGGCATCTGCCTGCTTGCCCCGGCTTGGATGCTCAATGCCCCTGACCTGCCCTACTACTTTGGGATCTGATAGCTGTGGGCCAAAAAAGGCACATGGCTCAGGTATCTGCTAGGAGTGGCTGAGCTGCAGAGGTCACAAGGTTGCCTCTGTGCAGGCCCAGTTCCAATGTTCTCCTCTCTATCATCCTGACCCACCAAAGGCAAGCTACCATCACCAACTCCTGCATTCTGGGGTCTGGTTGGCAGGTTGCCTGGCTCTGGCCTCTGAGGTATGGTGTACAGAAACAAGGGTTGAGGTCCTTGAGGTTGTTCCCAAGGGCAGAGGCATGGGGGTCCCTGACTGGATCTGTGGGAGCCAGGGTTGGGGTCTGTGGGGCTGTACCAGAGCACAGGGGGTCTCCTGGGCTCAGTGTCAAGTCTGTGTGTACACTGTGGGGTGTTTTGTGACAGGATGTGGAGACATGGCCTGGGGACTTGGGTGCCCAGGTCACAGAACTTGTGCAGCAGACACAAACACCTCTTTTTCCCCTGCTGCCTACTTGTGGCTGACAAATGGCAGGAGGCAGGGTTGGGGAAAGGGTCTGTGCTGGCTCAGCAATGGGAGAGGTCAGGGGTGGGGCCCTCTGAGCACTTGGTCAGAGCAGCTGAGCGTGGGGTGAGGGCTAGTGTGCCTCCCTGCAAGGGAGGTATAGCAGGGGCTGCAAAGGAGGCTGGGATGCTGGAGGACAGTGATCTAACTTGAATTAATAGAGTCCTGCGAAAAAAATTGTAGCTCTGTCTGAATAATAAGGAATATTGAGGTGTGTCTTAATTGTGTTCGGAATTGAAGCAAATGTAAAGTTTTTGTAATGGTTTCAGTTGGAGCAAAATTAGATCCTTTCTGAAGATTTATCCCAGCAGTCTTATGGCTGGTAGTTTATTCCTCATTTCACTGTCGATATTGCAACAGCCTATTCAGAAGTCAGAATTTATAAATGTCATTTTATCATAACTATTGAGATTATTATTGCATGTCAATTTTCCAAAAAATGCCTGAAGGAAGAGTAAAATCTCATCTTCTCTCAAGATATTAACATTTACAAATCTTTGCTCCAGCCTTTTAGAAACAATAATATTCTTCAAGTGTTAGCTTCTGACAAGTTAGAAATATGGGAAAACATATCCATGACCAAATTCTCTTCTTGCTTACTCTGTTGGCAATCTGGAGTAACTCCACATAAGTCAAAGCATTTACATCAATGAAAAAATGGTGAATGCAAGAAGAGAACCTAGCCCATAGTCATACTATGTGGCTTAAACATAAATGCAATGTGCAACTGAGAAAAATGTGTTTAATGTAACCTTCACAAGTCATCAGTACAGAATCCTTTCATTTTGGACTCTGTTTATTCATGTTACAAAATGCCTTTGTTTAGGAATTTCACTAGCCTAGTTTAACAAAAAAGTGCATCAATAATGCAAAGCCCAACAAATGAGTTAGTACATTATATTGGTTAATAGCACAGTGTTAAAACCAACTACATTGAATGAATTAATTTAACTACTTTTTCTATAAGCAGGAAAAGGACTTATAATATTTATTTATTGGCTGCTTGCATTTGCCCTCTCTTCCCCTGCCATTCCCCATCCTTTTCCACTCTCCGCTTACTCACTCTCTCTCTCTCTCTCGCTCTCACACACACACACACACACACACACACACACAATTATTCAGCTTAAAACCTGTCACGTAGAGTGTGGAGCAATGAAACAATTATGCCTGAATGTAGCTAGGTACAGACATTCAAAAAAGCTGAAGTGGAATTGATCTAAGTTACATGGTTTTCTGTAGGTGGCATAGTTTAAATCGGTAGTGAACAGAACACACATTTGTCCTTTGATGGGGATAGGTGGGGGGAGGTAGTCTTAGGCCGGGTTCTGCCATTTTTAAACCAGTCTAAGTGTGCTGAACTTCCATTCTGTTATGGGTATAGACTGGTTTCCGATCACCTATCACCTATAAAAGTGTAATGTCTGCAGAAACTAAACGGGAATAATTTGCATCTGACAAAATAGGCTGTGGCCCACAAAAGTGTATGCTTCTCTGAACCAGTGAGTGTCTAAGGTGCTATCCTGCCCTTCCTTTTGCCTGACTTCAGGTTAACGCAGCTAACTGCCTCTCCCTAATTCCCTGAGGGATCAATCACAGCAGTTTAGCTTAAGTTACTGTGAGATAGCTGCAAATAGATGAAAGAGTTATAATGGAACAGTTGATGTGTACGCAGGAGCAGTAAACCCTCTACAATAAAGTGGTATAAACTACTTGTTTATGTCCTTAAATGTCCTATAGTTTTCTAAGCCAACTAAAGAATAATTAAGCAAGTATGCTGCTTCTTGGAATTCTATAATAAGAATTATACAGCAGGATAGCTGTTTTGAAGTTTTTTCTCATCTATTTTGAGAAAGGAAGCAAGATTTGGCATGAAGGATCTGTTACATCTTATACACACATTAGTAACAAGATCCTTCAACAGAGAACAGAATTCTTATCGAAGGCACTGTATAAGCACAGAGTAAGGCCAGGGTCTTAATAAAGAGGTTTATTCTTTCCTTGAGACAAGGGATTCTGGGTTTTCCTTGCCCCAAGATAAGAAATTTTGATGCAAAAGCCTGAAGGTCGCTGCATCAGGACAACTGCGTACAAACAAACAACTGTCCTGGAACCACGATAAAATTTCCCAGATTGGGGCAGGTTTCTGGGACTGCTCTTTTTAATTTTCTTTTTCTTTAGGACAGCTTGGGTTTTCAGGAAAACCTATTCAAATGTCCATGGTTCAAAAAATGTAGTCTTTCACCAAGAGCTTACAATCTGAGGCTTAATCTATACTGCACAGCTCTGCTGGCTATAGCAATAAAATTGCTGGTGTGGATACAACTATCCTGATAATATCTCTTTGCTCTTTTTACAGCCCCAGTTCTTTTAAGCAAACTGTTTTTATTTACCTATGGAGTTTTACACAGGCAATTGTTCTATTCCTTAGTTAGCTCAAGCTGTGTCTGTTTCTTTTTCCCAGACCTGAAGAAGGGCACTGCATGCTTGAATGTTTTTAAGATCTCTCCCTACCATGCAGCTGATCCAATAAAAGATGTCACCCCTCAAAATATCCTCTCCTCTCATATTTCATGGACCATCACAGCTACCATATCACTCCAGCCATCCTGACAAAAGAGAGCTTTTGTCAGATTAGTTTATGCCATTCTGGGAGAAGGCAGCACCAGAGCATTAACTGGCTCAGAGATGCATAAGCTTTTGCAGGTGATGGTCTATTCTCATATTTTTCTCTTATGCGCACTATAGTTTCCTTACTTGCTCATTAAATTAATAGGACCAAAATGTCTCTTATATGCTGCAACTAGTGTTAGAAGCTCTATATAATTATATGCATTGCTTCTGACCCAATTCCAGTCCCATTGTTTAAAAGGAGACTGCAATATTCAGCACTAGCTTAGGTGTTTATGAGGGGTGTGAAGTCTTGAATTGGCTGTTCCCCTTCCTACAATGCCACCTATGTATAGCTACCAAAAGGGGTTAAGCTCTGTCTCAGAAGAATGCCATCACTATTTTTCAGCAGTGATTTCACAAAGTTTCACAAATAACTGGCAGAATGAAAATGAGAATCCCAGTTTCTCATACTCCTAGATTACATCACTTCATCTCCTCTCAGCATGAACAATTAAAAGAAAGCACAGATTCATTACTTTTCATTGAAGTTTTCTAAAACATGTTTTAGGAATAAATTATTATTTTTTATTATTTGACTATTTATTATTACCCAGACTTAGTTACCACTAAGTGTTAGTTATCACTTATGTTTTTCTAAAACACCATAGGTAATTATGCTCCAAAACAGAAAAGCTTAATAAATTATAGCGGAGAATTCTCCTCTAATAAAATTCAGTTGATTTCAGAGACCTTAAACCACAAGAAAATCTGGTCTATGCTTTTAGGACAAAACATAACGAATGTAATTTTATCTACACAGAAAGAAAAAAGAAAGAAAGAAAAAAAAAAAAAAAAAAAATCAAAAAAACTT
>NW_017729024.1:4137766-4149707 GCF_001723915.1 Gavialis gangeticus | reverse complement strand
AAAAAAAAAAAAAAAAAAAAAAAAAAAAAAATCACACAAACTTCATGTCCAGGAGGTCTTTCCCCATTGTAGTGTGTTAGGTCCCTATAATCATTTCCACTTACTTACGCACCAACACATCTGAAATCTTAAGTGCTAGTGAATAGCTGTTATAGGAAAAACAAACTAGCTTGTTTAGTAAATAAAATCAGAAGCAGAAACAGAAGCAAACTAAAATCCCAGCAAACTAATATCCCTGATATTTTTAGAACGTTATCTGCTAGGTTTGTTCTAAAAGCAAATTCATTCCATACAGTGTTTGTAACAGGCTCTGGCTGGAAGCTAGCATTATTAAAGAGTATCAAGAGGTCTCTTATAGGCCATGGATTCCTGAATCAAGAACAGGTGCAGTCACACCCACTCCACAAACAAAGATATTTTGTTTGAATAAGCACAGCCCAGAAGAATGGGATGTATTAATAGCTAAATAGTGTCTTTATTAACAGTAGAACAGCTGGCAGTTCTATATGACAGCACTCATTCCAATCCATTTTATCCAATTGCAAAACTATAAGCACACTACACCAGGGAACCAAAGAGACCACACACAAGCAATCAGCCATTCAACAGCACTATAATTGCTTCACAGTTGGAAGTTTGTTCTACTCAGCCACTGTTATTCTTTTAGGCTGAATTGTTGGTGCACTGCTACGATCTAGAATCAAGTGCTGCTAATGCAGATAAGCTTGCTTAGAGAAACTTCCTTTGTTTTACAAGCCCCCATGAGCTATTCCCCTGCAGGAGCTTTTGCTGTGCCTCTAAGGATCACAAATGCCTCGAGTGCTGGGTGCCAGAAGTGAGGAAGAGGCAGTTAGTTTCAGGATCTCTATTATCCTTAGCAAAGTGGTTACCCTGACAAGGGAAAAAAATAAACTCCTGAGTCTTAAAGACCCTGTTAGACCTTGCTTGAGAACCTTTCCTTAAGACTTCCTACTGAGCTGAAGAATAAGCTCTGTGAGTCAGTATGAGATGTATAAATGCCTGTAACTGTACTAGTAGCCTCTCCCCAGCAGGGAAGCTGTTCTAGAATGAATTGGTTTGAGGGTTTAATCAGGTTTCATAGGTAGGTGTAAGTATGTGTGCATGCGTGCGTATGTGTGCATGTGAGAGGGAAAGAGTGATTACTGGTATGTGTGCATACACATGTGCATGTACATGCTTATGAGAGAAAAAAGATGTTTGGATGATCTGAGAATGCATAAGAAATTACAACCAAGCATATCTTTTTAAAATCCCCAATAAGGATAGTCAGGTGTGGGTCTAACCTTGTATTTTCCATGTCTGATTACTGTTTTGTTTGCAGTATACAGTAGCTCTGAAATTGTTCTTTGTTAATGCAATTTTTTCCCTACAGTATAATAGTTATTTGGTGAGTTTTCCAAGTATTCTTAAGGGAGAACATTAAAAAGCTCTCGGCTGTAGTTAGCTCAGCAGAATACAGACAGATATGAAATTATAAACTCTTTATAATTCACAGTTTCCCACCCCCCTTTGCTTTCTATCATCTTCAGGGATTAAATGACTCAGAGGAATAATGCTTATTGTTTAAGGTTTACCATTCAGGAGATCTCTCTCTGACTATATCTACAACAGCACTTCAGTATATTGTTGTGATTTCTCTGTTATTGCTTGACATATGGCTCTAGGTAATAAAATAATGGGCTGTCCCAACTTGTTATCTGTTTCTGCTGCTTCAGGATGACTTTCAGGTTGTCCTTTTTTTGCTCCATCTCTACTGATGGCACCTTATGAATAAATGAACAGGTCTTATAGGCAAGACAATAGATTTGTATGAACTGAAGATCATTGTTAAGACTAACAGTAGATTCAGGACTAGAAATTCTGATTAGTGAAGACAAGTTGCTTAAAAAACCTTACCAAGTCCAGGGGCTGAAATGAAGTTTAATTAAAGCCAATATTTAACTGGAAAGTGTGTGAAATGGGCAGTAATAAATTCTAAATGCAGAGAAAAAGGAAAGATCATCAATGATCATATTTAAAAAACAAGGCATGAAAGCTGAGCATAGATGTTATGTGAAGGTACAGATAATAACTGTGCATGCAAAATTAATCCAATCCTCCCCCTTGACCATTATCTCTTTCCTTCATGTTATCTCTTTCCTTCATCTGAACAGATCTTAGCACAATGGAGCCCTATTTTGATTTTGTCTCTTTGGCTCTCTTCCATAATTACTAGCACAAGAACTAGTGTTGTGAAAGCTAATGGTGAAAATGGGTACCGAAGACTTGATTTATACAAGCAGCTTCATGTCATGTGTGCCCAATACCTCATAAAAGAAAATATTTCCCTACCTACGCTGATTTTTTTTCTTTTTCCAGTGAATCCAATTTCCTAAACAACCTTAGTTTAAGCTACTGGCACATGGATTACAGTGCAGATGGAGCAGCAGCATGGGTTTGAAAGATGAAACAGTCTTCCATGGGAATACACACCATGTCACTTGAATTTCCCTCCTTCACCAAAACAATGGGACCAATGATTCTTTGTGCTTTTACATATCTTTCATACAGTAGCATTTCCCAAACTGTGTGGGTTTATGCCACACTTTAGTAAAGTTAATCATTCCCCTCCTACTTCAGCTGCCAACACCATTACCATTGCAGTGTCTTCTCTCACTGCTAATTTCCTCCTCTGTCATCAGTGGAAATTGGTGATGGGGGCAGGGGGTAACAGAAACAGCGGCTTCAAAAGTCAGGATGTATGAAAGTAGCTGAAATAGGGCAGAGGGCACAAGAGTGCCCAACTTTACTATGGTGGTACCACAGATTGATGCCATGATCTCAAACACCCCTTCCCCAGGTACCTTTTGTTCCCCCCTCCCCACCAAGGGAGTATGGAAAACAGTTTGACAAATGCTGTGTTACAGGACTGATAGTCTAGTAGTTATATAGTCTATAGTTACCTAGTAGCTATAATAGTTTTGAGAAAATAGAATTGTAGACTCCTATAACAACAGCTCCAAAACACAAAATAATGGTCCTAATCATTGACTTCAGTGGAGTCAGGATTCCATTCTTCTTCTGGCTTACACTGGGGCTACCATGGTAATTTGAATGATTAGTGACCATTTTGACTATTTTCATTTTAAAAAAAGAACTCTGTAAAAAGGTTATTGACTAGATTCTAACATTTATTATATTCATGTCGCAAAAAAGGGAATGAGCACTTCACTGATCTATATGTGGTTTGAACAGCAGTGTGCTATCTACACAACATACTTTGAGAATTATGATACAAGAAGTCATCCCTGAGCATGTTTAAAGAATGCATAGATTGTGTACAGCATTTGACTGGAGTCACTATCTTTCCATGCACGTACTTTGGAGGCAAAATTGTTTGATGAAATGTTTCAAAATCATGCTGGGAACTCTCTCTCCTTATTTTTCATTCTTATCTCTTGGCTCTTGGTTTTCTAATAGTTCACAGAGTAAAAGAAAAGTGCAGCAAGTTCATGGTTGTTGAAAAGGAATCATTGCTGTTGGCAACCAGCAGAATATTGATGTGGATGCACTGCTTCTGGAGGGTGTCTGGTACAAATGTATCAATGTGAGTTACAGACTTGCTAGAGCTCCCATTTAAGTAGCAAGATAGCAAGACAGCTAATAGATATAATACTTCCTTATAAGGGGTAAAAAAAAAAGCCATCTAGTTTCAGCTGTGCAGGAAAGATCAGATTCTATTTCATGTCTGAGAGTAGGACAAAATGACATGGGTTCAATATTACTTACTAATTAATTCCATTAACTAACACAAAACCTAGGTGGGATGAATAATTATTTTGAATAGGTGAGTGCAATGGATACTGGAGATGTGCATGTATTCAGACCAAACAAGAAAGAATTCCATCCCATGGACTGGAGATTGTGTGGAGATAATAGCCATTTATAATCAGCTAAAGGTGATGGATGGACTAAAGTGACAGTACCATATTTCCCTTTTTATTAGGAATAACTTTAGCTGCTTTAACTCCTTCCATCTTTGAGAGTCTCTGTAGCATCCTCTTGCCCCCTCCCCCTTTTTTCATTCTTTTCCCCTTTCTCCTGCTCAACCTCAGAGGCAAGTCTGAAATCCATTTGTTGGATTCATTCAGTAGAATTGACTTGTGAGTGTTAGGGCTGTATTTGTTGCTCTCAAAGACATGCATGCAGTTGCCATCAGTGGCAGCGTGAGAATCAGGATTATGTCTAGCTCTCTCAGGCTGACTACTATGAATGACTAGATAGACTGTCACTTATGACCCTTCCTAAAACAGGAGCTGCTGTTATAAAGGGCCAGCAGAATTCTCATTTGATTGATAAATCAGAAAAATTGTTAGAGCCCGTGGCAGCAAGACCCATCTGTGATTGTGCCCAGTTTTCTTTTTCATGATTTTCTTTTTCATTTTGTTTGAGATTGGATTTGAGAGTGAACTTCAACACATACTAGTAGCCTATGACAGCAAACAAATGAGACAGGGCTATGCTATGGAATAGGACGCATACTACACACACAAAAAGTAAACATGAAAAACTGAAATGACAAGAAGAGTTGAAGTACTTCATGCTTGGTAGAGTTGTGGTAAGTTTTGTTGAGTCAAACATGTAGTTTTTGTAACCTTAATATCATCCTGTACCTAGACACTACAGAATTTGCAAACAAGGGTCTAGATTTGATTGATAGTGTTTGGGCAATGTTGTAACCAACGCAGTCTAGTAATGGTGTAAGAGGCAAGCATTTTTGTGGTTGATAACTTTTCTTGGACCAACTATATAGTTGAGGGGGACAGTTGGCCCATTAAAAAATAGCACTCACAAAAATTGTTGTATGAACTGTATTTGCATTTACAAAAGAATAAATTTAGTTAACCCTATTGGCATCAGTAATATTACATGCCTATTGTAAACATAAATCCGTCTATCATATAGGCAAACATAGACGTGATTAAGCAAGAGATGCAGCCAAATAAATCATCCGCAATTCATAAAACCAACGATAAGATATTTAAAGTCAGATTTAAGTTTAATTTGAGTAGGAAACTTCCTAGTTTTCTCTAATTAAAATTGTACCACTGAAGCAACAACTCTTTCATAGCTGAAAAGATGTGAATCTGCTTAAGAGTAGCTCATATGGATGGCAAAGCTACTCAACTACCCGTTTTCCAACAAAAATAATTCTTTTGATTGCTGCAAATATGTCTGGACACATCTGAAAAAACCCAGGCTTTCAGTGGCAAAGGTGGCAGCACAGTGTGTCAAGGGGCCAAGAAGACACAAACTTTGCTCCTGTAACTTTCAACCAGTATCAGAGATCCTGGAGGGAGCTGGAAAGATACAGATCTAATTAGCTCCTATGTCTTTCATGGATGGTGAAGGCAATAGGGAAACTTTGGACTTACTGCTTAAGACAAGTAAAGTTCCTTTAGAAAGTCAGGAGGTAACTTGTCTGTAATGGATCATTTTGTGGCCTCTGATGAAGAATTCATCTGACCAACTATCAATCTGTTTCATAACTCCCTTTCTTTGGCATTATTGGTAAAGGGATGGCAAGGAAGCACTTCTGGCAATATCTCTAATCCTTGGGTTTCCTTGACCCTACATAGTCTGGTTTCAGGCTAGGAACTGAAAAAAAAAGTATTAGGAACAGGGAAAGCTTAGGTGTTCATACAGATTTTTGTAGACCTGTCATCTGCTTTCAATAGTGTTGGTAATGAGGAATAACATAACAAGAGCATAATAAAATCCAGACTTAGCTATTTTGTTTGGAATATTATTTTCAATTGTCTTCACTTTCATTATCAGCTATTTCATTTTTTTTTTTCTTTTTGGTAATATAATTTTGTTGTATGGTGACATCACCCTTGTGATGATTGTGAGCATCTTTGGAAATTATCAGGGATTGTTTTTTATTTTTTTAAAGAACTGCCATTTCTGAGAATGGAAGTGGCAGTACTCATCAAAATGCTCAGCTGTTGCACAAGGTACTGCCTTCTCTCGCAGATGCCACGTTCACCATTTTGTGTTATATCATCCTTAACACTGAAAATGCATTAATGTAATGAAAAGGCCACCTTCATGAAAACAAAATGTAATACCACAGTTTAGACAAAAAGAAAATCCATCTAAGTCAGCTATATTGTTTGCAACATCTTCTGCATGAAAAAGGATTGACAGAAGCAGAAATAAACAAACTATTTTACCAATATCTTTTCCGTGGCAAAAGCTTATCCCCATTAGGAGACTTGGTTTTGATTTTTTTTTTTTAATGCAAAACATAAATCTCGTAGAAGAAAATAAAAAAAACTCTTACCTGTTCCAAACAACAGCAGCTGAAAAGTAGGGCCATATTTGATATGAATTTTAATATGCTGTCTGGATATTTCCCAGATGTGTGCATATAATATTAGAAGTGCATTTAGTTTAATAGGGCTTTTGGCATCTAGATATAGGATACAGAGACTCTTTTAAAGAGCATAAATATAAGTCGTATGTGCTGGAAAAATGACTGTGAATAACGGCATAGACTTTTTCAAACTAGAACAGAAATGGTGGGATAACCTTGTGTTTTTAGGCTTATGACCTTTGTCTCATTAGGTGTACCTTTAACTGTGATAAACATCCACTTAAATGAATATCATTTCCTTACAATTACAGCAGGTTCATACATAATACACTAAGTTCCCCTGGCAGCATATGTGTTAGTCATGCATATTTCATGAGCAGTTTTATTCCCCCAGTCAGCTTCAAGCAATGCTCAATCCCATGGCTTTGGTGTGTAGGAAATAAAGGTCTTGTCCACAAAGAGATCCCATGGCAATTATTGTAACTCTGCACTTTATCAAGGGGAGCAACAGAATGACCTGCTTGTACATCTGATCAGCACTAGTCTCAATTTTCCTTTTAATATCCCTAATTCTTATTATTTATCAGTTGCTGCAGAAAACACACTTTCCCTGATTTCATAAGCTCTAATGTAAATAGCCTGAATGATACTGAGCAATGAAGGGTGGTGAGAGTGCTGATAGTTATGTAATAGGTGGGTTAAAAAAGGCATGCTTACACGTTAAACATTTGTGGGACAGGCTACAAAAACACATTGTGAGCTATGGAGAACCAACATCTGTTTATGAAATGATGGGTTTTCCTGCTACATAAGCCACAGGAAATAAAATGCTGGAATGGTAATCGGCATAAAATGAAGGTCATAGTAATGGAAGAGAAAACTAGTTCTGTATTTTCAAAACTGTTGGTGACAACTTTCCCATTGTATTTCTAAGGATATCTAGTTCATCAAGGCAGTTAAATCCATCTGATATTTCCCACCACACTGACAACACTTTTAGGAGACGCAAGTCACAGCCATCATCATGGCTGGCAAACATGTTCAACTACAGTAGTGGGACAAATGGATCCAAACTCATCAGAAAGGTTATTCTCTAAACTAGTAATCTGAAAATGAGTGCAAAGGCCACACAAAATGAACTGAAGAAGTGCCCCTTTCATAAAGATACTGCTATGAGCTTCTGATGACATGTTTGATACCACATGTTTTTAGCAGATTTTTGTTCAACAATTCCACCAAAGAAAACGTGTTCTTCTTGATGTACTAAATTAATATTTATGTTGCTAAAATATCAGAGAGGCCACAGAAAAATATTAATGTAAAAAGGTTATAATTATCTTTAAAAATGTGGCAGCAATTGAAATGTAAATCCTAGAGAGCTAGGAGAGATACTTGTTTGCATTGTGCCTGGGGCACCCTGCCTCACTGCCGCAGCTGCAATTGATCATTTCAAATCAAAGGAAGCTGGAGATGTCTCTGGTGGCTCAACTGGAAAAAAAAAGCGAGGAGAGAAAGATGCTCTGTTCTGCAGGACTGTTATCAAAAAAATGAGCTGGAATGTGTTTCCAATCTTTCCTCTGTTGAATTTGAAGCCCTTCAAAGCTTTGCCACAATAAATAAAGTTTTCAAAACACATAGACTCTAAAGGACACATTTAAAATTCCTCTGAACTAAGCATTTTCTCCTTTCTTGCCATTACCAGAAAACAATGGTATGAAACAATCGTGCATGGGGTGATTAAACACGAGGGATACACAAATATTCTGATGTTTTCTACAGCAGGGGCTCTTAGACTCTTGAAAATAGAACATAATTATTTTCAGAGATGAAGAGAGGGTGGGGAAAGAATATAGGGTAAGAGGGATCTGAACTCTGGGTTTCATTATTATTTCTACACTGTACAGTCTCTATACTGTACTGGGCAACCATATACATTATGGCATCAGCCATACACACTTCAAATAATAAAAGATAAAGTGTATCTTCACTACACCCAGAATATTACTGACTGGGTAGACTTTTCTTGAGGTCCATTAAATTCTATTTGACATACATTAAAAAGATTTAATCACAGATGCCAGTCAGCTAACCAACCCATTAATCTAGCTGTTTTTCCTATGAAAATTGTATATAAAAAGGTCTTCTTTTCCCCTCAATTTAATTTAGTCATCCATTTAAATTTCATGTATTTATCATGTAAATGTGCCTTATTTGCAAAAGAAAAGCTCAGGACTCAGTGAAATAAATAGTTATTTCATTAAAATGGATACAAAAAACCCTGTGATTAGGGTAATTAATTTGCACACTAAAAGCTATCTTCCTAGTTCAGATCATTAATATTGATGGTGTTCGATTTTGTTCTCAGTAATGTTCCTTGAAATACACTCAGAACTGGCAAGCAAGGATGAAGAAGCAGCCGCTCAAAGTCGAAATGAGGCTTCAGTAAGCACTTGGCTACTTTCCCTTTGCTACCATTCAGAATTAATAACACAGAATTCTGATGCTTGTGTCCTGAAATGAACTGGATTACTTGGATTGTACAGGATTATGTGGTTTGTCAGAAGAGGTGCTTATTTATGTATGAAGCTCTCACTACCTTTTCTGATTTTATATTTTAAATTGTAAAATAACATTACAGGAGATTAAGTCTAGGTACCCCATGCAGTTATATGTATCAATGCCAGATAACAAGGCAGTGCCTACCAGTATACTCTTTTGTCATTAGTTTTTCATCTGCATAATATGCAAATTGCATTGAACAGTTTCCCAGTTTGACTCCTTTCTACTGCAAGTCTTAGTCAAGAGACATATTTTGTTTCCCCAATACAGCAGATGTATTCCACGAAACACCTTGCAGGAAGGGTGTCACATCACTGGTGCACTATCAATTACAGCTTTAGGCAAACTCCTATGAAAATCAAGTCCTGGAACAATTTCAGATAGATTAGACTGTATCTGTCTACACACAGAGATACTTGGGAGGGTTGTGGGGGGGGAACAAATTAACAGTTCACTACAGGCTGTGTATATTTTATTTATATAGCCAAATTATACAATACATAGATGCATACACATGCAGGGTATGTGAAAGTAATACTTCCATGAAATATTTATTTATCACTTGACTACATAGCCTAATCTCTGCCTATTACTCCTTCTCCCAGGAATTTATTTTAAATTTCAAACCCTTAAGAAGCTTCAAAAAGCTGCCATTCTTGGGAAACTAACCAGCAGGAAGAATTTTTTCACTTTCCCCAACTATGTCACCCTCCACAAATTATCCTGGCTCAAGGAAGAGCTTTTCTGGGTCTAATATGCCATTAAATTAAAAATTCAAATGTGCAGAGGTAGAATTAGGCAGTCCATCTCACTAAAAGTTTGATTAAAAAATCATACATCTCATCTTAGAAATTCCCAAGAAATCAGACTTTAAAATCTTGATTTTATATATTTCATACACTTGCACACACATACACACAGAGCAATTTTAGGTCATTATGGTTTGAGTTTTACAGTTATTAGATTTTTTTTCCCTTTCTCAGGCCTTCACAGTTGTACTCATGGCAACATTGCACCTTGCTTTCCAGGTGTGTGGGGGTGGGGGGAGAAGGAGCAGGGGCAAGGGCATTACAAAGTAAAGAGGAGACAACAGGGGAGGCCTTCTCATTCTTGCTGAGAAAGTAGGGCAATTGGCTAGTTACCTCAGGTGTCTGTACATGAATGCACAGAGCCTGGGGAAAAAGCAAGAAGAACTGGAGGTCCACATGTAGTCACAGAACTTTGATGTGACTGGAATAACAAAGATTTGGTGGGATAGCTCACATGATTGGAGCACTGTCATGGATAGGAAGGACAGGTAGGGGAGAAGAGGAGGAGTTGCACTTTATGTAAAAGAGCTGTATGATTACTCAGAGCTGCAGTACAAAACTGGAGATAGGCCTGTTGAAAGTCTCTGAGTTAAGGCGAGAGGGGAGAGCAACAAGGGTGATGTTGTGATGGGTGTCTGCTATAGACCACCAGACTACCAGGTGAGGCTGTCTTCAAACAGCTAGTATAACTTTCCCAATCACAGTCCCTGGTTCTCGTGGGGTAATTCAGTCACCCTGACATCTGCTCTAAGGGCAGTACAGCAGTGCATAGGCAAGCTAAGAAGTTTTTGGAGAGTATTGGAGACAACTTCTTGGTGCAAGTGCTGGAGAGGCCAAGTAGGGGCCAGAACAAACCATCCTGATGCACAGAAAGATTAACAAGTACGGCAGAAGACCACCTTGGCTTAGCAGGGAACTCTTTAGTGAGCTAAAACACAAAAAGGAAGCTTACAAGAAGTGGAAACTTGGACAAAAAACTAAGGAGGAGTATAAGATTATTACTCGGGCATGTAGAGATGAAATCAGGAAGGCCAAAGCACAATTGGAGTTGCTGCTAGCAAGGGACATGAAAGATAACAAGAAAGGTTTCTACAAGTATATTAATGAGAGGAAGAAAATCAGAAAAAGTGTGGATCCCTTACTAAATTGGGGAGGCAAGCTAGTGACATGATGTGGAAACAGCAGAAATACTCAATGCCTTTTTTTACCCCAGTCATAGGCAAGGTCAGGTCCAAGACTACTGCACTGGGCAGCACTGTTTGGGGAGAAGGTGAGCAGCCAACAATAGCAAAAGAACAGGTTAAGGACTACTTAGAAGAGTTGGACACGCGGTCGGACACAATGCACCCAAGGGTTCTGAGGGAGTTGCTGATGTGATTGCAGAGTTGCTGGGCATTATCCTTGAAAATTCATGGTGATCAGAAGAGGTCCCAGATGACTGAAAAGGGCAAATATAGTGCCCATCTTTAAGAAAAGAAAAAAAGAGGTCTAACTACAGACGGGTTAACCTCACCTCAGTCCCAGGAAAGGTCATTGAGTAAGTCCTCAAGGAATGCATTTCTAAGCACTTGGAGGAGGAGAAGATAATTAGGAACCATCACAGCATGAATTCACCAAGGGCACGTCATGCCTGACCAACCTGATTGCTTTCTATTGTGGGGGAGGAAGGGAGCAGGAGGCCCCCGAAACCCCACGCCCTGGAGCTAACCAACCCGGGTTACGCCCCGTGGCACAAATTGCCGGGGCAGGAACACCCACCCTCCACAGGTGTGTCCGGAGAAAAGGCCCCGAGGCAGTTCTGGCCGCTACAAAGGGGACACCATAGGCAGCTGGAGGGGAGGAACTGGAAGGAAGTGGCAGCGGTGCGGAGGTTGTCGGGATCACCCGGGCATGGAGAAAGGCAGCCCGTAGGCACGGGAGGACCTTCTGGGGTAAGGGCAAACCCCAACGGGACCCGGGAGCCGAGAAGCAACCGCCCCAACGCGGACACTGACTGTTCTGAGCCGGTGAGAACGGCTCAGCTCGGCAAGAGCCAGTGAGCCGTATTTCCTTTAATAGAGGGGCACTCACAGCTAGGAAGGTGCTGCCGCTGTGACGGAGAGGGGCCAGTGGACTTTGCAAGCCCTGGAACAAATCCAGTACTGCAACTGGAGCCCGAGGAAGGGTGGTAGCCCCACAGCGGACAGGGAAGGAC
>NW_017729024.1:4119137-4132766 GCF_001723915.1 Gavialis gangeticus | reverse complement strand
CCGGGGAAGCCCGTAAAAGGTCCTGACAACCTTCGGGCTCCGGGGAATCCCTGGCTGGTAGCATTAAGTTGTTCGTTTTTTCTTTGGGTTCTGGACCCCAGACATCCTATCGCGAAAAGGGGGCTGAGCAGGCGGCTGATTAACCACATGGAGGTACAGGCGAGGGTGTAGGGGCGGAGGAGCCCTTGACAGCGTGGGACCCCTGGGATATAGAAGTCTCATTTGTGGACTAACACACTCTGGATTTATTCTCACTGAACCAATAGGTCATCAAAGTTGTGGCAGGCGGTCCGGAGGTAACCAGTCTACAGATGAGCATGGTGAAGAGGAGTACCCTGGGGACAGTCCCCTACTAAGAGGGGCAGAGGCTTCGGCACGGAGAAAAGTGATCCTCACGGGCCCCCCCCTTTGACATCTATGATGAGACAACTAGCTCAGTAAATGGTGGGTTGGGGGGGAGTGTACATGATATACCTTGACTTTAGCAAAGCTTTTGATATGGTCTTCTACAACATTCCCACAAGCAAGCTAAGGAAGTATGGGTTAGATGAATGGACTGTAAAGTGTATAAAAACTGGCTGGATCATTGGGCTCAAAGCATAGTAATCAATGGATTGATGTCTAGTTAGCTGCTGGTATAAAGTAGAGTTCTCCCGTGGCCAGTGCTGGGGCTGATTTTGTCCAATATCTTCATCAACAACCTGGAAGATAGGATGGAGTGCAACCCCACCAAGTTTGTGGATGACACCAAGCTGGCAGGAGTAGTAGATACACTGGAGGGTCAAGCTAGGATTCAGAAACCTGGACAAATTGAAGGATTGGACCAAAATAAATCTCATGAGGTTCAATAAGGAGAAGTGCAAAGTCCTGCACTTAGGATGGAGCAATCCCATGTACAGGGTGGGGTCTGACTGGCTAAGAATCAACTCTTTTACTGGCAGAAAAGGATGTGGGGTAACAGTGGACAATAAATTGAATAGGAACAAACATTATGCCTTTGTTGCAAAGAAGGCTAATGGCATACTGGGTTTCATTCGTAGCAGTGTTGCCAGCAGATTGGAAGGAAGTAATTATTCCCCTCTATTCATCACTGGTGAGGCCACATCTGGAGTACTGTGTTCAGTTTTGGGGCCCCCACTAAAGG
Source organism: Gavialis gangeticus (assembly GCF_001723915.1). NCBI lineage: Eukaryota > Metazoa > Chordata > Crocodylia > Gavialidae > Gavialis > Gavialis gangeticus. The sequence continues at coordinate 4,131,622 of NW_017729024.1, read as the reverse complement.
ATATGGACAATTTGGAAAGAGTCCAATGGAAGGCAATGAAAATGGTTACGTGACTGGGGCACATAACTTCTGAGGAGAGGCTGAGGAAACTGGATTTATTTAGTTTGGAAAAGAGAAGACTGATGGGAGATTTAATAGCAGTCCTCAACTATCTGAAGGGGGGTTCCAAAGCCAGTGGAGCTAGACTGTTCTCAGCGGTGACAGATGACAGAACAATGAGCAATGGTCTCAAGTTTCAGCAAAGGAAGTTAAGTTAGATATTAAGAAAAACTCTCTCTCTAGGAGGGTAGTAAAGCCTGGTACAGGTTACCCAGGGAGGTTATGGAATCTCTGTCCTTGGAGGTTTTTATAGACCGAGCTACACAAAGCCTTGGCTGGGATGATATAGTTGGGGATGGTCCTACTCTAAGCAGGGGGTTGGACTAAATGACCTCCTGAGGTCCCTTCCAACCCTAACTTTCTATGATTTAATGATTTACCTGCATACCACATGCACCTTTTCCCAAAATTTAGCCCATGTGTATTATGGATGCACCTGTACACACCCACACACACATAGGTGTGTGCGTGTATATATGTGTGTGTATGTATTTATATGCACATCCACACATACACAGGCAAAAGCACAGGCTTTATTTATATAATATATACTATACACTAAATGATTATATACTGTATAGGTATATATACATATAGAAATAATATAGGCCTCATGCCAGAGTTTGAAATGCAGTTAATATTTTTTAATTAGTGTTAACTGTATGCAGAGACAATCTGAGCAGGGTGTGGGGCCCAGGCCAAATCAGCCTGTGTGGGGCCCTGCCCCTGGATGTGAGGAAGCCAGCGGCAGATTCGGTGGGGTGGGGAGGGGTGGGGAGTGGCTGGACATGCTGATTTCAGTGGCAGATTCAGCAGCGGGGGGGAAGAGGGGTGGCAAGTGGCCAGACATGAAGCCGGTGGCAGTGCAGCATTGCTGCACTGGTCTGCCTGGCTCCGTGGGACCCCCCAAAGCATGGGGCCCCAGGGCATTTGCCCCTATTCGCGCCCCCCCACCCCAGGGATGGCCCAAAGTGTATGGTTGGTGACACTGATCTGTATTTTCCCTATTGCCCATCCTCTTCATCTGACATACAGCATGCACTTGAAACCCTAAATTCCATCATAAAAGACATTTCAAGTTACAAAAATAATAGCAATTTCTCTCTTGCCCATGATACTGTGGACCTTATTTTAGGTCAGTAAATAACTTCAGAAAATATGGACTCCCTATTTTTTTAAACAAGCATCTATGCTGTTTTATGGACAAAAAATATGTGTATTAATATTTAACACTATTTTGTAGAGTGCAAATTATGTCCTCTGAGAATTTACAATAGGACTTATTGTTGGCCAGGTACAGACATTACACTTCTTCCAGTTTAGGTGGTCCAAAATTGGTCTATACCCATAACAAAACAGAAGTTCAGGGCACATAGACTGCTTTAAAATGGTGGATCACAGTCTAAGATATACCTAGATCGATGTAGTATCAGCCTTATTCAATTTAGGGTAGACGAGTGAATCGAACATCAGTATCAGGTCTGCTCACAAATCAAGCGAGGCTGCTATCCACCAGCATCGCAGGTGCCATTGTACCCCCATCACAGGGAGCTGTGGCTTGGTTTCTCCAGCCAAGCACCTAGCCAGATCCTCCCCTGAGCTCTCTAGCAATCAGCCACAGGCAGGACAGAGGCAGGGGGTGGGACTCACGAGCTGCTGGTTGGAGGTGGTGCATCCCACATTCCCTTACACAAATAAGGGAGAGGGGTGGACTACCTAGAGTGGACCCCCATGCCCATAATCCTAGACAAAGATTAGGGACCCCCATGCTGCCCAAAGCAGCGGGAAGCATACCTCCCTCCACTGGGTGGCTGCAGCTACCTTCTGCCTGATAAATGATAGATCAGCAGCAGGAGGCATGTGCCTGACAGCCAATCAGGGATGGCACAACCATTTGGCTGCACTTGGCTGCCCTCAGCAATCTCCAGCACACTGGGAGGCATATGGGAGTGCCCCAGACTTCTCTCCTTGGCCAGTGAAGGCTTCTACATGCCCTCTCTTACTGAAGGGTGAATGAACATGAGTTCTGTTCACTCCCAATCCAAGCTACACAGGTTAGAGAAACCTGTGTAGATTAGATCAATCCTGCCTCAGGCTTTTTGAATGTCTGTACTTAGTACTTGTTTACTCCGGACAGTTTCTGGCATGACACTGGTCTTTAAACATTCTATTCTATTCTATTCTATTCTTTATTTTATTTTTATTTTTTTATATTTTATTTTTTTTAATATTTTTTTTGTTTTTTACTGTTTATTATTTTATTTTATTTTATTTTAGATTTGGTTTGGTTTGATTTTTAAATGTGGATTTGTTTTTAAGCCCCCATTCCTCCCTGTGATACCCTGATGTAAATTTGGAATCAGTCAGGTAGAGTTTTGGTACTATGGGAGGAAGAAGTTTGTGCCTCCCTTTGTCTAAGATTTGCAGGGGGCTTTCCAGAAGTGCTGAACCACCAAAACCCACTCTCCTCTTTTGCTAATTGAGCCTTGCCACCTGAAGATCCAATTTCAAATGCTTCCTTTGCCCAGAGCTACTGAAAAGGAGGTGTAGCACTGATGTCATCAGGCCTACACTTGGCACAGGGGCATTGAATAATGGAGTGTTGACACAAAGGGACCCTCTGAGGCAACAGTGAACAATGCCTCATAGGTGCAAATCCAGTCTAAGTGAAAGGGCAATCAAGCCAAAAAGCTCAAAAAATCCTAAAAGTAAAGACATTTATTTAACCATGGAGAAAAACAAATAAATAATTTAAGCCAAACTCATTTATTCGTCTATTGCTTTTCCTGAATATTTGCAATACACAACTGCAGTAGGGGCTGAACCAAGAGAACATATTTCAATGTGATTGCAAGAAGTATAACAAGCAATTTCTCTGCCCTAACCAGCACCGCAGCAGTGGCCGGGCTGATGGAAATGGCTACAGTGGCTGCATTAGCAGAGGTGACTACCAGTATTATCACAACCTCTTAAAAATGGTGTCCAGGGCTGGTGCTCTAGTAACCCATCCTTATGTTATTGGTGATTGCCAACACTCCCAAAAGTTAGGAATTGGAGTCATGGAACATAGGATCATAGGAAAGTAGGATTGGAAGGGACCTCACAGTCATCTAGTTCAGCTCGAGGCAGGATCGCCCATAACTAAATCCTTCAAGCCAAGTAGATGTCTAACGTGCTTTGAAAGTTTCCAAGCATGGGGATGCCACAACTTCTCTAGGTAACCTGTCCCAATTCTTGACCATTCTTATAGCCAAAAAGTTCCTCCTAGTGTCCATCCTAATTTCCCCTGCTTTGAGTCTTGTCCCATACAACCACAGAGAAAAGCTCATCTCTACTGTCTTATAATGAAATGCGGGTTCCTCTCTACCAGCTCTTTTGTCTCCTTCTATCACCTGAGATTCATAGCACCATCTCCTGCCAGTCTTCTCCTTCCCTTTCATTCAAGATCTGTAATATGTTGTTTTTCTCTTCACAAAACTTTGAAATGTATACCCAAGATGGAGTCAGTATTCTAGGATTTTGTGAAGTATTTCAAACAATAAAATTGATAAATGAAGTGAAAAGGTTTTTTGATTCGTTTATCTACATTACTCAATTAAAAGCATTGAAAAAGCTTTTATACTGAAGAGGTATTGACAGTGGTTTGTAATACTGAGAAGTGATTCTAACACCTTATTCTTTTATTAGCAATTATTATAAGTGATCTTTACTGTAAAAATGTCTTATACAACATGACAAAGTTCTGGAAAATTCCTCCTTACTATGATCTTTCATATCTTGAGCTGTTTCTATACATTCCAATACTTAAAATTGGATTTCTCTTCAACTATGATGGCCAATTTCATCTAGAGAAAAAAAAAAAGCGCAAACCCTAGAGGTAGTATTTCAAAGCAGTCCCAAGAATACTCTGTGTTTTCCCCCCCAACTTTTTCATGAATTGCTTCAAGTGGTATCCTCTAGATGCACTGTAATAAGACAGCACTCATCCATATAGCAGCAACAGCAGTCAGGTTATAGCAATGTGCTAATTAAAAAGAGGAACACGCCACAAATCTACTCGTTACTATTCATGGCAAGTGTACAGCAAATCACTTGGCTGTTTGCTTTTAAAATAAAAGCTTTTGCCTGTCTTGTTTAGAAAGACATGCACAGGCTAAAAAGACTTTTACTAAAGCATGACATTGAAAAGGCATTGCCCTAAGGTTTGATAGAGCAAAAGGCTGGATCATTTATATTGTTTAATGTTATACTTTTTTTTTCCCCCAGCTATTCACCTCTTACAATATGCTTCCTTTAATTCACTCCAGATCAACAGCTAGGAAAGCTGTATGAGGCGTCTTCTCGGATATTTTTCAGCACAAAGAAATATAAGAAAAGCACTTTGCTGATGAAAATAAAGAACTCTTGGATGCCTGGCAGTTAAGTAATGTCCATCTTTATTAAGGATCTAGGATAACTGTCATGGCAAATAGTCTGGAATACCATTACCCTTCAGAATTGTACTTTAAGTAACCAGATTCACTGAAGGTGATACTGTATATAAAGAATAAGTGATTGTTGTCTAGGAGTCAGGTGTGATATGCTCTCAACACATTTTTTTTTTTAAAAGTTATACTTCTAAAAGGGTCAGCAATTTTCAGTGACATAGGTTGCCTGACATGGGGCGGGGGGGAGGGGAGAGTGGGAAAAATCATGAGTCTAATATAGCAAAAAAGTACAAAAATCCTCATTTTAGTTTTCAAAATCAAACAGGCATAGCACAAAATTCTTTTCACGACATTTATTTTCTATTTAGGAACTGATGTAACACCTGTTAATAAAATTTTAAAGCATAGAAAGCAAGCAATGCAGAGAAAACAGAATCAATGCTGAGATTCTCACATGTTGCTAACTCTGCTCCCTTAAAAATGAACGGAATTTTTTTACCAGTGACTTCAAGGGCAGGCCAATTCTGAGCATAATAAAAAATCCTTCCCCAGGCATGCACAATGAATGGAAAAGTTTTACTAGGCAAGCTGGAGTAAAAAACTATGGCTTTTCCCAAGAAACCCTAAATGTTGAATATTTTCCCTGAAGGTAGAAATAAACATTATCTTTTGTCACCTTTGTGCTGTCATAAAACAATTTATGTCAACACAAATGCCAGTTAAACAGATATCTATTATGCCTGTGTGAAGAGGCTAATATTTGCTTTAGATTCGGATTCGGCCAATTCAGGGACAGTGATTCAATTCGGTGATTCAGATCACTGTCCTGAATTGATTTGGCCAAATCTGATTTGGAGATTTAGCTGCTGCCAAATCTGCCAAATCTCTGACTCACCCCATCCCCCACTCTCCCAGCCTCATCTGCAGCTGCCCTGCCTGTCCCCAGTGTCCTGGCACTTAAAAAAAATAAAGCCCTGCACTCACCAGCTCCTGCCAGGTTGGGGGGGTGCAATCCCTGCTGTCCCCCGCTGCCCCCCACTCCCCCCACTTCATGGGGGGGGCTTTGCCATGAGCCCCCAGAGGCTGCTGCTGCAGCAGCCAGTGAGTGCAGGACTTTTTTTTTTTTTTAAGCGCCAGGACATGGGGGTCAGGCGGGGCAGCCTCTGATGGGGCTGGGAGAGTGGGCAGGGGGATGCTGAGGGTGGGCTAGGAAAAAGGCAGGGGATGGGGCCTGGAAGGGGTCCCCCCATGGTCCCCTCCCCACCTCTTCCAGTCCCCCACCCCCCTACTTACCAGCTGGAGTCCAGGTGAAGCTCCCTGCGATGGTGTGTGGGGACTGGCCAAATCTTCAAATCATCTCCGAATCTTTTCTGAATCAAGTTGGAGGCTTCAGATCAATTCAGACCTTTTTATTGGTCTCCTGATGCGATTCAGATTTGGAGATTTGGCCACTGAATCGGGCCGAATCTCCTCCAAATTGAATCAGCAACCAAAGTTTCGCACAGCCCTAATATTTATACCCCTTGTCACACTACAAATGCCCAAAATTTGTGGTCGTGATGAAGTTGATATCAGTTTGTGCCATGCCAGCAGACCTCTATTTGTTTTATGGCAAATCAGGCAGCCCAGAGATGCCTGTGCTCTAAAGCTGCTCTGGGCAGGTGTTCCAGGCTTTTGTGGGGCCTGATCCTATGCACCCTGGAAAGCCCTGTGCAGGATTGGGCCTCTTAAAACATGGGAGCACTTACCTGGCTATTCCTACTTTCAGAGATGTGCACTTACAGTGACATACCCCAGAGATTCCCAGAGGCACTCTGTAATCAGGAAAGCCAGGCAAGGTGTTCCCAGAGCTTAAGAGACCCAGTCATGTGGAGGAATACCCAGGGTGCACAGGACTGGGCCCATCAAGCCCCTGGACAATGTGTTACCCAATATTCTGCAGCATCAGCAGGTGTTCTGGGACACATTCTGGCACAACTGACCTGCTTCCTTTTGCAATGTCTATTTCTAGCCTGACAGACATTATGGGCACCTATACACAAGCAGCAAGGCTGCTCCAAAGCACTGTAATTACAACATGTTGGAACACTTTTGACTAATTGAGTCTGCTGGCTCATGGTAATTACTGTGCTACAGCAGATTCCAGTGTCTTGTGTATCATCACCCCCACACTTAAAAATAGCAGTGGGGGTGCCTTAACTAAAGGTCATCAAATGAGCTTTAATTAAAGTATCCCTGCCACCATTTTTAAGCATGGGGATGCTGATACATGAGAAGTTCTAGGTGTTTTAATTAGAGCAGCTCTTGGATCCACTCTAACTAAAGCCTCTCCCCCCCACCACTCCCAGAGCACATGTATAAATGCTCTATGGCATGACAAAAATACTGATGGAACTGTTGTAATATATCTGTTTTTCAGCTTTTAAAATAAAGCTGTCCATTATCATGAAAAATCTGAATACTTTCAAAGACATACTAATTACAAATCATGCAAGAAATTACAAATCATGAAACAGCACAAATAAATTACAAAAATACTTAGAAAAGGGACACCTATAAGCAGAAGCATTAAAATATTTCTGTAAAAAAATTTTCATTATTAAGTCATAGTTAAACGGATTTTACAAAATACTCATAAGTTGTGGAGAGAGGAGCAGGAACAGGGTTGCCAAAAACAGTATCAATGTTGAAGTGAAATATCTAATAATTAGGATATAGGAACTTTTAGAAAAATCTGTTATAATTTTTTCCTTTTAACAATGATAGGAGACAAGTTTTTTGAGTGGTGGAGTGCAAGATTCGAAGAGTCAGAAAGAAGATTTGTGATGTAGCTTGTCTGCTTAACAGTACTTGAAGCATCTGGTGGAAGGGCAGAGGTGATACAATCAACAACATAAGACAAGGAGCCTTGGCACCAGTGACCATAGACTACAATCCAAGTATTTTTTCCCTTTAATCATAATAACACAGCATAGAACACAGAAGTGAACAAAACAAAAGGCAAGTCAATGGGAGGGAAAAATGTAACTTGTTGTATGATAAAATGAATAAATCACAGTAGGGAAGAGTAATGGATAAGAAAGTCAGACTACAAGTACATGCCAGTGCCTGAAGCAACTTACTGCAACAATTTTCGTTTAAAGGAGGCTTCAATAGATGGAAGACATGGGGTAGAAGGGAATAAGTTCTATCATTTTAACATTTGAGTACTTGCTACAAAACCATTAAATAATCATACTCATCAATGAAATGTCCTCCCATAGTATTAATTACTCACTTTCAGTACAAGGAACTGGCATGGCACAAAATGCTAAGAGATTATGAAATAAACAACAAAGCTATAGCATCCAGTAATAAACATGAACAGACAGAAATAAACATGTTTGCGTCCATTCCACTCTCTCTTTGTAATTGATTAAGATAGCTTCTTTCTCATTCAGATTCAATTCTTAGAATCTATATAAACATGCCACAAAACCTTAAATATAGCCATTTCTGGGATGGGATATAATAGACAATCACGTCTGGGGGAAAAAAAATGTTCACCAGTTTCTAAGATAGGAAGTAAAGAATATATTCTCTGCTTGAAAAAGCCAAGAGAAAGAAGTAGGTAGAATTTGGGCAGACACCCAGACTTATACCATAGTCTTTATCAGAAGTTACATAAAAACTGTAATAACCAAAAGTGATCATAAACTCTGTTTTAGGAAACAGTGGGCACATCTACAGTTACTGTGCAGTAGCACTGGTGCACGGTTATTTAGTGATGCTTACTGCTCAATAGCCTAATAACACTACACAGTCTACACAAGACACTGGGTACATCTACACGAGGCTCCTATTACACATTAGCCTAATAACACTGTGCAGTAGTATGTCATGGCAAAAACCATGCTAATAGCCTACTCCACAGTGTTATTAGGCTAATGTGCTGTAAGAGTCACTAAATAACTGTGCGCTGGCTCTACTGCACACTAACTAAGTACTGCACATTTAGTTAGTACTTTATTAAGGAAATACTAAACTTAATGTGCAGTATCTAAGGCGCATTAATGAATGTGTAGACAGGCCCAGTATTAACTATTGTTTGCATTATATAAGGATCTAAAGGTCCTACATTAGTATCTAAGACCTGTTATGATAGGTACTTCCCCAAAATTATGTTCATTTTCAATAACCAAAACAAAAACGGTATGAGAGGAAATAGAAGTGATTGGCATGGCAGAACTATAGCTGAGACCGTCCAGTTCTCTGCATAGCACCCTACCATTGAATCAATTCCTTCCACTAATAACTAACAAAGAACAACGATGAAGTAAAATAGCCCTGATGTTTCACATGTTGTGAGTCTCCTAGGGGTACTAAAGAACAATTTTGTTGTTTACATAGGTGTATAAAAAAACAGGCTGTATGGATGAAAAAAAGTAAAATGTCATCGAGAATTAGAATTAGCAATAGGTGAGTGCTTAACAATATAAACTCATTGCTAAGGCAACGTATGTTGGTAAAAAGTGCATTTTCTGATAAACTGGTATTCTGAAATTAAATCAGACAAAAATTTGATTACTACTCTCTTGGAGATATAATGGAAAGACATTATGTTAGGTTTTTTCTTTTTTCTTTTTTACATGCAAAAGTATTGACTTAGTTCTACTAATGTGTCAAGTCTACTTTTAATCAAATCCAAGGCAATGCCAAGTGAATGATATTTTCCCAACCAGAGCCACGTGGGCTTCCTCTTACATTCATCAAAGTCAGGGACTGGGGGGGGCAGGGAGGCAGGAAGGGCAGAATCAGCCTCATGTGTATTTGCATTAGAGTATAAAAAAGAATGAAACACAAATATATTTAGATGAGATCTTTTAAAATGGAAACTTTTGTATTTAGTGACTTAAATAAGTAGCACAGTTTTCGAAGTGCTGAATTTCCAATAATGATATGTGACCTTACTTCTGTGTGATCAGCAGTGAAAAAAAACTTGTAATTTATTTAACATGAAGATATTCACTGATTGTCCTAACTTAAGAGATTTATCTAAAAAACTTTGGCTGAACATGTTAACTGATTATATCAGGAAAAACTGAATGAATACAATGTCAGATGTTCTTTTCTGTAAATTTTTACTTCTACAGTTATTTTATATTCTTGTTCCTTTCCAAGATAATTTACTAGCTTAGTAAGGATCATTTCCTAACCTATTCATACAGTCCACTCCAAGTCCCACAAAGAAGAAGAATTATATCTATTGCACAGACTCACCACAACTCAAAGATAGGGAAATAAATGATATAAAGGCTACAAGCCCTATTATCACTCCCTATATGACTTTTACACCAGCATTTTCCTGTATGTGGAACACATGTTCCAGGTAAGAGTACATCTGTCATTTCACAACATTAAATTGTAAAATCTGAATAAAACTAAAGAAATTAAATTAATTTTGTGCCTTCAGTTTTATTCAGAACACATGCTCCATAGATGCCCATAGGAACAGAGATCAGGAATTAATCTGAACTGTAGCAGAACAGACACAAGTCATCATCTCAACCACATCTTTGACTTAACTGAAAAAAACAGGATAGGCTATGCAACTGATTCATGTTTAATTCCAAGAAACTCAAAAAGAGAAATGAACTGAAGCAAAGAGAAATGCTCCTCCTCCTCTTTTTTCAATCCTTTATCATTGCCAATCTGCAGCTGGTGTAGCAGAGATGGCTCCTTTGATTTCAGATCATACAAAGTATGAACAACTCACAGTGCTTATCCCTATATTTCAGTCATTATATGGGAATTACCTGAGGCTAGGGACCCAGGTTCTTTCAGGGCCTGCAGTTCTAGTGCAGCTAACCTTTACCAACCTAACAGATTCCCTACTTCAAAACTGAGTCCAGAAGCACTGGGAGCCCTTGCTCTAACAGGGGCTTGGCTCCCAGCTACAAAGTAGGAAGGCAAGGCTCCAGTCTAACACTTGAGAGGGCAGGACAGGGGAACCAACTGTTCCAGAAGGCTAAAAGCCAAGCTAGAGCAATCTTCATAACAAAACTTCAGAGCTGCTGACCTGAAGAGCCGTATGAAGCTGCTCAGTGAAAAAAAGGCAACATAATGACAATTTCAATCAGCAGCTGTTAAAGCATATTCCATTTGGGAAAAATCTCAAACATATTTCTGTGAACCTACGTTGGCACCAGGGTCAATCCTGAGATCATCTTCAACCAGCTTGAGCCATGTGAGCCACCTTTCTCCATCTGTACCATCATTTGTCACTTGAACCAAAGCTTTTCAGACTCTGCTGCTTAATTTTGTGCACAGCAATGAGATGTAACCCTGGTTCCCTTATGGAACCCTTCTAGAAACTGATCTGTAACTATCTATTCTCCTTTTCAGCTTGTGTCTACCTGGGGGCAGCTAAGAAAGGAAATGGAGCACCGAAGGGCTAGAAATGAACAGGGAGTCATGACCAGAAGTTCAAAAGAACTTTCAGTCTTGGGCTGGACTGGTTCTGAGAGTCAAATAAATGGGTTTACAGTACAGATGGTAGATTCTGTAGGCTTTATTCAACCATAAATTCAACTTTAAATTCAACCATAACTATCCCAGTAGATATAGCCTTTGCAAAGCCTCTGTAAAAAAAACGTATTTGGAGGGTGATCCTTATAAATGGCATATCTGGTAGATTATCATTTGCTACTTTATAATCACAACATTCATCGCTGATTGTTGCCGTTTCCTTGCTTTTGCAATTCTCATCAGTCCAATGAGTTTCAAAACAGCATATTTTGTTGAATACTCTGGAGAAACTATTTCAAAGTCAGAAACATAATTACTAAATAAATTCAACACTTTGCAAACACAAGAAAAGAAGAGTTCAAAATCTATGTCAGGGATAGGTGAGTGAACATGTTTTAGCCAGCTCTGAGAAGGAGCAGATAAAAAGGACGCTGTCCTTGGACTGGACAGAATGGGCATATAACCTCTGTCTTTCATCTATGAATGTCAGTTGTGATCTGCTTCAATTCCAGTCTGCTCCCCTTGAGAGCTACCTACACCTAATAAAACACCTGATCCCCTTGCTGGGTATGTTTGAATGTTATGATCTTGAAAAATATAAAGAAGATATGAAGTGACAAAGGAGACAGGATATAGTGTCTGAGGAACTAAACATGGCAGAACAATAAAAAAAAATGGCATAAGAATCTGTCAGGGAATATTGTTGTTAAAAAAGAATAAGGATCATGCATAACAAGCATGGCACAGAAATGAACAAAACAAGAAGGCAGAAATGAAATAAAATGACTTTTGGGGAAGTCTATCAAATTTCTCCAGGCAAAGGAAGAGGCAGGAAAGCCATTTTCAATGTCTAAGAGGACAACATTTCTACTGATCAATTACAGTCAGTGAAACTATTTGGTTGACTTCAGAAACAGTTTGCACTTGCCAACCATCTTTGTTCAGTAATTTCCATAAGAAAGATATGCTTACAAGATCCTTGAATTATTCAAGAAGCTTTGACTGTGTTGATGATGTGGGTCAGCAACACTTATTTTCTTGGAGTTTACATCTCCAGTGGAATCTGCACCCCAATGTTATACTCAGCACCTGAGAGCAGTTGTTGTGCTGCAGAGTACCATGGCAAATCTTGTCCATAAAGGACAGCAGCTCTAGTATAGGTGTTCTCTCACCACTTAGGCCAGGAGTCAGAAACCTGTTACTAAAGCAGGCTGCAGCTTGCAGACCGATTGGTGCTGCAGAGAACTAATCCCGTACTGCAACCCTAGCTGTCCTTGCTCTATGTAGAGTGTTGCTCTACCCTTCCCCCCCCTCCCCAATGCAGTTTCTGCCACAAAATGTACCATGAAAAAATGTGGCAAGTGAAAATTTGAACTACAATGGGGGGGGGGGGGGGGGGGGAAAGAGCCCTCTGCTCTGCGGGGAGAGAAAACATATAAAAAAAGAGGGTGG
>NW_017729024.1:4115386-4119108 GCF_001723915.1 Gavialis gangeticus | reverse complement strand
AAAGGGGGGGGGGGGGGCAGGCAGAAGCAGTCCTCTGTGCTGAGCAGTGATAGAAATCATAGAAAATTAGGGTTGGAAGGGACCTTAGGAGGTCATCAGAGTCCAACCCCTGCTCAAAGCTTGGGACCGTCCCCAATTATATTATCTCAGCAAGCACCTTAAAAACCTCCAAGGATGGCAATTCCCCCACCTCTCTAGGTAACCTGTTCCAGTGCTTCACCACCCTCCTTGTGAGAAAGTATTTCCTAATATCCAGCTTAAACTCCCTTGCTGCAACTTGAAACCGTTGCTCCTTGTTCTGTCAGTTGTCACCACTGAGAACAGTTTTGCTCCATTCTCTTTGAAACCACCTTCAGGTAGTTAAAGGCTGCTGTGAAATCCCCTCTGTCTTCTCTTCTGCATACTAAATAAGCCCAGTTCCCTCAGCCTCTCCTCATAAGTCATATGCTTCAGCCCCCGAACCATTTCCAGTCTTTTCCTGATGTCTCACCTGCCATGCCTTTGATGTCATTGATGAAGAGGGGAGGCTGCCCTTAGAAGCTGACAAGCTCTAGGTGCTCTTAGTTTCCTTTTCAACTCCAGGGGCTCACCCTGGCTTCCTCAGCTTGGAGTTCAGACCTCAATGCCCCAAAGTCTCTCCTTTTCTCTTCCCAGACTAACACAGGGCTCCTTGGACCTCAACCCTTGTCTGGGCTTCAGCCTGTTTGGCCTCAGCCTCTTTTTCCTCTAGTTAAGGCCTCTTAGCCCAGGTCCACTGGTTCCTTCCATACCTCTTCTGGCCTCATTTTTGCAAGTGAAGGATACCCTTCACCCAGTACCCTGCTCATGGCCTCCTCCACTCCAATAGCCACCCTCAGTCCTCCGGTTATTTGATAAATAAACATACATCAATACAAATAAAATATACACCAAGTGCTTTCACAAAATTCAACTCCCCCAAACTATAACTCCAAGGGCTAGGCCCACTCTCACCATTGTGAATAGCTTGGGTATCCCTGGTCACTGCTTCCCATAGTCTGCTTGCCTGTGGGAGCTCCTCTTCCTGCAGCCTGCAAAGCCTGACTGCCCACTTTTGACCCAGGCCTGGGTTTATATGCTTGGGAACCCCACCCCCTTTCCTTCACATGCCTCCCCCCCACAGCCATACACTGGGGTTTTACTCTAATTTACGGTCAGTTTACACTCCTTCCACTGCATCCTCTTAAAGTTACAGGAGCCCCCTGGCTCCCTGGTACATATCCCCTTTCCCTGGACCAGTTGCTTTAATCCCCAATCCCACCCCAAATGTCTCTCTCAGATTTTCATCTCTTAATATCATTTGCCCGGTCTCCCACCTTCCTGTGGACCACTTTGGCATATGCCTCAGATGCTCTGGTTGGGTTTTCCTCCCCCTTCATTGTATCCGAGTAACGGGGTTTAGGTTCTCTATTACAGTGGGACATATCAACCAGCGGGGAATCAGTGCATGGATAGTAAAATGTGGACTGGATCAGACCTTTGCAGGCTGCATCCAGTCTTTTCCTGAGCTGGATATGGCCCACAAACCGTAGTTTGCCATTCCCTGGATTATGTATTTAGAACCTACATGCAGTCAAGTGTGTGAAGCTCACAGGTGTCTTGGATAGCCATTATTTATCATGGCCTTGCATAATGTCTGCTGCTTGTGATTTAACTCAACAGTGTTGCTAAACATAAATTTCTGCATTTTCCCTTATTTCCTTTTCAGATACCCTATGCTGGGCAAAATGTGAAACTTGACATTTTTAAGGGTGGGTGGAAAGTGACAGGATATCACTTTAAAGGACTAAGTCAAAGCACTTAAATAAGCCAAGCGTGTTTGAAGAAAGGAGTTCTTGAACTACTGGTTTGGTATTTTCAAGACTCCTGATGAGATTACAAAATGGTTATAAACTCAAACCAAAATGTTCTCAGGATGACATATGGAGATCAGGGGCTGTTTGTTTTAATTGGATAATACTGAAGGGACAAAGTCATTATCCCTCTACGACAATATTTTTTCTACGGAGTACTCAACAATGTGCTTACGGCTGGCAAGGCACTTTACTCAACGCTCTCAGACTACGTGAAGCCACAAGGTTCATTGGAGTACAAGGGGTAAATGCAAAAGCCTGGTTGGGTAGAACTATCCTGTGTGAGTGAAAACTGGACCCTGTAGCTTGTAACTAATTGAGCTAGTCAGTTTAACCAAGAAGCTAAGTTTTAAACTGGAAGAGGCTTGAAATGAATGCATCTTTAATCCCCCATGTTAGTTGTCCTCTCCTCTTGTTTCCTTTACAGCATTGTTTTATCTTCCATTCCTCTTTTCTTTGTGGAAAACTTAAGACTGAAAGATTTTGTATATTTTTAATGGCTCTTGTAAAGACTTGAATAGATCCAAAGATTTATTATAATAATGTTTTTATATCCAAACATCAGTATAGTAGCTCTCTTTTTCTCTAGTTTTTCTCAGTTTATATATCAACAGTATGAATGTATGTATATCTGCCTTCAATTCAATGAGCTCCCAAAAGTATCTTCATTGGAAAGTAAAAGATTTAGATTTGTCCCATGGTTCTTGAATATCAGTTTTTAGAGCTGTGTTTAGCTCTTATATTAAGTCATATTTCAAAATGTTGTGAAAATTTTTTGTGAAACTAAGTTGTACCTCTTTTGATGAAAACAGCTTGGCAGCTGCAGTTTTTCTTCAAGCAGTACCTCCAGATGTTGATTTTCTTTTTGTGTTCTCAAGCTATGTCAGCACACTCTCCCTGGTCTCCTGGAAGTCCAAGATTGTCGATATCTATAAGCAGTGAAAAAGTTTTCCAAACTTAAGCTTCCCTAAACAGCCCTGGACTTCAGGAAGGGGGATTCAATGAGGTAAGGAGAATAGTTGGGGAGGCACTAAGGTCCTGGAGGGGAGAGGAGTTGGGTGTCCAAGAAGAGTGGTCATTCCTTAAGGAGGCGATACTCCTAAAGGGAGGTAATCCCAACACGGATCAAAGGAGGCAAGAGGGCGCAAAAACCCCCATGGCTCACCAAAAGCATACGGGAATGTCTCCTAGTTAAAAAGGAGGCATACACCCAATGGAAGGGAGGGGCCATCACCAGGGAGGACTATACCTCAGTTGCTTGGGGATGTAGGGGGGCAGTCAGGAAGGCCAAGGCAGAGATGGAATTGGTACTAGCTACCTGGATCAAGGAAAACAAGAAGTCCTTTTTTAAATACATAGGGGGTAAAAAGAACGTACTGGGTAATGTGGGGCCTCTGCAAGACATGCTAGGAAATCTGGTCATTGTGCCAGATGACAAAGCTAACCTATTTAACAATTTCTTTGCCTCCATTTTCCTGAGCAGGGTCTGGGTCACCTCCCCCCCACCGGGACCCCTGTAGGCCCCAGGGGAGGCACACCCAGGCCTAGGATCAGTGAGGATCTAGTCAGGGAACTTCTGGAGGGACTGGATGTATTTAAATCAGCTGGTCCTGATGATCTCCACCTCAGAGTGCTGGCAGAATTAGCAGAGGTTATTGCAGGACCCCTGGCATGGCTTTACAAGTAGTCATGGTGCTCTGGTGTGGTGCCAGAGGACTGGAAAAGGGCCAATGTGGTTCCCATTTTCAAAGAAGGGAGGAAGGAGGACTCAGAAAACTATAGGCCAGTCAGTCTTACCTCGATCCTGGGTAAGCTTTTTGAGAGAACTATCCTGGCACATGTCCGTGAGGG
>NW_017729024.1:4111283-4115175 GCF_001723915.1 Gavialis gangeticus | reverse complement strand
CAGGAAGGCCAACCGTACCTTGTCATGCATCCACAGATGCATCTCAAGCAGGTCCAAGGAGGTGATCCTTCCCCTCTATGCGGTACTGGTCAGGCCGCAGTTAGAGTACTGCATCCAGTTCTGGGCACCCCACTTCAGGAGGGATGTGGACAACATGGAGAAGGTCCAGAGGAGGGCCACTCGCATGATCAGGGGACAGCAGGGCAGGCCCTACAAGGAGAGGCTAAGGGACCTGAACCTGTTCAGCCTCCACAAGAGAAGGCTGAGGGGGGATCTAATGGCCATTTACAAACTAGTCAGAGGGGGCCAGCAGGCATTGGGGGAGTCCCTGTTCCCCGGTCCCTTCTGACCCTACCAACTATGAAACTATAATCATTTACCATTGTTTCCATATTTTGCTGCTCCCCAAAGCTATCCTTGTCTTGAAGAGGTTATGTCTAGCTGGGCAAATAAAAGGGGTGGGAAGAAGAGGTGTTCTTTTCTGTTTCCAAAATATCATGCCATAGTGTCTTTACCAATCCAAGAATTTTTACCAATCCAATCATTTGAGGATGATTTTCTATTGACAGTAAGCACCAAACGAAGAGGTAAAATCTGCATTAATGAATTAATCACCTGCTGTCTTGTTTGACTTCCTTTCCAAAAACAACATGCATCATGGATGATCCAGATACCTAACATCACATGATAATGTTTTGACATCTAGACAGACTTCATTTTCATAGGAGAGTGACCTGAGCACTGTCTCACATGGACAGCGTGGGGTTTGGTTTGGTTTGGTTTGGTTTATTTCTCTCTTGAATCTTTTGGCTTTCTCTGTATATTTTCCCAGTATGTCTCATTATATTCCCTAATTAAATAATTCAAGGTGCTACTGAAATTGTATTTTTATAGAGAAAGAAAGGTTGTTGAATGTATGTATAGACGCATTTAACTTGATGAGCAGCCATAAGTATCTTCTTGCTTTTGACCTTCATAATGTAACTAAATTAATATAGCTAAGATTAATGGGCCAATTATTTTTGACAAGATAGCAAGCACATAAGACTATTTGCTCTACATTACTGCTGTATATTATTAACAAATGAGGAGCATCTCTAACACTAGCACTGATTGGTGTTTACATCTGTGCTCTATTCCCAAGGAATTAGAGATGAGATTTTGCTATTGGATTTTAAAATTTGGAGAAAGAAAAGAGCAGAAAAACACACAACAAACATTATTCTTGGAAGATCAGCTGCATGCATCATTTTTGTGGAGAAATATCTTGTAAAGGGCAAAATGCAGGCATCCAGGGGGTCTAAAGCCCTCAGTGTGAGATTTATGGTGAAGGAGAATTTATTAGGAAACAGAAATTCTGTGCAGCTGCTGCACACGATGGGGCTAGGATCCATGTCAGTTTTCTATAGATTGGAGTTGGGGTAAAGTATTATATTTACAGCCAGCATATGATAAAGGCCACATATAGACATTCAGTTTCTTCTGGGAGAGACACTGCTATCCTAGTAGAAACCGTTACTGTACAGATATTCAGGATTTTTCTCCTAGAGAAAAATGAGTGCTCAAGGAGAAAAATAATGCAGAGTTTCTCCTGGAAAAGTGAATGTCTATAAATGTTTCTTTCTGGGAAAAGACACAGCACAGTCCTCAGACATCCCAGGGTGTTTTGCTCCCTCTCCTCCCCCTCCCCACACTCAGACCGGATTCTACTGCTCCAATTGCATAGGGAGCAGAACACATCACCTTCACAATCCCTATATTGTACTTCAAGGAGACACAGGTTGACCCTGAGCAGTTTGGGTCTGCCAAGAAGGGCTATCCTGTGCATTGCTGCCACCTGTCTCCAGGCTGGCTGAAGTCGTCTGCAAAGTATGCTGAGATGTGTCCCCCCAGCCTCTCCCCCACCCTCCCCATCCCCCAGTTGTATTTTAATATCTGTTCAGCAATCTCCAGGTAAGTTTTTCTACCAGGAAAACAAAAAAAAAAGAATGCTTCCAAATCATTTGAACATATGCACACAGCTAAAATATGTGAATTCACTATCTAAAATTCAAGAAAATCCACACACCCCATGAATTACGGTAGCTGTAGTCTGACTTCAACTGTATATCTGTGTTGGAAAAAAATCTCACACTGAGCATGCCTACATATAAAGCCAGCTTAGCATGGGGAATACGAATTTCATGCAACTGAATGAAAGCATTTTCTGGAAAAATAAAAATACATTTTGCCTTTATAATCAGAAACCTCTTCCACATACTTCTGTAAATTCACCCCTTAAATTAACTGATGATTTCACACAGACAATCCTGCTTAGACAGAATTAGTGTGGCCTCAAGGTTTAAGCACAAGCCTAAGAATAGAATCTCAATTTAGATTTTATTTCAGACCTGTCAGACTTGCATGATCATAGGCATGTATATTAAGGGTGCAGACAGAAGAGCAGCTCCTTGCCGTAACTCATAAAGCTTTGCAGGAAGTGTTCTGAGTTACAACAATCCCCCGGGCCAAACAGAAGTTCACCGTTAGGTCCCAGGGGAAGGGGGACTAGGGAATCCAGCTGCTGGTTGTGAGCCTGCAACTGGTTTCCCCTAGCAATGGCCTCTATTCCTTCCTAGCCCAGGCACTGTTTTCAGAATGGGACCAGGGGGAAAGGGAGCAGAGGAAACTGATTCTAGGAATTCCCCAGCCATCCCTCTAGGGTTGGATGGGTGGATTAGAGTCCACCCTACCTTGGGGGAAGGGGACTATGGAGGGGAAGGCTCTAATCCAGCCAACCCACCCTCCAGTGGGGGTCTAAAAAAACTCCAGATTGAACTGCCTTCACTCCCTTTCCCATTCTGAAAACAGTGATGGGCCTGGGAGGCAGTGCAGACACAAGTTACTGAAGAAAAGATACTTCATGTGGAGCATCTTCATCTGAATTACCATTAATGAGGGTTCAGATTTTCGCAGGATTGGGCCCTAAAGTGCTCTCCATCCAAGCACTTCTGTTTGGTCATGGACGTAGAGCATTTTCAGGGGCCAGATCAGGTGAAAATTGTCATTTCTGTCTGCACCCTAAATGTATGTAGTTCCCCATCTATAAGACTAAAGCCTATGCTACAAGTTACGTATGACACAGGTAACTGGTTAATCATGCAATAAATTTAGAGCACATGTGCAGAGTAATTATCACATTATAAAAAGACTATCCAGCTATAAAAAGAGCCAACCAGCTATAAAGTTAGTGCTAGAAAATGTGTAACCAGATTTAATTGGAACTTGTAGCAGGGCCCTGGGAAAGCAATAGTGTTTTCCAGGTGTAAAACTGGAGCATTGTGAGGCCTTATTCTTTAATGTTTATTAAGGATTTCAAGATTCCTGCATGGATGGTACTGTGGAAGTATACATTAAAAAACAAACAACAACCTATGAAAGTACAATTATTCTGGGCTGGGTTTCATAAAATGCCAAAGAGTCTAACTAAATGATAGAGAATGCCGCAAATGAAAATGAAGGTCATGATGACATTTTTCTGGGCAAAAATTGTTTCTTTTTCACCGCTACAGTTCTACAAAAATTCTATTTACTTAACAAACATTTTGGAGGACCAAGTTCTGCCCAGGTGTACAAGCAACAGTTCTGCATTTAATATGCCCCACAAACAAGAAAATGAAAGTCACAAAGTATACCATATATGAAGCCTATAAATTATTAACCACCAATCTCTAAATCTCTACCTGGCAGTGGCTTGTCAATTGTGGACAATCCTAGTCATTTTTTGTACGGGTTGCATATTTCCATCCTTTTTTTTTACTCAAAAGGAAGTATATGCAACCAAGCAAACCTGTCAGCAAAATCTCCCTAAACACACCAAGAAAGCTGTGATATACAGCCAAGCCCTCAGATA
>NW_017729024.1:4099072-4106283 GCF_001723915.1 Gavialis gangeticus | reverse complement strand
AATATGCCCCACAAACAAGAAAATGAAAGTCACAAAGTATACCATATATGAAGCCTATAAATTATTAACCACCAATCTCTAAATCTCTACCTGGCAGTGGCTTGTCAATTGTGGACAATCCTAGTCATTTTTTGTACGGGTTGCATATTTCCATCCTTTTTTTTTACTCAAAAGGAAGTATATGCAACCAAGCAAACCTGTCAGCAAAATCTCCCAACAACTAAACAACTTCAGGGAAAACTTCTTATCCCTGAATTGTGTTCAGGTTTTCTGTCTCTTAACACTTAAGGAAGAAAAAAAAATGCTCAGTTACTCTGTGCACAACATACCCAGTGATTCCATCAATTTGAAGGTATGACCAAGCAGGCTAAAAAATCATGCAACACATCAAGCATGCTAAGAAACTGGGCTTGTTACTCAGAATATCATCTCTGGTACAGAGCCAAATGTAAGGTGAAGAAAATGTCATTTTGTTAGATACTTTTTAACACATTCTAAAGAAAAAATGTAACTGACAACTACTTGTCTTTACAAAGACACTGCTTTCAAACATCTTATCAGGAAAGCGTAAGAATATATTTAATTCCAGAGAAAAGCCTTTCAGTGCCCTGAGAAATCCTTTTTGTTCAAAACTAATCAATTTTTGCTTTGTGCACAAAAGTAAAATACTTTGTCAAATTCTCTGCAGAAATCCTTTTAGCTATCTTAAAAATACGTTTAGTGCAGCCCTGCTTGATTTCTCTTATATGAGCAAAAATTTACTTTGTCAAATTATATTCTCCAAAAAGCCTTTCAGCTGACTTAAAAATCCATTTTGTGCAAAACAATGACCATGCATCAGCTCAGAATGATTGCACAGTAGTTACTTAGCCTGGCAAATGGCAGCAAAATGTCAGCTGAAATGAAAGACACACAGCCCTGGGCTTATCAGAGAAAGTGCAGATGATTCATGTAACTTCATAAATAAATAACACAGACTTTGTGTAAAGGTAGGTTTAACAGTACAGGTTCTCTTACCACCACCGGTTCATTTCAAAGCACCCGTAATAGGAGCTTTATTTGATGACAGTGACATGTGGCAAGATAAGGTATCCTGTTGTTAACACTCATATTTCAAGGTCACCAAGCGTTACATTTCTAAGTGAACAAGAAGAAAACTTAATCAGATAGGGTGTGCATTAATGGATCACCAAAATATTGATAGCTACAAAAGGAATGGAATCAAAAAGGCTGCTTGACGCATGAGACTACCGAAGTGAATGTGCAGTGCTGGTTAGTAATTATGGAGGAGGGGTGGCGGGGAGAGAGAGGCACCCTGATACAGATTAATTCCTTTCTTAATACCTTCTTAGTTTATGTGAAACCTCTGGATGAGTTGTTGGTTTTCGGATTTGTAGCTCTAAAAGTCTGAACCTCTACTGCCATAGCTAAAAGACCAGGTCAGTGAGCCCACGAATGAAACTCTTCAGAATCCTGCCACCAGCGAAGAACAGACATATCCTCTATATATGGATGGGTTACACTAACAAAAGAATTAATGGCATCTGTTAGAGGAGTTTATCTAACAGGGTATGATATCCCAGGATGGTTTTGTTTTGGTTCCTGCATTTTGTGTTACCCTGTAAATGATCCAGATTTGGTAGCAGACTTGTCTGTTTTGAGGACAAGGCTGATGGGTGGTTGGTAACCAGGGAAAACAATACTGCTCTTCATGACTCACTAGTAGACAGCTTTATAATGGTGTCTGCAAGAGATACTCTGGTAATACGTAGAGAAGCAAAGACACATTCTTGCTAGGAAGGTTGATGAGAAATACAACAAGAAATAGACACCCGAAGAGCCAACGGACACTAGAAATGTCCTTAATTATCACGATTTATGCCACAGAATTTTCTACCAATTCACAGTGAAAATTCTCACATTGTTCAGATAATACAACATTCAGTATTTGTTATTTTTATGTGGGGTGGGGTAGTGCAGGTGTACAGCAGGGTGCAAGATAAAGCACATAGGCTTAGAATGATAAAGTATCTAGCATTACTTTACATTGACATACACAGTGTATCTGTATTTCAATTAGTTTAGTATATATTGTTTTATTTCTTATTTAGCATTTATAGAGCAAATATTTTAATACAACACATCTAGTAGACTAATGACAGAGAGCTTACAGTAAACTAATGTCTGGCATTTGGAAGCCCCTACAATCTTCAACATTTACTAGTAGTTAACACACAGTCCTATCTGAAATATCAGATTTGTTTCCTATTACACTGGTAAGTAGAGGGAAATTCTACAGAATCTTAGAAATCACTGTTTAGCAACTGTTGGTAAGTTTTATCTTTTGCAGTGATCACTCTTTACAAAAGCTCTGTATGGGAAACAAAAGTAAGAATTGTTCAGGCAGTGCATAGGATCTACTCCTGAATTCAGCTAGTTCTCAATTGTCCACCTATGCACACCAAAAGCTGAACATCACTTCAAAATAAGAGGAAGGCCTTATCAATAAGTGTTTTTTTCCACATTTGCAAAGTTTAATTAAAAGCTTTCTGTTACCTCTTCAGCCCCATAAGTGTTAGCCAAGAGATCTGTATTCTAGCTGTCAGAAAAGCTTCTAAACAGACAAATGCTCAAACTGTCTCAAGGTAATAATTTCCATTTGGGTTTCGAAAAATATTTAAGATATATGTCAGACCACAATATTTCAGAAGCATTTCACTGACACAGTGGAATATATAAGTCAGCCTTTGTCCATTGGTCCAAAATCTACAGAAGACTTGATCCTCTTACATTTAAAACAGCAAAACAGATTTAAGTATGTAAAACAACTAAAATGCCATATCACATTCCAGGATGATTTTCCATAATCAATGTTTTGTTTTATTTCTCATTACCATAACCCCCACAAGTCATTTTAATTTAATATGGTTCTTTAGTAAATATTCTTCTCCACCCACATGATGCAAAATAGTGAGGGACTGGGAAGTTAACTGTTAATGTTTTCTAATAGTTTCATCTCCCATACCCCTTCATTCTATCAGTCTGTTTCCAGCTTCCCAATCCCCAGCTGCCTTGGACCATGAAGGCACAGGAAAATACTCTATAAAGACCAATCTCAAATAACTGTATCTACACCTGTAACACAAGGTCCTAAACTGTAGATTAGGATACTGTTTTAATGCAATATAAGGTTAGAACCCTGTAGCTGTATATACCAGGCCCTTATCTAACATTTGTTCTCCTAATGACAGTACATTAAAAGTACTTACAAAGTTGTAAATATTTAAAAATTAGAAACAAGGCAGAAGTCCAAAAGCTGGCTTTAAAAAAAATCCTAAACTAATTCCATCATTCAACCATACAGAACAATGGTCTGCTCATATTAATGAGTGCTGGGTGACAGCTATCTTGGGGTGAGTCTTAAAATCTATATTTCGTCCTTACTCAGAGAGAATTCTCAGCAAATTCAGGAATAAGCCGATATAACGACAGCCTGAAGGTCAGAAAAACAGGAGTCAAAAGAGAACTGTAAAAATACCTGAAACTCTTGCACGCACACACGCACACAAACATGCGCGCGCACACACACCAGTCCTGAAAACAAGAAACAACTTGTTACAGAGGTTATAGGTAGACCGAAGTTAGAGATGTAAGGGGCCTATTAGATTATTGAGTCCACTCTCTTGGAAGTGAAAAAGAAAGGCGACGTGACAGAATGGAGCCGAGAGACATAAGCCTGTGGTCTCAGTATACCTTTGCAAGATTCCTTTGACTTCTGTGCAAGTTATTCATGCATCAGAGAGAGAGTGAAAGGGAAAGAGAGAAAAATCAGACCAATCAGGCCAACCATAACCAAGCTGCTATTGATTTAAATGGGGTTACTTGAGGTGTCTGGCATCAGAATTAGGCCTCCAGATTATTAAGAGAGCAAACCTTAGCAAATCCATTCAGTGAAAGGGGATGATAGTTGTGTGCCATTTTTTCCCTTGTAATTCTCTGGTTCTCCCTAAGTTCTGCAGCATATAGACCAATTCACTGAGGCAGGAAGAATCTCTGCAATTTCTTTATATTTCAAAACTTTTTTTCTATAAAAATAAATCACACTTATTTATATCACCTAGCTATTTAATGTCTTGAAAATGTTAGTGTTTCTCTTGCTCAAACATGGTTTGTGTGTAACATGGGCCAGATCACCTGCTTATATAAATGGTGATATCTCCATTGACTTCACTTGAACTATGACTGACAACAGCTGAAGATCTAGCCCCACATGTTTAAGAAAGTCCTACTATAACAAATCTGAAGACTGTACTAGAGAATTAATTAGCCAGTTAACTAGATCATTGCTCATCTATTATCTACACATACAACAGTTTGCACTGTGAGGACTCACAGCCAGGCCTCCCAAATACAGCCAACAAAAGGTAATACTGCAGTTTCCTTGGATGCATGAGGGAAAGTCACACAAGGATTTCTCCACAGGTCATGAATTTTCATGACAGATAATGGATGGGGAGATGACACCCTTCCTAGAATCCTGATACCAAATTCTTTTAAATTGTGCTACCATCATTTCCTTATCCTCTCCACAAACCATACAGAACTCCATCTGATTTACGTGGATGCACCTTTTTTTGCACTCACTGTAAGTTTGGATATATCTTATTTCCACTCCCTGTTTTCTGACAAGCTGCCTTTTTTGTCAGTGCTTTTCATGACACATCTTCTAAAACATGTTTTCTCAGTCCTTAAATCAATAATTATGAAACTCTTCAAGCATATTTAAGGCAAAATCTTTCAAAGCCAAAAAGGAATCTGTGTCCAGCTTCTGCAGTCTAACACAGCTCAGCATTCATTGCTCTAAACATAAATATGCTAGTGCTAAAAACCAAAATATCCCCTTTTTAAATTTCACTGCTTTATTTTTATGCTTCAGTGCTTTAAATTTCCTCCTCAGCCCCCTTGCAAGATGCCCTTATAGCCTACAAGGAACAACAATAAAAGAAAATACATAAATAATAAAAGAAAAAGCCAATTGTCTGGCATTTATCCAATCCAATATGTTATATTTCAACCTTACTACTTGCTGTGGAAGGCTTACAGGGCTATTTATATGCACCAAATGGTGAAGTAATAGGAAAGCTTCAAGGGAGAAAAAAATAGAAGTGGCCAGCAGCTAGGATTTAATCTGAATGACCACTTTGCAAATAGACTGAATAAATATTTTTCCCCCGATGTAAGGACAAGAAAATGAACAAACAAAAATCTTCTCTTGGAACAAAGTGCTCCCCATACTCATTCCAAACAGTTAGGTATTGCAGTCAGCAATTCTGAAAAGCCTTACACAATTTCCATCTCCTTTCCACTAGAGAAATAAGTGTAGGGGTTTGTGAAAACAAAGGGATTTCCAGAATATTGATCTGAGAGACTAAATGGTAATAAAGAATGTACCAAAGTAAAATGTAATTGTCTTTTTCTTGGCTACAAACACTTCTAGTTCACATTTATGTTATAATGCTTCTACATTATGTTTTCTCTAGTTGAAATATTACGTGCACACTAGGAAGAAAGAGAGAGACATTGGAACTTAGACAATTTGCCTACATTTAGTTCTATTAATATCATTAGACAGGAGAATCAGTGACACTGCAGCTAAAAGCTAGAGATGAACTAACCAGCGCTTTATCTTCTGTTGCCAAGGACTACATGATGAACTCTGCATTGACCTAAATTTATTACAGAATAGAGCTCGTTGCTGCTGTACCAAGCACTCTGTTGCAATTACAGCACATTAGGCAGAGGAGTGAATCTCAAGGGGAAATGTCTAGTCTTTTAATCAAGCAGTAGAAAAGTCAGAGTGGACAAAAATTACCCTGCTGTATATATCTGCAGTCAATCTGTACATGCACATCCAATAGCCATCTTAATTTTGCCCAGAAAATGCTTTTATTATATACAGGGGTCATGATTGTACAGTTGACTCACTTAATCTTTTCTGTACTTCAGTCCATTTTTTCCTGTATTATGTTCTGAACCTTTCTGAACTATCTTGGGAGCTTTGGGAAGTTAAAATTTTCAAACCTAGGACTTCATCTCTATACTGACCACTCTCAAATAAGGATAATGTTTTCCCTCCCTACATTTCTGTTGGGGTATAATGCAGATTTGAGGAGCTGAGAAATATATACCAGCATTTTAAAAGCTCAGAGATAGACGAAATGATGCTGTTCTAGTAAACAGGCTTTAGCATTTCCTGGAGTCTGCAATGCTCTCTTTACAAGTATACAGGAATCTGACAAGTTATTGATTTGTTTTAATGGATAAGAGGAAAGCTTTTGTAAAGAGAATGTTCAAAATGTTATTAACGAGTTGAAAAGGAGAAACATGGTTTAATTTTTTTAACAATACCTGAAGGTTTTAAGTTTAAGCTTTTTTTTTAATCATCATTTAAACTGGAATGGTATGTTGCACTCCATCTGCAGGCTGGGTAAGGGTGAGAGCCCCTGCCTGCTCCCCTAAAAATTAACAGCAGACTTCTTTGTGAGATCAGACACAAAATAAATTAGAGTGCCAGGGATGTCTCAGTTTGTTTTGATGTCAACAGATAAGCCTGATCCTGGAAACAGTGATGCATGTGAACAGTTCTTAATCTTAGGGATAGCTCACGGTATCCTGTATATTAAGTTACTCACCCAAGGCCTTGAAGAATTGGTCCCTAGATGTCATACAGTCTTTTGCTTCTTTTTCTCCTTTTTAGATTTGTATGGCAGCATGCTTAAATAGATAAAATATAACCAAATGTAAGCAGAAATAAGGCACTGGTAATGGTCACCTTGGGCTGAATTACAGCTAAATGAATTGGAATACATTATGGCTTAAGGACCTTTACCTAACCCCTGGCAATACCATTGTCATGGCATTGTATTTGTGTAAGACTAACTAGCAAACACTAAGTGAAAACATGGAGAGATCTTCACTTTAGCTCTCTGTTTCACCATAGGCAATTGTCATTGCTTCCTTATGCTGCAGACGAAGGGTAATGCATACTAATGACTAGGCCAGGTACAGACATTACACTTTTACTGGTATAAGTGATCAGCAGGGATCCAGGTTTTCCATTTCATGGATCATGGATTTTCCCCTTTAAAGTATAAGAATGCAGATTTCCCCCTTTAAAGGAGAAACACTGGGGAAACCATGGGTTTCCCCTT
>NW_017729024.1:4081196-4094072 GCF_001723915.1 Gavialis gangeticus | reverse complement strand
GCAGGGGTCCAGGTTTTCCATTTCATGGATCATGGATTTTCCCCTTTAAAGTATAAGAATGCAGATTTCCCCCTTTAAAGGAGAAACACTGGGGAAACCATGGGTTTCCCCTTGCAGGCCAGCAGAATGGAAGGGGGGTGATCAGAGGCAGGGGACCACATGAATGTGTGCATGCACACTTGCACGTGGCCAGCAGTGCAGCCAAGCAGTGTGGTGGAGAGCAGCTCCCACAGCTCCCTGCAGGTAAAGTCTTCAGAGAGGATGGGTGAGATGTGGGGAGGTGGGGGGGCATAGGTGATGTGGAGGGAAGGAATTGGGGGGCACCTGCCCTCCCAATCAGATTTCTGTGCCCACCATAGGGCATGGGGCTTCAGCCTGGCTGGACTGGCACCAGGCACAGGCCAACTCCATGGCTCAGTGGGCAGGACCCAGCATGGGAGGGCAGAATGGGGCAGGGAGGCTTGGTGCTGCTACCTACCAGGAGTGTCACACAACCATGGCTGCCAAGGTGAGGTGCCCTCTGCCTGCCTAGCAGCAGCAGGGGCCCAACTTCATGCTGCTACAGCACCTCACCTTGGCAGTCATGGTGGCATGGCTGGCACAGGGCTCCCAGCAGCAGCAGCACAGAGCTGTATCACCCTGCTGCTGCCAGGTGGGCGGGGGTGCCTCACTTTGGAGGCCATGGTGGTGCAGCACTCCCTCCCACACCATGTTCCATTCACTGGGCCATGGAGGTCGCTCCTGCCTGGTGCCGCCTTAGCTAGACTGAAGCCTTGTGCCCCATGCCCTGATGTGGGTGCAGAAATCTGGTGGGGGGGCACATGCCCCCCACATCCCCTGACACATTGCCTATGGCATCACCTATACCCACACACCCCCTGTCCCTCACACTGGGGGGCTGGAGCCTGGGGGCAAGGAACAGCAGGTCAGGCAGAAGTGAGGGGCACCAGCAGGGCCAGGGGGCGGCATCAACACGGCTCGGCTGGTGGGAGACTGTGTGTCTGGAGTGAGGGGCAATAGCATGGGCAGGGGCAGGGCACCATCATATCAGGGCTGCTCAGCACCACTAATGAGAAAGGAAGGGCAGCCACAGCTGGACCCACATCCTGATGAGTGAAGCGGCAGGGGGGAGTTCTGATTTTCCATGCTAAAAAAACCCAAATCAAATACCAAAATATAGAGGCATTTAGAATTTATTTTATTATAATGACTGAGGCATTGGTAGACCTCCAAATTGCTTTAAAATTGTAATTATAGCATTAAAACATTGTGTTCAATTGATACCTATACATATAGTGGCATTTCACTTTAATCATGGAAAAACACAGATTTTTGCGTCCGGGAGGGGGGTTAATCAGTGAATTTTAGATTTCTTACCAGAGAAAACCAGGATCTCTGATTGGCAACTGGTCTATACCCAGAACAGAACAAAAGTTTGGCTCACAGACTAGTTTAAAAATGTTAGAACCTGGTTTAAGATTTGCAACCCTGCCCAAGGGCAAATGTGTGTTCTGTTCACTACTGATCTAAACTACACTGCTTACAGAAAGCCACGTCACTTACGATTACAATTCTGCCTTGGGTACTTTTTGCATGTCTGCAGCTAGCCTAAGAGGACTGTTGCAGAATACCACTTTTTGCCAATTAGCAACTGAGTCAACAAAACAAGAGGTAAGGATCACAACAATCATCTGTTCATTTATTTCAGTAATTGTGACATAATGTCTTGTGATAACACTTTGCAATAGGTAGTCAATTTTGTGAAACCCTATTCACTAAAACATCTTCTCAGACATGTGAAAAGACACGCCAAATTCGCCAGCGTGAAGTGTGGATTAGCAGACCTTTTACACTTATGTCTTCCCTTTAAATGTGCTAAATGCAAAAGTGGCAATACAAGACTGGGAGGCAATGTCAATGATGACCTACAAAAAACCTATGGGAATTACTCCCTGTGCTGCAGACACATTTTTGCATCCTGGCTAATAGGCAATCACTGAACTATCCTCTACAGAGGAGAAATCACCCACTTTAAGAAATACAGTATCTGAACCTTGTACACTTTCTCAGTAAGTCACACATGTTATTTACCTCCGGTGTTTATAAGCAGCAACTGACACAGCATGTAATGATTCCCCTAACTCATATTTCCCTTCTGCACAGAATAAAGAGTACATAGAGTGTGGGAGACTTGAAGACAGCTGCCAGGGAACTGCCTAGAACAGTGATCTCGGGAAGGGAGAGACCGTTTCAAAGAAGAGAATAGCTTTAAAGACCAAAGAGATTCTGAAGTGTGAGAAGAGATAGAACCTAGAAATGCAGCCAATAAGGACCAGCCAGCAGAAGAAAGGCTGAATGGTAGGAGACAAGTGGAAGACAGAAAGTAGAAAGTAAATGAAAGTTGGAGAAAAAAAAGTGAAGCCTCGTAAGGCAGCAGTCAGATACAATTGCTGAAGACCTTGAAACCGGATTTAATGAAGAGAGATGACAATGTCAGGACATGCCCACAATTCCTCTCCAACACAAAAAGATTATCCAGTCAACATAACACAACATCACACACCACTTAGTACCTTGCAGCAGACTACTACTCTTCAGATGCGTAGCATCTGATGAAGTAGGCTGTCCCATACGAAAGATTATTTCTCTCTGAACTGGTTAGTCTCTAAGGTGCCATTCTGCCCTGCTTTTTGGCTCCTGCCTCATCATCAAAGCATTTCACAATTATTTCTTAAGACAATATTCCTATAAGTTGATGACTACAACTCCATTGTAGAGAAGGGTGCACTGAGGCATAGAGCAGTAAAGCAATTTGACAGAGGGAGCCAATAAGCAAAGAGAACTTGGGGTTCTGATTGCCACATCACCTGCACCAAACTACACTGCTTTTCATAACATAGCACTGGGGGTTGCAGTAGTAGGAAATTTAGGAGAAAGGCTAGGTCTTTGGCATTTTTACCTTAAGGCATACATAGAAACTAGCTATACACACGTGTGCCTGCATGCTTGTATGGTGGGGGGAACCAACCACCTTTCCAAATGTTTCAGTTTTGTTAAAATGTTTAATTTTGTGGTTGTAAAAATGGGTGAACGTTTCGTGTCTGCAGTGATGGGGAGGGGGCGTTCTTTTTCTGATCTTTCCGCCTGTCTCTGTTTAGACTGAGATCTTCCCTTACTTCCAGAAATAAAGCTGAGAGATTTCAGGAGAGCTGAGCTTGCTGGTTTGACTACACTCTGCATCTCAAAATGATTATAATGATGGCTCCATTCTAGCTGCTTGATGGGAACCTTTTGGCAGCAAAGTAATTCCCCTGCTGTTATTATTTGATGTGCTTTCATGATTATTTGTATGAGGACAAAGCACTGTAAAAGGGTTAGACATAAGCGGGAACCTACATCAGCCTGCACAGGGGAAAAAAAATTAAAGATGTTAGTAAAGGAACAGGAATGTGTAAAGGTTTATATAGCCTCTCAGTCTAATCTGGTAATTTTCAGTCTTTATTAGAAACTATAAAATAGCAGTTTGGGGGTGAGTGAAGGCCATTGCATTACTAATATATGAAAGATAATGTGTTTACTTGGAACACAGATTCAAGTATTACTGAATATTTTGAAAGCAAGCTGGATGTACAAAGACATTTCAAAGCCATATTGCAAGTAAAACTGAGCTGCCACATATCAACAGCAGTAACAAGAGCTGGGTTCATTATAAGGTTTATGGGTCCCTTCTAAAATAAATAAAATCTTTGGCTCCCATCCCTACCTAGAGTTATACTCACTCTTCTGCTTGTATGAAATTAAAATCTAAACACTTCAGCTACCTTTAACATAATTTTTCTTCCCTTCCTGGAAGTACACAGAGGAATCTTGGTTACTCAGAATATGGTTCATTTTATTCAGTAAGAATCAGACATTTAGTGACCTCGATGTAAACCCCCAAGGCTCTGGCTTCCGCATATGTCTCATTCACAAGTCCAAAGAAGTACTATCTAAGTCAAATGGGTTCAATTTGGATTTGTGTGTGAAGTAAATACATTTATCAAGAAAGGTAAGATTAATCATACTGACATAGCCACGATAGCAATTTATGTCTCCAAAAATATATGAAGAAAACATGTTTCGTTCGAGTAGCATGGCTCTTGGGCTCAGTACAGATGTTCAAAAAGCCCATGGCAGAATCAGTCTAAATTATATGGTTTTCTGTAAGCAGCATAGTTTAGATCGGTAGCTAACAGAATACACATTCACCCTTTGGTGGGGGAGGAAGGCAAATCTTAGACCAGGTTCTGCCATTTTTAAACCAATCTGTGTGTGCCAAACTTCTGCTCTGTTACATATATCATTTATACTGGTAAAAGTGTAATACCTGGTCTTGGAGGTTACTTTCAATGTTGTTATTCTATGAGCATGATTTTAAGAGGTGCCGGGGTACCTTTAACTAGTAATGGGCCCCTAAATCCTTAGGAAAAAAGAACATTCAGATGCTTATAAAAGTGGGCTTGAGATTAATATTTTTAGTAATCTCCTTTCAACTATGCTGTTAGCAGCTTTCAAAAACCTAACCAATTTCAGCCCTAAAATGAGTATCTTTACTGGTCTATCTAGGCAATTTTGTGGGTTTTATCATATATGATGCAAGCATCTCACAATAGTTAACAGATTTTTATCCTTTGAACAGTCCTAGGAGGTAAAGGGAACAATTTACGTATTTTAGAGTTTACATTTTAGAAGTTAAATTCTATGCATCTCTGCTAAAATTGATACAAAACAGTATCTCTCCAAATACCAAACTTGGGAAGAGCTGGAGTTAAATTAGGTTTTAAGTAGCAAGTAGTAAACACTGACAGAATGAATGATCTCAATCATGGTATTGTTAAATTCAGAGACATCACTGACATTTCATGACTTCATCCCATGATTGTACCTTCACCCATGCACCTTCTCCAATACTAAAATGGAAATACCAGCAGCGCTTTCTTCTTTTTTTATGCTTCTAACATTATCTGGAGATAATTTTCTAGCTATTTTGTAAACCTTTTGGTTTGCTTCTGAGAGGACTGCTTATCCTCCATCCTAACCACATACACAATGGATCAGTCACTGCAGGTAAAAGTTAAAAACTGCAGTTTCTAGAGCCTTCCCAGATGGTTCATTTGGGTTCATTACAGATAATGTCTAAGGAAGCCCTTGTTTTAATTTGCTGACCCCTATAGCTCACATTTCTAACAACATCCCACAAATGATCACTGAAATGATCACTTCCGGAGCAGAAGAGTCTTTCTGACCATCCAATACTAGGTCTTTCTGATAAAATACATTACCTCCTGTCACTGATGATACTAATCAGCATCGACTCTGATACTGCTATTTTGGGAAGTGTCCATAAGGACCTGGCCTGAGACCCTCAACATTGTTATCTTGACCCAAACTTTAAAGTTTTTATATACACAAGCAAGAAGCTAGCCTTGACATCTGCTGAACTAACTCATCATATCAAATACGGTTAGTTTTCCCAATTAAAAAAAACAAAACACATGGCTGGCACTTATTTCTTTGTTTCTGAAAGGATATGTCAGAAAAATAATTTCCATTGTATCTAGTGCAGTTCTTCAGACACAATCGTTACTGATATAATGTTGCCTGGCAAAATGATTATGCATCAACAGTTCCCTCTGAAATAAGCTGTCATCAGCACATTCCTTTATGAAATAATATTCATTAAAAATTGGATATTCTCTTAGCTAAAATGACAGCTCATCACCTTGTCATTTTTCTATAATATACACTTTACTATATGGTGCTAACAAGGCACAAGGTAGCAAACCAGTCATCTTCTCCGGTGTCAAAGTGAAGACTAGATACACCATATACAAAGAAAATATGTCAATTAAATGAATGCTGTCTGCAGTTAGAGCTGTACTGCCATACAGCATCACAATCTGTACTCTTATTATCCTGTATTATATACCAGAGAGCCTTTATTTCAAAGTCGTCTTTTTCTTTTCATTTTGATGTAAAATAGAAAACAGTTAACCTAGAAACAACTAACAAAATACTTATGATATAAATTCCTCCTTCCATGGGTTTTATGACACTGAGGTAGTTGCTATAAACAAAGCAAAGATGGACAAATAGACTAAAACTGGAATCAGATGTGTTGCAGATTCACAGTTAGTATAAAATGGCATAGCTCCATTAATTTCAGTTCAACAGCACTATTCACATCAGGCAGCTTCTGACCTCAAATCTGTATAGTCAGACACTTTTATCCAGGAAGGTTCTGTTTTGGGGCAAAATTATAATGGAAATAATATACTATACTGAAATATGATCAGGTGGATAAACCGCATCACTAATGTAAGCAAAGAAGGGAGGAAAACGTTTGGATTTTTATTTAGCTACTCATAGCTGTATGACATAGCTGTGGCAGAGAAAGACATGTATTTCTAGATAGTTATGGCATGGAAATAGCAAATGGAATGGATACGGATTGGCAGCTACCTCTTCAACAGAAGTTTGGCATGCCTGGAGTACAGATCCTTCTGGATAATCCAAACTCTGGTTTGGAAATTTTCAGTTTGAAGCAAAGCTTCTGTCTTTACACATCAGTGACTCACTCATTAATCTGTGATGAAATTCCTAATTATATTCCCTTCTGCAGTTTCTTTAAGCTACCAGTGTACAGTACAGAGAAGCTGTAGAAGTGTCAGGTAGAGTTGGATATTTATATTTAATTGACTTTGGCATGTAAAAGTGCTGAGTGACTAATGGCTGTTTACCTGGCAACCCACTGTGACAAATACTATCACCATATTTTCTCTTCCTAGTAGGCCACACCACTGAAAAGTAGCTTCCCCTGAAGCTACACTCTAACACTTCTATTTCGGGAAATGTTACGACTAAGTGACTATATCTTCTGATTTATAAGAAGATATTACAAACGTGATTTGCTCTTACTTGAAGTATAGATTTACTTGCTGTTGCAAGGCTTAGGAGAAATATCCTGTAATCAGGAAGTTATGAAGAGAACTTCTGACAGAAGAATAACCTTCTTGTGTGGTGCTCACAGGCACACGATTCCACTGCAACAAAACAAAATGCTGTTTTAACTGTATTTTGGGGAATGAGTTTTATAGTAATATGAGATGTAACAGCATTTACTAATTAGGTTAAACTAACAATATATATACTTTAAGTAATGTTAATTTCCTTAAAAAGTAACTCAACCTTATTTTATGTTCATATAGAACTCAGCACATCATAGATCTTATGGGAAACGTAATAAACAACAAGAGTATTCTTGATCTCTGGTGTCCTAAAATGTATTTTTACCTTTTATTAAACAACAAATCTTTAAGAGAATAGGATTTAAAATGTATATCTCTGCTATAAATTAAGATTAGCCAAATTATTCAGGACTGCTGGAGAACAAAATATAAAACCAAACTTGTACTTTACCTGCGATGAAGAATGATTTGTTATAGAGTCATAGGGCACAAATAGAAATGACAATTTTTGCCTGATCTGCCCACTGGAAGTAGTTTATAGTTATAACCAAATACAAGTGCATGGCTGTAGAGAGCTTCAAAAATGGACAGTCAGGTCTGACCCCTTGTTGCATGAGGTATCAGATGAAGAAGTTTCAAATTGTGGTGTCTTTTGTAACTTGTGTCTGCAGAGCTCCCAGCCTGCCTGTTTTCAGAATGGGGTGGAGGGGAACTGAGGGTGTTCAGTCTGGGGGGGTTTCAGCCCCCTGGAGAGTGGGGTGGGTGTATTGAAGCGCCTCCCTGCCCAAAGTGAGGAGCTCCAATTCACCCATCCCACCCTTCAGCACCAGCTGGGGAGCCCCAAAAACAACCTCCCTCCATGGCCTTTCCCCCCTCCCATTCTGAAAACAGTGAGCATTGGCAGAGAGCCCTGGCCATTGCTATGGAAACCTGGCTGCAGGCTCCCAGCCCACAGCTAGATTCCCCTCCACCCTGGAACCAACAGTGAACTTCTGTTTGTTTCAAAGGATGGTTGCAACTCAGAACATTTCCTGCAAAGCTTTGTCAGTTACAGTAGGGAGCTACACTTCTGTCTGCACCGATAGAGTAGGGTTAGAAGCAACCTCCAGACCATTCCCCTGCCTGTGGCAGGATCGTCCCTATCCAAATGATACTATACAAATCCATAATCTCTTTTTTAAAATGACTGTCAACCTTAACACAACACATAACACCATAACCTGCCACAGATAAAGCAGGAGAACCATGGTAGCCAGTGTCCCGCTTGTATAAAAGGTTCTTAATATTCACTCAGGAGATCCCAGGTGGAAAGCCTACAGAGGAAAGCAAAAAGCCCCACAGTCCTTATAAATCTGACCCTGAGGTAAAATTCCTTTCTGACCCCAAATACGTTGATTGGTCTGACACTTAGCAGGCAGGCAAGACCATCTAGCCATAAGTCTCAGGAGAAGCCTTGACACACCAAAGCCCAAATCCCCAGCCTTAGCTGTAGCCAACATCCAATGTTTCTTATTTTACATTGGGTATTAGGGCTACCTTGAGTCTGAAGCAGTCACACTTTAAGACTAAAAACCTGCTCTGACTGTTGCCCGCCTGCATATCTGTGACTGGACACTTGGGGACTGGCAAGGAGGGGCCGGACTAGGAACTACAGCTGTGAGTTGCTACTACAGGACAGACTTCTATCTCTGCTCTAGGTGGTGGGGGGGGAGAGGGAGAGGTAGTTTGACAGGGAGGGTGAGGGCATGAAGCTGCAAGGCGAAAAGTTAATGAGATGGGGGTAGGTAATGCAATGGGAGGTGAAAAGGAAAATGTGATGGGGTAGAGAAAGGATGGGAAAATAAAGGAAGTCAGCCACTGAAAAATAAAATAGATGAAAAAAAAGAATTTAAAATAAAGAGGAAGTAAAGAGGCAGCATGTTTTAATAAACTGGGATATGTCTTGCATCCCTTCTTGCATGAGATGCAAGATGTATACCTTCCTCTGGCACATTCTGTGAGTAGCTGAGGAGTCTGTTCCACATGATTCGGTCCTCTGTATTCCTTGCAAACAATTGGGAATTTCAGCTCTGTAATAATTGGTTATTATACTATGAGAAGACTGAGGACTCAGCATGTGAACTACCAGCACCCACGGCTGAAAATATCAACAAGACATACACCAACTTCACCTCCATGATTCTCAAAACAGCCCATGCCACCATCCCCATAGGGCACTGTAAGAAGTACATCCCACACTGGGATGAGAAATGCAACAAACTAGTTCAGACCACAGAATCATCACCTGATAGCATGGTGAGATGTCAGGCCACTGAAAAGATAGAGCTGCACCTAAATGAGATGAAGAGGAACAGGTGGCTAGATATCATAGAAGACATAGATATGACACATTCAAGCCAAAAGTCTTGGTCAACCAGCAAGAGACTAACCAGAGAGGGCAAGCCACAGAGATTTTGCCCTGTTCAACCAAATGTCAGCACAAGTGTATTAATCACAAACAGCAACTTTCCAGAACCAGACTGGAGTTTCAACAAAGTTATCAAGCAGAAAACCACATCCATCCTAAAATCGGCAACTGCAAATCAAAACCTGACAGCTCCTTTCACTGAAGAAGAGATGAAGACAGCACTGTTTAGCTTTAAAACAGACAAAGCTGCTGACCACATTTTTCCTGAACACCTCCCCAAACTCAGGCCTATAGCCCAAGACTGGCTATGCAGCTTTCTGTCAACATGTATGAATCATTGTAAGATCCCAAAAATCTGGCATGAGGCCAACACCATTGCAACACAGAAGCCAGGGAAAGACCCCCACAGGCCTAAAGAGCTAAAGACCCATATCACTTCTCTCAGTGGTCTATAAACTCCTCGAGCAGCTTGTCCTGAACTAGATCACACCAATTGTTGACCAACAGAGGCCACATGAGCAAGCAGCTCTTACAACTGATATTGAGAGAGCCTTCAAGAATCAAGAAAAGGTTTCAGTCATTCTAGTTCACCTAACAGCAGCCTATGACATGGTCTAGCACCCTGGCCTTTGGTATAAGTTACTTACCACACTACCAGACAGAAGTCTGGTTAACTTCATCATGGAGATGATCTCAAATTGGTCCTTTACTTTGAGTACATCATGTGGAAAGACAAGTCATCACAAGAGACTCAGGAATGGAGTACCACAAGGCTCCATCCTAGCTCCCATTCTTGTTAACATCTACACAGCAGACTACATAAGCATCACATCCACCAAATACATGTATGCAGATGACCTGGCACTTGCTGCTGCTAGCAATAACATATCATCAATAGAAACAAAACTTAACCATGACATGGAACTCATATCTTCCTACCTAAAACAGTAGTGATTTTAAGCTGAATATACATAAAGTCACCGCAACACTTTTTCATTTGAACAATCATGCTGTGAATGCCAAGATAAGAGTTGTTGTGTAACCTACCTGGGTGTTACTCTAGACAAAACCCTAATATTCCATAACCACCTGGAGAAGTTGAGGCACAAGGTAACCTTAAGGGCAGCAGCCATTAAGGAACTGGCTGGTACAACATGGGGAGCAAACTTCTCTGCCTTGAGAACAACTACACTAGCCATGGTTTACGCACCAGTGGAATACTGTTTCCCAGTGTGGGCATAGAGCACCCATGCCTGAAAACTGGACAGTGGCCTGAATTCTGCACTATGAACCATAAGCGGCTGCCTGGTACACACAGAACAGGAAAACATATTCATCTTGGCAGGAATAATATCAAGAGGTCTGGAACACTGCTTGACCTGGCATTCAAAGCCCAACAGGAAGACCAGCCACTACATGTTATGATTGAAAAATATCCAACACAGAAATGTCTAAGAGGCAGAAAACCCCTACCAATATCTGCCAGAGACATCATAGGGGAAGCAGGAGACACCACACTATCATCATGGCCCCAGAGAAAGTGGGAAGAGCAATGGAATAACAACTACACCCCACTGTACAACCACATACAACTACCATCCTCGCATCCTCCTGGTCATAAACTCCCATGTAAGGCATGGGTAAACCTGAATTGACTGTGATCAGCCTATGAAATCTTCAACAAAATCAAACATAAAATGGGCCTTACAAACTCACCATCATGACCTTGTAGCAAAGGAGATCAGACAGCCCAGCATATACTAACTGATTGCCCTCCATAGGGTCCACCAGAGGGAGTGAACAGTCTGAAAGACTGTAGTAATATTGGATCTACTCTTAAATTGTTGGAGGAGTCAACTTTCTGAAGTCATATGCAAGAAGAAGAAGAAATTGGGATTTGGGATTGAGGTATGGCAGGTGCTGTTCATGCTTCCTGGGCAGGAGTAGTGAAAAAAGATACTTCTGGGGGAGCTACTGCCCTAACTCAGGAAGGAAGCCCCAGCTCATGGGGACTCAATCTGACCCCATACCTTGTGCCCCCACCCTGTTTTTCCCCTCACCAAGCCCACTCCTGACCATGTCCTGCAACCTGGCTAGCTGCCATGTGTTCTGTAGGCTGTTTGCATGGGTTGTACCCCTGGGGGTAGGAAAGTCACCTTGGGGGTGAGAGGGAGTGTTGGCTTGTTGACAGAACCACTCCTTGGGCTATTCAGGGGGTGGAAAGTTTGTCCACACAGAATGGGGGTAGGGGTGGGATGGACACTGCATCCTGGGATGCTGGAGGACTGAAAATTGGGCATTTGATTGGTGGGGAGTGGCCACACATTAATGCAACACGACTTGCGTAACAGATTAGTTACTGCCCTGGAATGGCATGGCTTTAAGCCTGCTAGAGTGTGCTTAAAACAAGTTTCAAGTATTAATGTGTGGACAATCCAAGGTTAAGAGCTCCAGGAGTCACCTAAATTTAATGTGTAACAAGGCCTTTGAAAATATAAATAGCAAAACTATGTACATCTCTCTCCCTCTCTTGAGATTATATATACACACATATATACACCTACATATGCACATTAGTTTTGCATATTTATTAAATATCAATATTATATGCAATATTAATATATACATATGGATCTTCGCATTGCACATATATGGGTCTTATATACATACTGGTTTTATTATTTAGCCAGCAAACCAAAAGAACCATGTTTTTGTACAGTTCTATTTCTAGGATTACAATTTCCTTATATCTTAGACTCTGTGTTCCTTACAAACAATAGATAGCATTGGCAATTGCAGCTCTATAAGACATTCATGATCAAGTTGTTAACTGTTATAATCAGGGATCTAGTTTTCCATTTCCCACAGATAAATGGAGAAAACCACGGATTTCCCCTTTTTATCAGAAAAAACGCAAATTTCTCCTTTTAGCAGAGAAACCCATGGATTCCCTGCTTTTGCAAACAGCTCTCCAAGCTGGTTGACCTTCAGTCTGCAAGAGCTATTTGCAAACAGGGTGGGAAACCCCCAGCCCTGCCCAGAGAGGGAGGGCAGGGCCTGAGGCTCTCACTCAGCCACCGCTCCACTCGGCTCAGCTCAGGCTTACTCTTCTCCTGGAGCCTGAGGTAAGTGGGGCTTGGGGCCACTCTGGCAGGGCTGAGGGATTGCAGGTCATGGCTGGGGAGGCACCAGCGGGGCTAGTGTGGAGCCAGGAGCTGGCTCCAGCTCCACCCAAGCAGGCAGTAGCAGTGGGGGAGCTGGCTCCATGCTGCTTCTGCTGCAGCTGCCTGCTGTTGTGCAGCTGCAGACTTGGGTCTCTGGCCCAATAGCCCTGGCAGCTGGGGGTGGGGGTGGGCTGTTGTAGGGGCAGTGAGAGGCACCAGCAATGTTGGGGGAGTGGGGGGGAGTAATGGCACTGAAGTCAGTGACATTAAGTCTTGCTCTTGTATACTGTGAGGTTTG
>NW_017729024.1:4078029-4080837 GCF_001723915.1 Gavialis gangeticus | reverse complement strand
TCAGAGAATTTGTGATTTTTTATCAGAGAAAACCAGGGTCCTTGGTTATAATCCTAGAATCAAACATATAAAAATGGCAATATCCCTGGAAAGCTACCTTACAGGTTTGGTTCTAGAATTCTCAAATATTTAAAAATCCCAGTCCTGCATTCCCTACAGATAGGGCTGTCCTTTGGGGGGGGGGGGGAAATCAGAGCAATCACTCCAGGCCCCACACTTTACGGGGGGGCACAGAGCCAAGCAGAGTGGCCGCCAACTTCACATCCAGACACTTGGCACCTCCCCCCCCCCCGGGCTGCTGAATCCACCACTGGCTTCCTTGTGATTGGGGGTGGGGCCCCACACAGGCTGATTTGCCCTGGACCCTCCACGGGTTGTCTCTGCCTACAGATCACAAATCCCCACTGACACGTGCTAATGTCTGGGGCATGCAAGGAATGCAGAATCATACCTTAACCACAATTTCAATGCCAAGTAATATAATTTTTGTATCTTTTCCTGATTTGCACATAATATAACAGCTGTGGTTTGTCATTTACATTTTTAGCACCACACTAACATAACTAGCATGGTTAACCACAATTTAAAAACAAAAACTGACCCCTCAATAGTAACTAACAACAGACAAGAAACTTCCTACAGAAAAAAGTCCATACTTATTTGAAATGACTTTTTTTTTTTTTACAGTAATGTGAAATATTATATGGGCTAAGATCAGAGAAGAAAATAACTGCTTTCCTTTCTATGCTCCCTACCTCTAACCAGTTCATCTGCAAAGGTACTTTAGAAGAGAGAGGTAAAAAAAGCTGACATTGTTTACTGACCACTGGAGCAAGGGGGAAACAAAAAACCAAATTTTTACTCTTTGTCAGTTTGGCCTCTCATCTGCTCCTGTGGCAGTTCAGCTATTCAGCGCCCCTTAGCCAGGGCTCATGATGACTCCTCAATCTGCAGCTGTATTAAATAAATTTAGAAGTATTAGGGGGAAACACTGTAGTATGTATGTCATCACATTTACCAAGTGTTACTTATTTTACTTGTTGAGTAAATGTTAATACAGTAGGCAGACATTGCAATTTTAACATTTCTATATTGAAAATGCATCTTCAGGTCTTTAGATAAAAGGAGTTTTATAGAATGGAAAGGAAGAAGTGTTTTATTTATTTGTGTCTATGTGTCTGTGAAGGGTGGAAGGGGGGTTATGTTTACATGTATCATATTTGGCTAGTGCAGTCTATTTTTCAGACCAGTCACTTTGTATTGTATCTATCTCAACACTCCTGTCCCAAAATCCCAGCTAAAAATATAAATGCCGGAGCCAATGAAATAAAAAAATAGGCACTTTATTAAACCACAGCATTTCCCTCCACTTTCTCTGTGGTATCATTTGAAGCCTGCTTTCTAAAACAGAAGTTGAACAAATGAATCCTTCTGTCCTCACTTTCAGTTGTCAGCAGTGCTTCAGTGTGAGATGAAATAAATTGCCAGGCTCTTTCATCTTCTATAATCAGCTCTGCACAGCTGAGTACACCCACAGCCCTTCGAGCTGCCTCTGCCAGCACTAATTCTATGTGGAACGGGAAGTCTTTGTTAGTGCCACATTTCTAATGTTCTACACCGGAGTGGGTTTTATTATTTTTATTTCTCCCT
Source organism: Gavialis gangeticus (assembly GCF_001723915.1). NCBI lineage: Eukaryota > Metazoa > Chordata > Crocodylia > Gavialidae > Gavialis > Gavialis gangeticus. The sequence continues at coordinate 4,079,187 of NW_017729024.1, read as the reverse complement.
TTTTCTCTCATGCACTCTTTTCCGCCTGATAAGCTATTGTACAATCCATTTTCTGCAGGAGAGAAGCCTTTAGGTGGTAACATTATTTTCGAAATGTGCTTGATGTCGGGTATTTCTTTTCCAGCGTGTGCCATGATCATTGATGGTATCAGTGCTTTAGCAACATAATACTTATAAATTGAAGTTTGTTCAGAGAAGCCCTGAACCAATCCCACAGCAGGTCAAAATGTTTCATTTTTTAAGACGTGAAAGCTATAAATTCATACCCATTGTATCAATACAGGCCATCACAGAGATTTACTTACTGCAAGATTGTTTTTGTCTTTCCAGCACAAGTTCGATGTTGGAGTCCATTAGAGAACAGTGCAGAGGGTAACAGGCAAAGGAGGAGCTGGATTTCAAAGGACTCGCGGGCTGCTGAGAATCCCCCCAGGGCAATATGCTTTACCAAATTAATCCTTTGGGAAATGAGAGCAAATCAACTAAAACTTGGGCATGTTTCATAGCAGAGTGTTAAGGCAAGCCTTGTCAATGGATTGACTGACTCAGGTGATTAGTAATAGGCTGTGGAGCTTTTAACCCCTAGGTCAACAGTTCAAATTGAGTTCAGGTCACTAGGGTGGAAATGTTGTGGGCATCAGAACCTGCTCTCCAAGGCGCACCAAAATACTGCCACCACTGACACTCCTGATGCCAATGGGCAACCAAAGGGGTCAAGGATTGATTTGCCATAGTGACTGAACTATAGTACTCTCTTTTCCAGGTTAGGATTCAGAGTATTCCCTGTTCTGTAGCCTTGCTACAGACAATGTCAGTCCCCTGGCTGGTCTCATAGATCTTAAATGCAGTTAATAATACAAATAAGTACAAACTTTTTTGTTACACCTCAGCTACCAGGAACTCCAGTTGCAGGGAGTTTTTTGTCCAAAGATCTTTTTCTTTTCTTCCCCCTGCCCCCCTCCCCTCCCCCCTTTGCACTACACAGGACATGTATCTGCTTGTTCACAATCACATGTAAAATCCTCCAGCGCCCACGTTCACATCTCCACCCATTTGCATCTCCACAGATACAGCTGCATGTGCACTCCTGAAAACATGTGCTCGAGGACAGCTGCTTTTGGAGACACACTTGTGCCCCCATGCCCCACACAGCTGCTT
>NW_017729024.1:4071676-4073029 GCF_001723915.1 Gavialis gangeticus | reverse complement strand
ACCTGCTCTCCAAGGCGCACCAAAATACTGCCACCACTGACACTCCTGATGCCAATGGGCAACCAAAGGGGTCAAGGATTGATTTGCCATAGTGACTGAACTATAGTACTCTCTTTTCCAGGTTAGGATTCAGAGTATTCCCTGTTCTGTAGCCTTGCTACAGACAATGTCAGTCCCCTGGCTGGTCTCATAGATCTTAAATGCAGTTAATAATACAAATAAGTACAAACTTTTTTGTTACACCTCAGCTACCAGGAACTCCAGTTGCAGGGAGTTTTTTGTCCAAAGATCTTTTTCTTTTCTTCCCCCTGCCCCCCTCCCCTCCCCCCTTTGCACTACACAGGAAAACAACTTTAAATTGCAACTGGAAAACTACCACTTTTTTTATTCATCAGCTGATTCTGACATTATAAACCTAATGGCTCCATTTGGCTACAGCTTGGTTTCTCCTGGGCTGGTAAGATCTTTGCTTAATTAATGAAGTCTTTCAATCCAACCTAGTAGGAGGTGCCATTTCATCACGAAATAATCATATTCCTGGGCAATAATGAGGCAAAAGCAAAACACCTCTCTACCCCTGAGAGTTTGATTACTCCAAGGCAACCACAGCCAAAAGAGTTGATTTATTAAAATTCTTATAATTAAATAATGTTATTCTTGAAAAAATGCGTATTGTAGAATTTTATTAAAAGGAAGCCGATTATTAAGAGCGCTATGTAACAGAGTGAGTTTTATATATTATTCTACTCTTTAAAAATCTTTTAATAGCCAATAAAATTGTACCCCGTGCCAAGCAGTTTTCAGATCTTGAAGTTATAGCTGAAAGTGCTGTTAATCATTCTTAAATTACTGTATGTTCAGTACTGACCTCTAAATGGCCTGGTTAGTCTTTATGCAAAATTAAAAAATAGCTATATGCATATTTTCCCAGGTGTATACTAAATGTCCTGTGCTGGATTCAACACTTAGAGGTGCAAGGGAACAACTGAACAGTCCTTGTGTTCTGCAGTACAGCCCTGCCTCATCAGGCATGTCTTTTTCCCTAGGAGAAAAGGGCAACTTTATTCTGTTTGTTTACAAAATGGCAGCTATATTTTGGGCCTGGAGCTCCATAACAGATCCACCAGCAAAGGTTGCCTGCACTAAGTGAGTACATCTCCGAGATGTCCTTGTCTTGCTTTTTCTCTGGTTGGCCAACTTACTCTGGGTTTTACAGTTGAGTTCTGGGTGTACCAGGGTAGTGAGAATCTTGATACTGAAACTGTTGCATTCTTTCATTCAGTTGTGGCCCTAGAAGTTGAAGGTCATCCAGGAATGTTCTAATGTTATCAATGGAGCAGTTATCACACCTAT
>NW_017729024.1:4060041-4066676 GCF_001723915.1 Gavialis gangeticus | reverse complement strand
AGAAGTCGAAGGTCATCCAGGAATGTTCTAATGTTATCAATGGAGCAGTTATCACACCTATACTAAGGCTGCATAGTACTTTCAAATGTTATTTGAACATATAAATTATGAGCCTGCTTCTCCCCCTTCCTGGCCCCTTGTGCAGACGTGCAGATTAGAATAATAGTGTTTGGTACCAATGTTGCCAAGTCTAGATGACTAAATAGAAGATACTCAAATGTTGTATATATATTATATATAGAAAAGAACACAAGCCAATATTCAGACTAGTGGGTCTCAACTCTTTTTTAGATTCAAGGCACCCTTTGTTAGACTTGAGGTACCCTCAGAAAATGCCAGCTTTCAGTTTTCACTCTTTTTCTGACTACAGAAAAATAATAGAGCAATTCTCCTGTTGCAAAGAATTCAAGGACTACAGCATACATAGCATTAAAAACATTTGGACCTGAATTCCTGTTTGAAATCTTTGGGTTTATCTTGTGAATCATGTTAGCACACCTAACAGTTCTAATGCTGCCTGGCACACTCTGGCTCCCTTAAAAGGATCTCAAGACACCCCAAGGTGCCTTGATTCAGAGAATAATTGTTTGAGATAATGGGTTTTTCAAAACTGTGTCCAACTGTAACAGGGATCCTGCTCCAGGGCTGACTGTTTTCCCACTGAAGTACTCTCTTTGCCCTTAGCCCTGCCGCCTCTCACACAAAACTCTCTTTTGTTTGCCCTTCACACCTTGTTGGTATTAACCTTTAAGAAATGGGGGGCTGACGCAGGTCTTCCCAAGCCTTAAGGGCTAATTACGTAGCTCCATCCATCCCTACACCATGCCCCATGTTTCACAAGTGTTATATCACTCACTGATGTTCACCCCACTTCCAGGGTAGCCTGCTCCTCCTGGGCACCTTGCCTCTTTCAGCTATTCCCAAACGGTTTTCCTGCCTGGAGTCTCCCTCCACCCCTTGCAGGCTCTTGGTCTCCTTGGTTCCACATTTAGCCCCCTCTCAACTCCCAGACCCTCTGGTCCCACTCTCCATAGCTTACCACCAGCTCATATCTCAAGGCAGGAGCCCTGTTGCCAACTTGCTGCCCAGAGCTCCTCTCCCTGTGGCTGCTGGAACTAGACTGCCTGACCCACTCAAGCCCTGCCCCCTTGCCAGTAAGGTGCTTCTCTAATCAGCCCCTGCCATACCTAGAAACTGCTTCTTGAGTAGCCTCTCTACTCTTAGTGTAACACGAGTGCCCTAAATTTTGCACTTTGGTTAGGTCTTGTTTCAGGAGAGATCAAACTCCTAGAAGTGAATTCCCCTTAATTTTGGGGTGTCTAGAATATGGATCCAAAACTTTTTTTTAAGCTTATTTCTAAACCCCAACCCTGGCCTGTAGGGACCCCAGCTGGGCTGTGCCTGGAGGGGGAGAAGGGAAGCAGCCCTTCCCAGGTTTGTCCCCAAGGCCAGACACCAGCCACAGCTGTGTCACAGGCAAATTGACAGTGGGGAAGGGGAGCTTAAACTTCCCTGGTCCTGGTCAGACACAGTACCCCAGCCAGGGTCTTCCCAGCTTTCTCCCCTGCTCCTGCTCAGGTGGTGGGAGGCCTGGTAAGACCCTGGACCTGGTAAGACCCAGGCACGGCCCTGCTTATCCACCCAGGGCTGGGGCTGTGGGGCTGGAGCTTTGAGGCTGAGCCGGGCTGACCTGCAGGTCCTGTTGAGGGTGGGCTATGGTTCAGGCTGGGGCCACAGGGGCCATGTGGCCAGATTGCTCCTGGCTTCCCATGCCCAGGGAGGGAGCCATGGGGGCTGGACCATGGGGGCCTGGCAGCATGGGTGGGGACTGGCTGGGCAGCAGGTTGCCTGGACCAGCTTGGAGGTGCCAGAGGGCCCCAGGCATGCCAGCTGCCTGCCACAGCTGTCCCCACACCCCGTGCAGCACCCGGCAGCTCCAGCTGCACTACAAGCTGTGGGCTGGCTGGGGCCAGGTGAGCAGTTCTGCCCCCCCTCACCTCCAGCTGCCCCTGTTCCTGCTTCTCCCGTGCTGCTCCAGGTGTGTGGGTAGGTAGGAAACTTCAGCCCTGTGGCCTCTGCCCACCACATGGGGCTCTGGCTCCAGCTCCTGAACCCCTTCCATCCGCTTCACCCACATGGACTGTTCATCACACTGGATGGATGGAGTAGATGGAAGGAAGCTGGAGCTGGAACCAGAGCTCTATGTGCTAGGCAGAAGCCACCACAATCGTACTAAGCAGTCTGCTGGGGCCTGGCCACACCCTCCCCTCTGCCTCTCAGTCAGCTTTCCTCCAGCCTTGCGGTTGCTGAGGATGGGAAGGGAGTACTGCTGTAGTGCCCCACAGCTTCTAACCTGAGCCACTGCAGGCATGTGCCTGCATTTCCAGAATCGAAAGTGAATGTCTATTCACTTGCAAATTGGTTCAATCTACACAGTTTAGATTATCCTGCAATGACTGAATGAATTCAGTCTCTGGCTTTTTTAATGTCTGTCCCTAGCCTTGGCCAATGGAAACTGAGCATCCAGGCACCCCCTCCCTTCCCCAAGCAAATTTGGAAATGTCAGTATTATGGTAATGTACTGCCTACGACTACTAGCATGGAACCTTCTCCCATAGATTCTACAGGATCAACGAAGCAGCAGTTTGAGAGCTCCTTCTATTATTTTCACTCCTTTTGCTGTTAGGCCCACCTGCTATCAGAGTGAAATGATCCAATCAGGACAAAAAAAAATCTCTTCAGGAACAGTAGGATCTCATTAACTGTTGAGATAAAGAAAGTATTGACACTAATAAGCGATACCAAGATACAACGTCTGTCATCAATAAAACAACATATTTTCCAGAAGTAACAAGACTCAAAAAGTTGCACCAAATTACTTGTGGAAGAACTGGGCCTTAAAGTTATTGCTTCTTTCCCATGTAATTTCAATAAAAACAACTTTCTACCCAGTTATGGAAAAGGGCAGAGGGACCTGATAATGACTCAGAAGAATCAATTGAGAGAAATCAATGTTTCTGTCTTCAAGCATGGATTTTTTTAAAAAATATTAGGAGTAGTAGACTCTCTTCTCTTCTCTCTCTATAACATTTCAGGGTGATGATAACTGTCTTTCCACAAAAATCAAGGTGCTGTAGCTACATATAACAAACATAAAATCAAACCCATATGCATAAAACACATATATGCATGCTGTGATTTGTAATTGCCACTACTGTCATATTTAAGGAACCTGCCACGTCCTCATTCTTAGTATATGCCTGACCACACACATCTATCAAAGTTTAGAGTAAAATTAAGCAGCAGGATTCTTTTTCTGTTTAGTGACCTAAATCCCTAGCATGCATGAACTGAGGGTATATCAGCTGAGGATCTTGCCAATTGTCTTGTATCTCCTTTTCTATTTCAAAATACGTTTCCATCCTATTCTTTTCAGTCATTTTTAGAATCCCTTCTTTGATGACTAAAATGCCCATAACCTTCATGTGCTGGATATGTCTCTGGAAGGTTTTTCCAGACATTGGTATATTTAATAATCTTACAAGCCTATTTTCTACATAACGCTCTAATATAAGGTATGCGATAGAAATTTATTATTTACCAGAGTGGTCTATCAAAGAGAGAGATGGATGCAATTTGTACAAACACTCAAACCAACTGAGTCAATATTCTGTAGCTTCAATCTGAATGAGTATTTTTAATGAAAGAAAACTGACAAAACAGTGTACACTGTTAGATCTCTGCACAATAAATGTCAGTAAATATAGCATTTACTTTTTACTCTTTTCTTGCTGTGTCTGTGTTTAGGAGGGAGGGTTTTTTCTTGCAAGACATGTCTTTTTAAGTCTTTCATCAGGCAGTACTGACTGATAGAAGCTTTTTTGTTACCTTCCTTCTGCATAATTAAGTCCTAAACATTGTTTTACTGTGTTCACTGTTTTTGACATTGGTCCTGCTCCCAATGCAGTCAAAAGGAAGTCCTGTCATTAACTATAATTAGGGCAGGACTTGAACCACCGACAAAGAAATTTGCTTTCAATAATATCTCATCATTACTAGTAATAGGCATCCCACACATGTGTGGAGAGGATAAAGGGTTTGCAGAAGACAACCAGTTTTCTCTTCCAGGCAACACTTCATATCATAGACTTGATACATTGCACATTAAATTTACATTATGCTTAGAGGTCAAAAGGGAAATTAAATATGCTGATAATATAAAATCATAACCAACTCCACTCATAGATCCAGGATTTCCTAAAGTGGGATACACTACACTGCCCCTCAGACCATGGGGGTATGGCTTGAGCTCCAGACCAGGTGAGGGACACTGGGGAGGTAGGCAGGGAGCAGGCACTGGAAGGAGGAAAATGCACCTTCCCCCCACACTGCTGCTGCTGTCCCAGAGCTGATAGGCATGAGGGAGCCACAGTCCAGCCAGGGGCTGTGGGGAACAGCTGCATGGGGTACTGAACTTAGCAGGGCACAGTAGCAGTGGCACTGAAGGCTCCTTCTTCCAGTTCCTGATCCTTGACCCCCCCCCCATTTTCTTCCCACTGGCTGCAGCTGGAGCTGGAGCTGGAGCTGGAGAGGAGCAGCTCTGTGGCTCCTCACACTCCCTAGTCAGCTGGGGACAGAGGTGGATAGGTTCCTCCTTCCAGCTTCTGCTCCCAGCCAGTGGGGGACATGGAGATGGCATCAGGGAACAGGTACAGGAAGAGGCAACCTGCCTACTGGCACTAATGTCTTCTGCCAAGCCCAGCACCCCACACACCCACAGCCCACAAATGGAGCAGGGCAGGAATGACTCTAGGGCTCATCCTGCACTTGGGTCAAACAGGGACAGCAGCAGAAGTGGAAGGGGGTGTGTGACTGTCCCAAGACACCCTTGCTGGATCCACTCCTCCCTCTTCCTAAAGTGCCAATAGTTTTCTGCGCTACATTGGTGCATATACATTTAGAAACAAAGATGACTTTTTCAAGCTACTACAGATTTAAGATACAACTCACTTTGAAACACAGTTTAAAATGTATGTCATAATTCAGTTGTCTACAGAATGGGGCCTACAGAATGGGTGTCATAGCAGTTTGTCACAAGGCTCCTTACACTGTCCATTTTGAACTGTCTGTGGTGGTCTTTCTAGGTTTTTACCACCACAGATTCTAAAGACCTTGTTATATTCTAGGCTGAGTATAAAACCATTATTTAAGTTATAGTGAGAATCATTAACAACATTATTAATAACATATGCCATGGGTCAAGAAAACCATGTCCAGAGATAAAGTTTTCTTTTTCAAAGAGAGCCCCAGTGAGTAAAGAGGTAGTACCTGTAAAATCAGGCAGAAAATAGGGCAAGGTGGCATCTTGGAGACTAAGTTGTTCAGAAAGACATTAACATCCTTAGGAAATAACCTACTTTGTCAGATGTAACAAATGGACTGGCAGAAAAAAGATGTTTTGTAGAAGGGAAAGAAACAAGGGGAGGAGAGTCTGCTAAGAGAGATAAAGTGTGGGTTGGTTAGATCAACTGAGATGAAGGTAGTTTACACCTTGAGGGATGTCTCTGTTGAGACCATGGTTAATACAGTCCCATTTGTGGATGATTTTTTGTTCTGCAATATCATTTTCAAGTTGGTTTTTAAAAGAGTATTTTGGTTAAGCACAGCTACTCTGAGCTCAGTAATGGAATGTCCAGGAAGTTGAAAATGTTCTGCCATCGGTGTTTCTGGAATTGATATCAAGTTGGTGTCCATTCACTAGAGTTAGGTAGTCTGTTACAGTATGGAAGGTATGTGAGGCTGGGGGTTGCCTGTAAGCCAGGAAAGGCTTCTCCTCAAAGGCTAATTTGAGAGGGTCAGCATTTTTAAGGTGGGGTTGGAGGCTATTATTATGTGTCTAAGGTATTTGAGAAATTCTGTTGTTCTTGTTCCAGGGTTAGTATTGTAGCAGGTCAGAGTGGGCTCCAAGTCTGGCTCTACTGATTTTCATAGTTTCATAGTAGGTAAGGTCGGAATGGATCTGAGCAGATCATCAAGTCTGACCCCCTGCCATGGGCAGGAAAGAGTGCTGGGGTCAAATGACACCAGCTAGGTGATTATCTAACCTCCTTTTGAAGACCCCCAGGGTAGAAACGAGCACCACTTCCCTTGGAAGTTGGTTCCAGATCCTAGCCACCCTGACTGTGAAGTAGTGCCTCCTGATATCTAGCCTGAATCTACTCTCAGTCACCTTACGGCCGTTATTCCTCATTACTCCTGGTAGTGCCTGGGGGAACAGTGACTCTCCCATAGCCTGCTGGTCCCCCTTGGCCAGCTTGTAGATGGCTACCAGATCCCCTCTCAACCTTCTGTTGTGGAGGCTGAACAGGTTCAGGAACTGAAGTCTCCACTCATAGGACCTGCCTTGCTGCCCCCTGATCATGCGAGTGGCCCTCGTCTGGACCCCCTTGATGCTGGCCACATCCCTCCTGAAGTGCGGCACCCAGAACTGGATGCAGTACTCCAACTGCGGCCTGACCAGTGTCGCATAGAGGGGAAGGATCACCTCCATGGACCTGCTTTTGATGCATCTGTGGATGCATCACAAGGTGTGGTTGGCCTTCCTGACCGCGTCCCCACACTGTCAGCCCATGTTC
>NW_017729024.1:4049408-4055041 GCF_001723915.1 Gavialis gangeticus | reverse complement strand
CTGCAACGCGGTTTTAGTGGGTACATTTTGGGGATTGCATTGTAATGGCAGGAAACCCTGTTGTAGACCCCTAAGGTATGCATCCTGGTCAGTGGGATCAGAGAAGATATGACTGTAAGGTAAAGCATGGCTGTTGATGATGAATCTAGTGGTGTACTTAGCGTGAAAGCTGGTAGCATGGAGGTAGCTATAGCAGTTGATATATTTCAGATAGTACCTGGTAACAAATTGGCCATTGTTAAACTTTCACAGTGGTGCCCAAGAAATGAATTTGCTGGGTGAAGTAATCAATAGGTTAGAGTTGCTAAAATCCTGGTAGAATTTCTCAAACAATTCCTTCCCATATGTCCATATGTTGAAGAGGTCATCAACATTTATACCCCAGGGTACTCAAGAAGCTGGCAAGCATCATAGCTCAGCCCCTGGCACAGATCTTCAAGAACTCCTGGCACTCTGGTGTAGTGCCCGAAGATTGGAAGAAGGCCAATGTGGTGCCTATCTTCAAGAAAGGGAGGAAAGTGGATCTGGCAAACTACAGGCCCATCAGCCTGACCTCTATCCCAGGGAAGGTCTTAGAAAAGATTATCAAAGAGGCCATTCTTAACAGACTGGCTGATGGCAATATCCTGAGGGATACCCGGCATGGGTTTGTTGTGGGTAGGTCTTGCATGACCAATCTTATTTCCTTTTACAACCAGGTGACCTATCATCTGGACAAGGGAGAAGAGATTGATGTCATATATCTTGACTTTTAAAAAGCCTTTGATCTGGTATCCCATGATCACCTCTTAGCAAAACTGGCTAACTGTGGCCTCAGCCTCACCACGATCCATTGGCTGGAAAATTGGCTCTGCAGCAAGAGCCAGAGGGTGGTGGTTGATGGAAGTCAATCATTGTGGTGCGCAGTGACCACTGGGGTCCCTCAAAGCTCTGTCCTAGGGCATATACTATTTAACATCTTCATTAATGATGTACACATTGGTGTCAGAAGTGGACTGGCCAAGTTCGCCGATGACATCAAACTCTGGGGTAAAGTGCCCACACCTGAGTACAGAAGGGTGATCCTTTCAGACCTTGACAGGCTCAGCAAATGGGCGGATGAGAACCTGATGGTGTTTAACATCGAAAAATGCAAGGTTCTCCACCTTGGAAGGAAAAACCTGCAGCACGCTTATAGGTTTGACAGTGCTACGCTGGCTAGCACTATAGACAAAAGGGACTTGGGGCCATGATTGACCACAGGGTGAACAAGAGCCTTCAATGTGATGCTGTAGCTAGTAAAGTGAGCAAAACAGTGGGTTGCATCCATAGATGCTTTTCAAGCAAATTCCAGGACGTCATTCTCCTATTGTACTTGGCACTGGTGAGGCTGCAGCTGGAGTACTGTGTCCAGTTTTGGGCTCCACAATTCAAAAAGGATATGGAGAAGCATGAGAGAGTGCAGAGGAGAGCTGCATGCATGATGAAAGGTCAGGAAAACAGACCTTATGATAAGAGGTTGAGAGCCATGGGACACTTCAGCCTGAAAAAGCACTCAGGGGTGATCTGGTGGCCACCTACAAGTTTATCAGGGGTGCTCACCAGTATCTGGAGGAACGTCTGTTCACCAGAGCACCCCAAGGTATGATAAGGTCGAATGGTCACAAACTCCTCCATGACCGTTTCAGGCTAGACATAAGGAAGAACTTCTTTACTGTCTGAGCCCCCAAGATTTGGAATACACTGCTGCCAGAGGTGGTTCAAGCACCTACTTTGAAAGCCTTCAAGAGACATTTGGATGTTTATCTTGCTGGGATCCTATGATTCCTACTGACTTCCTGCCCCTGGGGCAGGGGGCTGGACTCAATGATCTTCCAAGGTCCCTTCCAGCCCTGGTGTCTATGAATCTATGAACATATCTCAGATATACACAAATGGGATGAGAGGTCAGCTGCAAAAGAAGTGCACATTGAGATCTGTCATAATTGGCATATGGTTGTGGGGTAGGGAGCTGCTATGACAGTGCCATTTGTCTGTAGGTAGAGGGAGTCTCCACATCTGAAATAGTTGTGGGAGAGGACAAAGCAGGATAGTTTGATAGAAATGGAGGCAATGCCGCCATTGGGATAACATTGCTTATGGTTTGTAATCCATCCTCATGGGGGATGTTAATGTATAGAGATGTGATGCCCATAGTATGCCTGTGCGAATAGGGAAGTATTCGATTCGGATTCATAATCAGAGGACAGTGATTCTATCTGTCTCTGAATCGCCTTCTGAATCAATTTGGAGGATATTTTGGCCTCCCCATTTGATTTGGATTTGGTGATTCAGCCTCTGAATCAGGCCAAATCTTCTCCAAATCGATTCAGCAACTGAAGCTTTGCATACCCTTAATCCATAGTGACTAACATTTTATGGAAGTTTGCCAATAGAGTCCAGTTTCCCAAGGAAGTCTGTTGTATCCTCAAATAGGTGGCAACTCTGGTCCATTAAAAGCATTTTATGAAGTAGACTGTTGGCCATGAAAGCTTGAGCCTTGCTGGACTAGTCAGTCTCTAAGGTACCACCCTGCCCTTCCTTCTATCAATGAGTAAAATACAAGTGGAGATAAAAGCACCAACTGCAAAATTTGGTTTAGATTTAGATCTAACTTTCCCTATTTGGCACTCCAGCCAACTCCCACTGAAGTCACTGAGAGACTTTTCACTAACTTCCCTAGACCTTGCTTGAGGTCATTTTTACTTAGATATCAACCTATTTTTGATTTAAATACATAAATAAATATACTGAAAAAATGTACTTTTCACTTGGAAGAGGAGCTAACAAAGCAAAATACCTTTCCCAGTATGAATCCTCTCCAGACAGTTTAGTGGAGTATTTTCTTCAACAATACAAAATGAACTGCTGTCATGAAATGCATACATTCAGTTATCATACATGCACTCTTGAGATTCGCAAAAGCCATAATGTATTTGTATAAAAAGTGATACTCAGCAAATTGGTTGCCCTATTTTAAGCCTAAAGGTTCAGTGAAAAATAATAACAGTCATATGGCCTAGGAAAAAAAGGAGTTCACGTACTCAAAGCCAAGTCATGTTCATTATAACTTAAGAAGATTACAGCTTTATACTGCTTTCCTGCAAGTGTGAAAGTAATGACAGTACTTTTCTTTCTTTGTTCTTCACTGAAAAATGTAGTCTGAAGAGTCAGTGATTTGTGAATGTAACAGCAACAGAGTGAGCTGTTAGGTCCTAAAACTCAATGGAAATTTCCTTAACACCATGAAAAAAAGAAAGGAATTTTAAAGGAAAAAAAAAATCCCACTGTGAAAACAAACAATCCACAAGTGCTGTCTTTCTAAAACTAACAAGTTCTAACAACTGTTAATTTTGTCTAGTTTCTTGCTGGATTGTTTATATTACAAACACGTCCTGAGTTATGTTGTAATTCATCTGTAAGGTGGCATAACATCAATTCCCTAGTACTTGGGGCCAAATGTGTGTGTGAGACAGTACTTGAGAGAGTAGGCATCAAAAAAGGAAGATATTTCTGTTCATCAGCTGCACATTTCAAAGACCCTCTGACCCCTCAGAAAAGAGGGGATTTATTTTAATTTGATATTTTGGTAAGAAACCAAAAACAAACAGAAAAAAAAACCTGACACAAGGTTATTTGTGTCTATTTGGATTCTACCAGATGGAAAGGTTTGCTCATTAGAGGCAGCTGTTTTAGCAAATTACCTCACTATGGTATAATGACAGAGTTATAACAGACCATTGAAGAAAAGCCTTTCGTTTCCCTGTGAGATCATGATAGCTAGAAACAATTTCAATGAGATTTTTGATTTACTTTGGAAGTGATTCAGTTGGATACATGGGTGATACAATGATGTATTTCTTTTGTTCATATATATAACATTTGGTTTTGCTTTGAACTAAATATATTTATTATTTTTTCTGGGGTGATGTATTTGGTTATTTAAAAAAATATGTGAAATTCCACAGGGAAGGAAGCTACCTTATATATACAGCCCATGCCAGAAAGCTTATTATAGAAAAAAAAAGTAATGCATGCATTTATTTGACTTCTGCGTACTTACCCTTTGCTTTAGATTATTCAGAATAACATAAAGCAAAGCCTGTAGCAAAACCTAGAGCTAAAGTTGCACGAGTGTTTCCATTCTGAAGGGACATTTTCAGTTGGTTTTGACTTTTATAATCTTTTGCCTTTTGGAGTGAATTATGCATCTTGGTTTGTGGAGGGAAATGCTTTCCAAAATCTGAACCAAAGTGGTTCAACTGTTTTGAAGAATGAGGAGAGTAAGAAAAAAAGCCTTATCTTCCCATGATAAAACAAAACAAAGACAACATCATTTTATCTTTCTCTAAAGCAAATTTACCATTATGAAGGCTTAACACAATAGAAACTTGACATTTGGCAGGGAGTGACTCCCTGGGTTACAGAAGCACCTTTTGGAAGTCTGGTTAAAATTGGTTGTATATGGCCCGTACAGAAGCTGCGTTTCCTGCGATTTCCCTAATGTGCGGCTACCCATATAGGAGTGGGTAGCAACATCAGTTTTTGTCTTTTGTTCCCCTTTTCATAGAATCATAGAATTGAAGAACCAGAAGGGATCTGCAAGATCATCAAGTCTAGTCCCCTACCATGGGCAGGAAGTTATTGGGCTCAAACAAGCTCAACAAAGTACTTATCCAGCCTGGTGACTGCACCACCTCTGCTGGGAATGTGTTCCAGATTCTGGTAACCCTTACAGAAAAAAAGATTTTTCTTATGTCCAGCCTAAATCTTCCCTCAATTATCTTGTACCCATTGGTCCTCATTCTCCCCTAAGGTGCCTTTTTGAAGAGTTGTTCCTCTAGATCTTGGTGTTCACCCCTAACATACTTGTAGGCAGCTATCAAGTCACCTCTCAGTCTTCTCTTACTCAGACTGAACAGGCCCAGTTCCCAGAGTCTCTCCTTATACGGCCTATTCTCTAGGCCCCTAATCATATGGATGGCTCTCCTTTGTACCTTCTTGAGCTTATCCACACCCTTTGAGAAGTATGGTGCCCAGAACTGGACACAGTACTCCAGCAGTGGCCTCACCTACACTGAATAGAGAGGGAGAAGCACCTCCCTCGACCTACTGGTAACACATCGGTTGATGCAGGCCAGCGTTCTATTTGCCCTGCTGGCAACTTCATCATACTGTTGACTCATGTTCATCTTCTGGTCGATTGTGACCCCCAGGTCCCATTCAGATGCACTTCTAAGCACTTTCATTTTTAATGGAATAAAGAGATACAAAGCATATATCCAGAAAATGCACATAGAATTGCATATACTACAATTATTCACTGAAAGAAGCCTGAATGTTCTACATTTGATAAATTCAATTTTACAGTGACACACCATTCACAGACCCCTGAAATAAGCTGTGTTCCACTTTCACCCTCGGTCACCAGAGGGTGAAAGTTAGTGGTGCTCCTGTCCTTTGGGGGAAAAGGCCAGAGCCCTAAATCTTTGTGCTTGTGGCTACTTTCTCAATAAAGTAGGTCTATCCTTACTGCAGAGATATTATGTTTATCAGTGTCCTGTCTTTCTGTTGCTTGACAGCCGTAAGTAAGGGCTCCAGATAAGAAATCAACT
>NW_017729024.1:4042303-4044408 GCF_001723915.1 Gavialis gangeticus | reverse complement strand
GAGATATTATGTTTTTCAGTGTCCTGTCTTTCTGTTGCTTGACAGCCGTAAGTAAGGGCTCCAGATAAGAAATCAACTTCTAGAATCTTTTCCTATCACAGATAAATAAGGTTACGTCCCAGCTCTCTGAAAAGGTCAGTCACCCCATGACAGGGCCACTTAAGAATTTTCTTGGGGGTCTAGCAATCAGGTCAGTAAAATTTGCAACCTATATTACTTAGTTAGAGTAAGTAACAAGCATGACATGGAGCATCTTCTTACTGTAGTACTTCTTCAAACTATTCAATGTGTGGCTTCATACTTTGACTGTACACTATTCAAAACCTTCTCTGAAGGCATGAAGTGTAGAATTCTAGGAAATAGTGAGGGAGCAGGAACATACTGGTGTGGCAAGACAGCAACAAGCCTATGCCCCAGCCCATTGCAAGGACAATAGCAAGACTATTATTTTATCATAAATAGCTCTTTATATATAAAGTTCCTATAAAAAATAAAGGGTTTTTCCACACCACAAGCTTCATCACTATACTACAGGCTGCATGTAGTAGCTCACTCTTAGCCAGCTCAGTGGTTCTTCAGCCAAAAGCTACTGCCTCATCAGTGGCTGTGAGAGGGTGTTGTGTGTGAATTTTGCAATAAAGAAGTAAGGTCATTTCTTTCACCTTTAACCTCAATACATAGAAGCAGACACAGCACATACTAGACGAGTGAAAAAAGAAGTGATGTGTAAAGGGTTACTAATAAGATATGAAACTAGCTGAATCCAGTCAACAGAGGAGCCTCATCAACAGAAAAACCTTGAAAGCAATACAAAAATTGTTTTCTTTCAAGCAGACTGCTTGGCAAGAATATATAAAACATGCAGTCACGAGAGATAAACTTCGGTGTTCACGCACACAATGTCACTTAATTAGATAGAACAGTAATTTAGTTAGTAGATGATTGGGTATTCTTACAAGCACGAGCTAATCACAAACTAATGCTGACATATTAACCAGGTATAAAATAGTATTATAACTGGTAGGCGGGGTCCCTCCTCAGAGGCACCTTGCTGCAGCAAATAAAGATTCTGTATCTGACTTTGGATACTTACTCTGCATGATCATTGCAGAGTGAACTGCACATAGCTTTAAGAGCATAATTCGTAACAAGGGTTAATACTGGGTAACTACTTAAGACACGATTGACTACATAGTTAATCACATCTTAAGTGTAACATGTATGTTCTTCCTCCATGGCATCTAGTTAGTATGTACTGGTCTGGTAGTAGGCATAAATTACACATTGTTTTATGCAGGCCAGGGGGAAAGCACAGGAACATAGGAGAACAGGACTGGAAGTATCCTGGACCATTAAAGTACTTCCATTCATTTGCAGGCAGCTTTGAGAATCCTTGGGTAAATTGTTGCCATTTCAAAACTTTGTATACAACTACAAGATACAAAACAAGAAACATCAAGAACTTCTGTATTTATTCAATTAGAAGATGAGGGTTTTTGTCCCCCATTTAACGGGGGGGAAAAAGCCCCTTCATTTACAATTGAATGAGGTGGCAGGGGACAGGCAGGTTCTGTGGCTCCAGCTGTGGCTGCAGCTGCAGCTGCATGCAGCATTGGAGCCAGAGCCACAACTGCTGCCTACTCCCAGATGCCTCTGCTCCTACCCCACAGCCCCAAGTCCCTGCTGCCCCCGGTCTCCCCCCGCCATGCTACTTCTCCCCCTCTGCTGCACTATTCCTTATGTTTGCTCCCTGCTGGCAGGCCCCATCTTTGCTGCAGCCTGGAGCATGGAACACGTGCTCCAGCATGGCCCAGTAGCGGCAGTACTGGCTCTGCGTCACTGCTACTGGGCTGGGCTGCAGCCATGATCAGTGCCTCAGACTGCAGCAAGGTGGTGCTGAAGCAAAGGTAAGCAGGGTGTAGAGGCACATGGGGGCTAGAGACTTTGAGGGGAGGAGATGGAAAGGGGGGGGGGACAGGAACCCAAGGCTGCAGGGCACAGAAGCAGCGTGGAGGGGAGAAAAGGGTGAGACAGGGGAAGGGAGATGGGGGGCCTGAGGCTGTGGGAGTAGGCACAATGAGGGATAAGTGGGGGGGGGGGACAGG
>NW_017729024.1:4026463-4042086 GCF_001723915.1 Gavialis gangeticus | reverse complement strand
TAAGGGGGGGGGGGGGACAGGTGGTAGGGGGCAAGCTGCCTGCCTCTCTTACTGTCTGCCCTTCCATCTCCACACTGCCTGCCCCTACCACCTGCTCCCCACTGCCTGCCCCCTAACTGCCTCCACTTCCTACCCTATTATGTGCCCCCTTACTGCCTCCTCCACTGTCTGCCCCCTCACTGCCTGCCCTATTACTATGCTCCTCATCACTCCCCTCCTCCCCCAACACCTGCAGTAGTAGAGGGTTGGGAGGACAACTTGAAGTTTATCCTCCAATAATTATATTCTGTACATGGAAAACTATAATAAATGTTCTGTGTATAGGATCTAATTATGGGGGGTCATCTTTAACTCAGGATCATCTTGTATTCAGGTAAATACAGTACCTGCAAGAATCCATAGATAAAAGCAGGGGAGATAAGGGCACTGCCAATACCCTGACACTGCAATAGCAGAGAAGTAATTGTTAATACATGCTCATAGGATCCAAGGAAGAAGACCATGGCCTACACTATGTAATGAAGCATATTAAACTGTGTTTTGATGAGATGGAACAAATAAGAATAACGCATAGTTTTATGGACTTGAAAGCCAGAAGAATCATTAAATTATCTTGCTTGACCTCCTCCATATCACGATGAGTCCAATGAATTCAGTTAAACTGAAGCATTAGAACTCCTCATTAACAGTGCAAAGACTGCTCAAGAATGGCCAAGGTGCCACTGATACGCTAGGCCCTTGCAGTAGCATAGAATGGATTAGGTAAAATATGCCCAAATTATTCTAGCAGGAAATTCATGTCACATGCTCCAGATCAGGGGTGCTCAATCCCCAGCCAGCAGACCAGATCTGGCATGTAGGACCACGTCATCCAGCCCATAGGGCTGTCCATTGATCTGGAAATCTGGCATCAGAGGAGCTTTCCCACTGCTCCCCTGCTGCCAAATTTCCAGACCCATGGGGAGCCCTGATCCCAATATGCTGGGCTGGACAGGGGTGGCATTGACCCCAGGATCCAATCCCAGTATGGGAACCAGGAGGGACCAGAGGGGGCAAGGTCTGGGCGACGGTGTACCATACTGACAGAAGGGGGTGGTACTGGGCCCCCAGGGCCCAATCCTGGTGTGTGGTGGTGGGAGGGGATAGCATTAAGTTCCCGAGGCCCAATTCTGGCACATGGGCAGGGAGGGGATGGTGCCAGGCCTCTGAGCCCTGTGTGCCAGGATCGGGCCTACCTGGTCCATGGACTGGCCCCACAACACTTACCTGGCCAGGGGACCAAGAGGTTATATACCCTTGCTCTAGATAAAGGCAAAAAAATCTCCTAAATACCTACCAAACTGACTTAGCCCCCAATCTGGTGTTCAGTTTAACCCTGAGGATGTGACACATGAGCCAGGCCCCTAGAAAGTGGATTTTTTGTATCATCTCAGAGCTCTGGTACACTGTGTCCAGTGTCTCACTGCCAGCTGTGGCCAACCTCCAATGCTTCAGAGGAAGATGGGAAAAAAACCCTAGCACAACCAAATAACATCTACTTTTTCCAGCAAATGTCTCTTTCTCGATCAATAATTTCCTTGGTACAGACTACAAATGTGTTACCTTATTATCATCATTGCTATAATCGATAATCCACAGAAAACTGCTGCCAAAGCACATGCATTTTCCAACAGTGGATAGATGAAACAAGTACCTGCAACATAATGGCAGGTTTGCAATGTATTTTATTCTTTGTCTCAGAATAAAGTATGTTCTCAGTTCATTCTGTGTGCCTCTTCTCTCCCACAAGCAC
The DNA here is from genome assembly GCF_001723915.1 of Gavialis gangeticus. Lineage (NCBI taxonomy): Eukaryota > Metazoa > Chordata > Crocodylia > Gavialidae > Gavialis > Gavialis gangeticus. Next base: position 4,040,294 of record NW_017729024.1, on the reverse strand, counting down.
ATCTTTCCTCCTGATTTATTTCCTTTGCACGGTTTCTAGTTCACCTGGAGCACAACCCTGCTAATTTTTGTTCCTAATCCAAATGATCAGCACAGTGCAATATCACAGCGATTTTCTCTGTCCTTCCTTTTTCCTGAAGTGTAGTTAACTGTGGAAAAACCCTCTGTCAGCAGCACTGCCATGAATTGAGTGACAGCAGTGTCTCCCAGCTAGCCCCCTCCCTCAGCTTGCTGAACCATTACACAAGCTGAACTCATCATGTGTGAGAGCCAGGCCAAAAATGAGCCCCAGGCATCTAGAAACACAAGCCAATGCATTTAAGCAGATAACCACTCACCCTCCCTCTTCTGTTTTGTGGCTACAGCAACAGTGTGACCATCTCATGGGACTCATTGTAAATGAAATGCTACTCTTTAACTGAACTGCCATGGTACAATATAATAATAATGAATCCATAACAATAGCTTTGTACAGTACATTACTATTCTAATCAGATATTTTATTGGTAGCAGTATACTTCTTAAAGCCAGTATTTCATTTGCCTTCTTTCCTTTGTAGAAACCCTGCTGCTGTGACAATGGATAGCTGTAAAGCTAATGGTCTTTCTTAAACTCCCCCTTTTGAGGGGCGGAGGGGAGGGGGGAAAGAGAGAAAGAGAGAGAGAAATCATAGTCATTTCCAGCCATTTGTGTTAAAATACAAAGAAAACAAGAATCATTCAAAAATGATGTACTGGACAGTGTCCATTAATATTTATTTTGGCATTAATATTGATAAGCAAGCACAGGCTGCTTTGTTGTCTACCCCTAGCGTCCTTAAGTTCCCTGTTATTCAAGCTAGTTGCCATTAGCTCACATCTTCCTCGGTACGAAAAGCTTCAGAAAGCCTTGGCAGGGCTCCAGCTCACTTACGCTTAAATGGACACTCAAGCTTCGACGGACACACAGCTAAATAGAGGCCAATAATTCAATACAGTATGACTGTACTGGGGCTGCTAGTAAATCCATCAAGCAGTAAATATCATCTGAAGCCAATGCAAGCTTTTATCTTTCCAATTTTGTGTATGTCTGTGTGAAGCCCAGGCATTCAGCGAATCATGTAATTTATTCTACAGCGCAGAGCCTGGGCTGTCTCAGACATCATATTGACTTTTTTCCATCTGTCAGGGGCAGTCATTGCTCCGCTTTTGTGTGAGAGCATCACATTACATTTATTTATTTATTTTGTTCCACTCCCTAGCGTGATTGGGCAAGGAGACATTTTCTCAGATCAACAAATACTAAGAAAAGCATCTGAACATCATTACAACAGCATGTTAAACACTTGTCCTAACCAGTTTGTTAAATCAGCAAACGCACTTCCAGCAAATGCTTGTAATGGTTCAGAAAGGGCTCCCTACTGCAATGTTTTATTAAGCTGCAAATATGCCCTGTTATTTTCTTTTGCTCTTTAGGTCAGCAGAGATGCCAGCATAATGTAAATAATACTGAACAGCTGGGCTTACTGACTTGTGGTGTCTGTTTGGGTAGATGTACAGACATGGTAGATAGAGATAAAGAAATAAACGATACATCATATGTATATTTAGATCAGAGCATAATTCCCTTCCACAGTCTATGGTCTAGATATATGCCCACAGGCACAAGAAAATGTAGTTTACATGCTGAAGGAAGAGCAGTGCTGTTTAAGGCCCATTCTCATGGGAGGTTATGTAGCAGTGCCACTGAACTCATGCTCAGAGGTTTCCCATCATGGTTACACATAAGCCCTGTTAGCTGGGAGTCCAAACAGAAAGGAAAAATAAGCACCATTTCCCAATAGATTGGAACTCATCACCACTGTGGCATATTAGCTGGCATTACTGCCAGAAGGGGAAAAGGCCAGGCAAGTGGGCTGTGGAAAGCTTGTACCACTGTGAACCTTCTCCCAGAAGATGTATCTACTTTCCCAGACCTACCAGTCTTAGTTGAACCAATGCAATGAGTCAAGCTCCTTAAGAGCTCGTCTATTCTACTGTAGCAGTGTGTCCTGGTGAGGATGTGGCTGAGTATGCCCATGTGCCCAAATCCAGTGACACAGTCCAGTATTGATGAGGCTGCTCTATGATCTTCCAGCTCCTGCTCTCAGGCTCAGCAGACATCAAGAGCTCAAGAACAGGTGCTAGTTTGAAACCAGAGCAATCCCAATGGAGAATTTATAGATCTGGAGCATGCCAGCAAAGTCAGGTGAGATGTGCTTAGCCTTTTCTACTGAAGGACCAAACACCAATACAGTATAGACAAGCTCTTGATCTTTAATTTACCAGTATAAGGGAACTGATTTATTTGTTGTTGGGTTTTTTTTTTTTAATTTAGGTCCAATTTCTTGAGTGTGCATACATGCTCCCAATCCATGCATACTCAGCATCCACATACCCAGGCTACTTCAGATTTTGAATAATGCTCATACATTTGTGTGCTGGCAGAGCAGCTAGGACTTCTTCGTATAGCTCCAGAGGCACAGGTTTAAGCCTTTCTCTGTATTTGTGCCAGATTGTGTCTAGCCTCTGGCACAAACAGTTGTAAACAGTCAAAAGCAGCCAGACATGACACTAGCCACATTACTTCACATAGTGTGCTATAACAACTGCTGTGCCTTAACCACACTAGGCTGATGGACTGCCTGTGTTTGAGTATGGCTTTACATCCATTCAACCACAATGTGCTCCAACACAGAACATGAACACTTAAAAAACTGGGTCAGAACATTTACGGGCCATAATGTATTAAAATCATACAGTATTGCATCTGGTTAACAAGCTGATGGCAAACTCTGAAAACACTACCTTTTACTATATTCACACAATGCAGAGTGCAAATGCAAAAGTAAAAAGCAGTAAATTGCAGTAGCCAGGTATGGCACTGAAAAAAAAAAAAATCGATGCATCTTAGATCTCAGATAAACTAAGTCTAGAATGATTGTCTCCTGTTATTCTTGCTGCATAATCAGATAAATTATTTAATGGAACTAATACTACTATTTCAGAAGTTCAAAATTATGTTACCTTTCGTAAGCCCAATCTTGCTACGTGATGGACATAACCAAGTCACAGTAAAATTAATTGCAATTGAGGGTACTCAGTACTTTGCTGGATTCAGTCCTAAACATAGAACCCCAAAACATGAATGGGACATGAATTACACTGTTTGGAAAAAATCAGCACGTAAGCTTCTGAAATTCTTCATTATCTGTATTTTGGTACCTCGTCCATTCATTTTCTCTCTCTCTCTCTCTCTCTCTCTCTCTCTGTACCAAGCATTCATTCTGTTCACCTTTATTAACCTCCAGTTAGAAAGTACTGCGTGGCACACATTACTTTTAGCATTCCGCAAAGCAGCATGCTGCTTTTCGAAAGAAACAAATTAAAAGACAACTCACTGAGCAATTTTCCAACACCTGAGAGCAATTAATGTAAGCAGAGACAGGAAACATCATCAATTATTTAAAATAAAATGAATATGTAACGCTGACCTTCTCCAGCACTCATTGGTTTTATATTTACACCTGAGTAAACTCAGGGGAAACAAAACCACAAGACAGCTTCACACTTCAGACTATAAAAAGGCAGCAAAAGATTCACAGAAAGAACACTGTCTGCCTAGATGGCTGTTCTTAGTATTTGCAGTCATTTTGTATGCTGGGCTCAGGTTGTCGATGTTTCAGTTTGATACACACACTCCAGTCCCCTATATTTTGAACTCTTTTCTGTCTTCTTTGCTGTCCATTTCATATTTCCCTTGTCAAATGAAGCAGGCCAGACTCTTCAGATTGTGAAAAAATGATCAAGTGCAGTAAATATTTTGTAGGGGTCATCACTCCCTGATTTTAATGAATAAAAAAGTGGTATCTGCATGCTGTGCTGATTTGGGCACGGCAGAGAAGAAGTTTACAAGGGCTCTGCAGTAGTTGGTTTCCAGAATTCAGATGATTTTCTTTTAATTTAGAACTGAATCTCTTACAGTGAGTGTTATAGCCCAGATATTCTTGTAATTCATTGTCACAGACCTAGGAGGGAAGAGGGTGAGGGTGGGGGTGGGGGGTACGGGAAGAGACAGCAGATCAAAGGATCATGGAATTTATTACCTAATGCAATTGCTGAACATAACCTACTGCTTGAGGAGAATTTCTGGCACAGCAATGGCCACAAGATTTTCAGAGCAAAGCCTATTAGACACAAAGTACAAAAAGTCCTTTGTGGCTGTTCAAGCTAAACAAGGATTGAAGTGCTGGTGTCTGTTTTCCCCCCTGACTTCTATTAGTGGTTTCAAGAAACTCACAGAGTGCTTCATACAAAATGACACAAGCTTCCACTAGGTCATCCACTTAAAATCCTCCTACAGATATTTTCAATCTTTGACTAATTGTCCCAGCTCAAACCCTCTGTCATTATCATGTAGACAAGGTAGATTATTGGTTTGCAGAATCAGGTTTATTATTTTATTGCAGTTTGGGGTCTATTAAGGGTTTTTCAGCCTTTCCATTATTTTTTAAAGGGGAGACTCATAAGAAGTGGCATGGAGTCAAAGTGGCACGTAGGTTATGAATCTGGGAACTATTAAGAAGTTATACATTAATGTCTGAGTTTTAAAATGCAAATAAATAAATTAGGCAGAATGTTTTTGATGATTCAGTTTGTTTATTGTCAGTCCAAAGCACATAATGGTTTCATTAATAAGAAAAACTGAGTATGAAATACATTCAATGTGGGCCAGTTGCCTTTTGGAAGAGGAACAAATTGGAGTTACTTAAATATTTTTTTCCTAAAGGATTATTAAAACATAAAAGTTGCAAATTATAAAAAGAAATATATTTTATACCAAATATCTACAGTATTTGAATGATCCCCATTACCATAGGATATGGGCATCACAATACTTTAATGTATTTCTCCTCACAAGCCTCCTGTAAGGCATGAAGAGTTTTTATTTTCTTTTTATACATGAGGAACTGAGGCAGAGATATACCAAGGAATTTAGACTCCTGAACATGCAGCTAGCACTAACTGGGATTTATATAAGTGCCTAAACACAGTAGGCTCCTAACTCCCACTAAATGCCTTTCCATTTCTTTAGGTGCCCAAATATCTTTGTAAATCTGACTTAAAGTTACTCATCCGAAATCACTCAGGAAGTCTTTTGAGAGCTAAACCTATTTCTCTTGCAACTCCCAACCAAACTGCCTAACCTCTGAACCTTCCTTTCTTAATGGATGCATAAAAAGCCCGTGGAAGTCATTGCAACAATGAAGCCAAGAACGTAGCAAGATTCACAAAGGGATAAGGAAAACAATTATGAGCAGGACTATAAAAGTACAAACTGTGTGGGTCTACATGAGATGTTTACTGCTAAGATGACTAATTAGCTCTGCAGGAAAAAGGCACCATCTACATGTGTGGTGCTATTAGTATGGAGTAAATTAATTAACTCCACAATAGGCTAGTACTGCCAGATGCAAGCACTATCATTCAGTGGAGTAACGTATGCCACCACAACGCACATGTAGTGACAGGCCTGGCTGGGGCACAAGGGTGCTGCAGTGCAGGGGCTGCCTGCTGGCTGGACCCAAACTGAGGCACCCTCATGACCCAGCCAGCCCCTCTGTAGCTGTGGCTGCTCTGACCTGGCTCAACGTGCTGCTGTCCTGGGCACACATGTATACATGGTGCCCAGGGGCAATAAACTTTGGAAGAATATGAAGCAGAGTTTATTGCATCACATTAATTTCATGTGTTAAACACACACACTGAGAATAAAAGAATAGGTAGGAATATAAACCCTTGTTCTTCAGGATTTAAGCCAGTCTGCAATGATTGGAAGTTAAGTGGAAACTGCTAGGGTCTGGCATGGGGCTTCTTGAATGTTTCTCAAGTCATCCAGTATTGCCTGTTACTGGTGATATGATACAAAACTTGGTAGATCCTGGGTCTAATCAAATATTGCAATTCTTATGTTCCTATGATCAAGATTTTTTTTAAAGTTTCATAAGGCATTTTTGCATATAACATCCATATTCACTCAAGAGCTCATTATGGCTCTCTCTTGCCAATGACTGTAGAGTAAAATAATTCTCTAAAATAGAACAGGAAGTGAGAGACAACAGCAAGTTCAGAAACCCATTAAAAACTAAGTAACTAATCAAAGTTTTTATAATCCATAATTACTTTTTTATAGAATAGATAAAGAGCTTTCTTTTGGGGTTAAATGTAATATGCTTAGAGTATAGAATGGATTTCATTCTTTTCTCTCTTTCCTTTAGCATAACATATATGTCTATAATGCATATAGTGGGAACATGGGATCTGAATTCAAGTCATAAACACACACACAAAAGACCAAAGACACACACACAGAATTAAGACCAAAGATTTGGGTTGGGCCTCTGGTGTTCCAGCACTTGCACATGCCTAAATGTTGTTTACATTTTCTTATGAATGCATCAGAGAAATTAAGAATTACAGAAGGAAGACAGAAGGGATTCAAATTTCATTTAAATGAGAGTATATTCAATAGCAATACCAGGAGCTCAATCAGTCCTTTAGACCTTATGTTCTATAGGTTATTGAGTGTCTGTAAGGTCACACACATCTAGCACAATATATAAATAAACATTAATATTTTAAAAGATGTCAATATAATTTATATACTGAATAAACAACACTAATATTCTTACCATAGAACAGTGGAAAACCTTCAGTGTTGACTACATGTGGTCCTATCAGTATATAGCATGGATTTATATAGGATCTAAGTTAAGCTGCAATATTACCAGAGATGCAAAACCACCCTTTGACTTTGAAGGATGCAAGATAAGGCCCATACAATGCTGGGCTAAGGGGAAGGGAGACAGAGTAACAGCATAAGGATATGAGCATGCATGAAGAACTCTGTTACTTATTTTTAATATTTTATTATGAAGGTTAGACTGTTGTTTACAGAGGAGAGCTACTTTGTCCAATATTTTAATAGGTCTATGCCTGTGAATGACACAACCAGGAAGTGCCCCCTTAACATGGTATAGTTAGTATATAATAAAACTCATTGTCTGTCTTTATTTCTTACACATTTCAAGCAGCTCACCAGTTCTCAAACTGCAATTCCAAGCTATGATCTATTTCTTCTGTTTGTTTTGGAATTTTCATTACACATTATACTTTACACAGCCACCACATGTACAAATGCTTTTGGTAATCCATTAGGGTATATACTGTAGGGAACTAATTTTAATTTTATGACAATAAATAGAAATGGCTATCGTTTAATCATGATGATGATGCAATCTTGCATTTCTTGCATACCAAAATCTCTAGTTGACTTCAAAGAATATAGGATTGGACAAACATTCAGTCTTGTATTAACTGTCCTGCATTTCTTTCAGGGTCATATATAGCTCCTTGTAAAAATAGCAGGTTTTTTTGTTTTGTTTTTTTTTTACTTAGAATTAAACATTAATAACATTCTAATTTTTAAACAAAAAAAAGTTATTTCCCTGCATTTCCACCAATTATACCATCAGGTGAAAAAACTGGAAAAAAATGTTGGCAAAAACTTGAATAAAAATCCACCCAATTTATTTATTTTAAAAAACATAAATTTAGGCCAGTTCTAGGGTCAAATAGGTGTGTCAAATTCTAAGGCCAAGTCCATATAACTAATTAGAACAGAAGGTAGCAAATTATAAAAGAAAAAAGATTTTTTTTTCTTGCATTTTGTACACTATAAGTTCATCTAGATCATGGTATTCTTTTTTTCCCCAGATGTCAATGTCTTAAACATATATGAATAGCAGAAAATAAGTCAATTCTGCTATGCATTTCTTCAAAGAAGAATTTTGAATTAAATCTTCTCAGGATTTTTGTTGTTGTTATTAATGGTGTTTTCTCTTAATCACTGTTCCCTGAGCTGTTCCAATTAAGGGGATTCTACTGTATTTGGAATCTGTACATATTATTTTGAAATTCAAAAGACAGTAGCTTGGGAAATGATTATATGCCAGGGCTGGAGAATCTAAGTTTAACCTGTGTATTAAATGATTTATCCCCCCAAAGCCCTTTGTAGAGTTTAAATACCTAACTGTCTAGTTTGTCAATTTTTTTCTTGGGCTAATAATTTCCAACATGCCCTTTGCCCTGGAGCCTTGAAATTAAACAAGGATGGCATTTGTCAGCAAGTTTCATGAGTCTGTTACCTCTCATTCCATGAGCTGTCATTTAAAGAGTTACATTTAACTTGTGAAAAGGTCATTTTGCTCCCAAGAAGCAAAGTCAGTATTTTAGGTGATTTGTGACTTGATCCAAATTCTACCTGACTCATTACAGAAGTAGCTAGCATACACTTCCATGCATACATATAGGTTTCCAACACAGGCACTTTTGGAATGTAAGACTAAATGCTAGGATCAGGCCCAGTTCAAATAAATGCTGCCTCCGTTCTCCTCCCCACCCCCTGCATTCTGAGCCACCACGCTGAGGGTCCCATATATAAAACCCAAGAATCAACTTCTCCTTTCTTTGTCCAAGTTTTATCAAATGGCTCCACCATGCCAACAATAAGGCAGATGGGAGCATCAACAGACAATGCATGCATGTCAACCTTGGTCTACAATGTAGATAATGTGAACTGGCAAGAAGTTTTAGAGTATAAAATATGGATTGATATAACTGTACATGCCATGGCATCTACATGATCATCATGTCAAGTAAATAATATTTATTTACCAAAGTCCAGAATTATACATTGCCAGATATTCAGGACAGGAGAAAACAATGTCCCATAGAACACAATCTGGAACAGGTGGATCTGGATTCAATTTTGTAAGTTTAAGTTAATGATACCAACAGTGGAATAAAAGGTCAATAAACTGCATTCTTGATCCATCTCAGATGTGAAGTCAATAGGGAGCTGTCTGGCTACATGTGATTTTATACATCTGTCAGCTATATCAGAGGGTCAAATGCAAAATGTAGCACTAAGTTACAACATGTGGATTTGTGACATTCCCTCTAGGAGTTCATTCTTTCAACCAATTATGTATTATAATGAGAAATAAACAGTATTTTCATCTGCATCTGATATCCAGTTTCACCAACATTGACCATGATGTTTAAGGGAAAACTTCTTTTTCTCAAGGCAGCAGTTATTAATTGCCAGAGAAGCAGCAACCTTCAGCCTGGATTGACTATGAAATATAGGAAACTTTTCTGGCATCATTGCTCAAAACTTTAAATCAAATTGTGTAGTTTTCTGCTAACTCTTGTAAATGATACATGTACACGTGGCATTATGCAAACTATTTACACAAGTTGTTCTCTGACTTTTATCATATTAGGATCACTTCCAAAAGTATCAGCAAGATCATTAGTCTCAGTGAGGTTATGCCTCAGGGGGTTCTGGCCCAGATATTATCCATAAAACAAATCTGTAACTCTCAGGACTTCAGATACTGGAGATGAGTGCATGCAATATATTAACCTAATATACTAACAGCGTGGCAGGTTTCCAGAAGATGGCAGTGCCCTCTTCTGGGGGTATACTTAGTACTAGGTCCAGTGCATCACCACCAGCGATATATAAACACAAGCCCATCCCTTTTCCCTAGGCTCACCTGCAAGTGGATTTCTTTACTGGCATCACTCAGAGGCAGGACAACTATGATGCACAGGCACTTGAACAAGGCAACACAGGGCACAACCTTGATGCAGAACTTACAAAGTGAAGGTGACCTTAACCTGGTGGACTTCTATCTGAATTTTACTTCTTATTCATAAAAGGAGGGGGTTGATCAAGACCATCTGTAGGCTGATTGAGGATTTATTAAGGGTAATACAGCACATGATCCCTCAGGCCATGGAGGGATGGAGTCCCCAGGTCAGTGGGGACAGTGGAGAGCAGGCACATGACAGGCAGACCTACCCCCTGCCAACACTGCTATCTCTGTCCCTGGCTGATCTAAGGGCAGGGGCAGGATGAGCTGCTAGAGACAGGAACCTGCACCCAGCTCCCTGAACAGCTGTTCTTTGCAGCACTAGACAGGAGTAGCTCAGGCGGTCCCGCTGTCTTTGTGTCAGCCAGGGACAGTAGTGGCAGTGTCCAGGTTCTTCCTTTCAGTGCCTGCTCCTAGCTGGCGTGAGACATAGGCAGGAGGTGGGTGGGAAACAGGCACTGGAAGGAGGAACCTACACACTGTCCCTGGCTGAGTCCATACAGCTACTCCCCACAACCTTCAGCAGGAGCGGGGCAGGAGCAGCTCTCCGGCTTCCCCTGCACCTGGATTATCTGGGGACACTGCTGCATCCTACCTGGATCCACCCCTGAGTCTATTGATCAAATGACCATTGGACTAATCCTTTGGGTAAGTACCCAAGAGCACACAATAGCATTTTTTTTCTTATCATTTTCAAATATTCTCCTGGAGCAAGGCTGTGCAAGTAATAACCATTCGAATGGAGCTCTTCAAAATGTTTGTGTTTCATGAGGTGAAAAAACTTCCTGGTTCAATGGAGACTTTTAACCAAGTGTGTGATAAGGGATTTTTTTTTTCTTTCTTCCTCTTTTATATCATGCAGAATTGTACAAGTAATGGTAATAGGTTTTCCTCTTTGCTGATAATATAGGGTGTTTCTGACAAGAAGGAAATTCAAGCTGACACATTCCTGGCTCAGTTCAGCTACTCTGACTGATGTGATCTGGTTACCTTTTCCCCCTATTTTCCTTTAAAAAATATCTTATCATTGGGAAATCTGCACCTCAGAATGAACCATGTATTCCTCTTACAAAGGTCAGGGCATTATATAATTTTGCACATATGCCCAATACAAATCCATTCTATTTGGCTCAAATGTACCCAGAGAGGCCCATAGCACATCCAATCCAAATTGTATCACATTTTCTTCAGTAAAATTCACAAGAATTAGATTCTTTGCGGTCCAAAATGAACTCTGAAGTTAAAAAATATATATTTCTCTTAATATTGACTAAAATATTTGTAAAGGGAATAAATTTTAAAAAATGGCATGGACCAGCAATTTTAGATTTTTGCAAAATGAATCCAGATCTTCCAGATGTTGCGTGGTAATTAATATCTGAAACTGTTGTGTGGGCTATTTGTAAGTGTGTCATAATTTTATTTCTATTAATAATTAAAAATCAATACACTTTTCTCCATTCTGGGTTGATATGCTTTGTGAAACTTAGTTGATAGCAGGAGTTGGTTTTGTTTTATTTATGGTCTGATGTGGAACATTTTATATATGGAACTAGGAAAAAAAAGGAGTCAATGGCTGCTATAATAAAAATGTGCCATTACACTGCAGATGTACCACTACACTACACTGTTGAAATGTAGGCTTCAATTCTGTAGCAGGGCACCAAGGTGCCTGCTACTTGTAGAGCTGGAATAACTACTTAGGTGCTGGTTGCTAGGGCAACCGGAGGAAGCCAGTGACCCACACCTGCAAGCGGTCAGCTGACCAGAAGGGGCAGGGCCTTGCTCCCATTTAAACCCCAGGACTGAGCCTAGGCAGGCAGTTCCCTGCTGGCAGCCAAAGGGGGAAGGAGCTCTGCTGGAGCGAGGTAAAGGAAGAGGCATGAACTACATGAGCAGCTCTGGAGACTGGTGAAGGATGGAGCAAGTCTGGGGGCTTGAATGAGATTTTAGCTGGACGGTTTGAAGTTATGTTATAGCCCAGGGGCTTGTGTTTTGTTTGCTGTTATACCAGAGGTTTAGGTAAGGCTATTAGGGGTTGGAGGAAGCCTTGGCAGGATGGGAACCCCAGACCCGGAGAGGGGGCAGCGAGAAGCCCTGGAGAGGGGGCGCAAACCCCAGTGCCAGTGAGGTGCGATCTTAAAAACCAGGGAGCTGGTGCACCTGTGGTGCAGCTTTATTTTGGTTGGGTTTTTTGTTTGTTTTTTTGTTTGTGGCCTGGGAGGCTGCAGGCTTGGGGTCATCCCCTGGTTTTGGGCTTGTGGCCCTCCGGCTGTGGGGTTGGAGCCCAGGCCTCTGGACTAGGCTCCAGATCAGAGCAGGAAAAGGGGCCTCAAGACAATGGAAAAGGCTAGAGCCTCAGTCAAACCCTGTTTAGTGGGTTTAGATGGGGAGGCCTAGCTAGAGAAAATCAGGGGTCAGTCCCACATAGGGGAAAAGCCCCAACATACCCAATGCAATAGGTAGCCTCCCGCTCATAAGAACATCACCCTAATTTCCATCAAGACATGGCAGGTGAGTATAGGGCAGGACATAAGAACCCCAAAGAAGGATCCAAAGGCACCCCACGCAAGGCACGGAGTACTAGGAAGATGATGCTGGGAAGGGCGACCTGTTACAAATTCAATACAGCATATTTCTGTTTAAAAGTTAATCCTGTGCTTAAGAGTGCTTCTGAAGCAAAGATTTAATTCTGACGGTTAATTTTTTCCACTCCTGCTACACGTGGCTGAAACAGTTTGTTTCTGATTTGGCCAAGAGTGCTTCCTCTCTTGCTAACGCATTTTATGGCAAAAAAGTAGTTATTAAAAAGGAGTCTTTTAAGGTATGGGGAGATGAGCTATTTACCGTGAAGTACACGAAGGTGTGGTTTTCACCTGTCAGCTCCTCTTCAGTTAATTCCTATGTATGCACTTAGACTGCAATAAATGGAAGCTGAACTGTGGTAGTATAGCCCATTAGTCACCGCAGCTTAGCTTTCACTTACCACAGCATAAGAAGCAGGAATATAGGGGATATGTAGACAACACTAGTGTTAATGTGCAGCGCATGAAAATTTAACATGGCTTTTTTTTGTGCAGTGCATTTTTGTTTGCATGACACGGCATTCATGTTCAAATGAACAGAGCTTTCAAGCGAGTTAAGCCTCCTGTGTCATTCCCCTCAGATTTCAGTAAGGGGAATCAAATACCAATTTACCCCATGTAATGTCTTTCCTAATGTATTACAGCAAGAGGTGCATGTAAACCAGCTGGGTTCCCCAGTCCCCGCCCCTGGACTCTCACTGGGCAGTCCTGACTCTCACTGGGAGTCTCCCTGTGGCACAGTCACAGTTATCCCCAAATCCTTGTCACTTGCACCCACCTACGGTTAGTTGGTCTGGTCTTTCTCCATCAGTACGCAATCCAAAAGACCCCATACCAATCCCAAAGACAAGCCACTTGAATCCTCTCCTCCTGTTCCTTTCCCTCCCCATCCTACCATGTTACAAATATGTGTTTTTTCTTTCATCTACTATAGCTGCTATGATAACTATGATATCATAAAATATTCACAGTTTAGAGTAGCAGGTGGATGGGTGGGTGTTTATTGCCTCCAAGTTGACTAGCAATTGCTGTCAATGTTGGTACTGGTGAGCTCTTCTGGGGTTCTTTTCTAGGTTTTTTCTGGGGTGCACTTTTGCTGCATCAACAAGGGAGGTTTGAGACAGGTGAGGGATGACAGCATAGCAGGGGAGAGAAGAACTCATACCAGTCACAAGAATTGCCTCTGGAGGGCACAGCAATGAGAATTCAGGGTTTAAGAAGACTGCAGGTTGATCAAGTGCGGTGAAGTGAAGCTTTGAGTGCTATTTGATTTCATAGACATCAGGGCTGGAAGGGACCTCAGAAGATCATCGAGTCCAGCCCCCTGCCCAAAGGGCAGGAAGTCAGCTGGGGTCATAGGATCCCAGCAAGATAAGCATCCAATTTGCTCTTGAAGGTGTTCAATGTAGGTGCTTGAACCACCTCTGATGGCAGGCTGTTCCAGACCTTGGGGGCTCGAACAGTAAAGAAATTCTTCCTTATGTCCAGCCTGAAACGGTCTTGCAGTA
>NW_017729024.1:4021181-4021463 GCF_001723915.1 Gavialis gangeticus | reverse complement strand
GTCACCCCGATAAACTTATAGGTGGCCATCAGATCACCCCTGAGCCTGCGCTTTTCCAGGCTAAAGAGCCCCATGGCTCTCAGCCTGTCATCGTAAGGTCTGTTTTCCTGACCTCTGATCATGCACATGGCTCTTCTCTGGACTCTCTCAAGATTCTAGACATCTTTTTTGAATCGTGGAGCCCAAAACTGGACACAATACTCCAGCTGTGGACTCACCAAGGCCGAATACAATGGGAAAATGACATCCTGGGACTTGCTTGAGAAGTATCTATGGATGCAA
>NW_017729024.1:4001807-4018155 GCF_001723915.1 Gavialis gangeticus | reverse complement strand
GGACAGAGTGGGAGGTCCCGGAGTCCTCCTTTGTCCTGGAGCGAGACCGTGGTCTATCCTCCGGCTCCTGGGGGAGAAGGGCCTGGCAGTAGGAGTAAATCTCCTGCTCACAGTCCCTGATAGCATGCAGTCTCTGGACCGTGGCCTGGAGATCCTCCAGCTGGCACGCCAGAGACCCCAAAAAGGAGCAGACCCCACAAGGGGAGGTGGCCACGCTCCCGGGCCCCAGAGCCTGAAAAAGGGACAGCCAGCCCCCACAGCCGAGAGCCAGAGGCTCTGTCTGCATGGAGCCCAGAACCATGGGCTCCGTCTGGGTGGCTATCTCTGAGGTGCCAGAGGCTGGGGCCACAGAGCCCGAGGGGACCCTCAGGGTGCAACGCTTGCCCATCCACATCCAGCCACTGGTAGGCTGGCTACAGCTGGGACTGTCTACCCTAGGGGGTTCACAGGCTGGGCCTCGGGCCCCCTCCTGCGTGAACTCCACACTAACTCACGCACTGGCAGACAAGCACGCCTGTTTGCACAGCCTGTTCGTGTGGCTCCCTGAGGGGCTGGGCGAGACTCGGCCCGGCTCCACTCAGCCGCTTCCTCGCACTCACTAAGGAGTTAACCCCCTCCCACCACGGGCCCCACTTACCTCCGGCTGTGCTGGGGGTCGGTGGGGGCTCCGTGGCTGCTGGGGGGTCTCTGGGGGGCTTCAAGGGAGCGGGGGTGCAGCAGGCTTTCAGCTGCATGTCTCTCACCACTCCAGAGCCTAACTGGGCTTTTTTGCTGTTGGCAGGCCCTTTTAAACTACGCATAATGCCTGCACCTCTGTGACATACGACTCAAAAGAGGACATGGTAATGTGCTACACACCACCTTTGGTAAGTGACACCTGAAATTTGTCTGTGCCCTGAGGGTGGTAGGGTCATCACGGGGGGGGGCACAAATACAAGCGACTGCCCCAGGCACAGTGCTTTGGGTGCTCCATGGAGATGGGCGGAGTGGATGGGGTGACTCCTCAGCACTGCCGCCAGCTTCACATCTGGAGGCTTGACAACTCCCCTCTCCCACTGCCGCCACCGTGGCACACAGGATTGGCTATGCATAGAGGGTGCTAATTTGCCCAAGGCCCTGTACCAGTGGCATACTGTGGATCTCTGGGGCCCAGGGAACAAGCCCAGGGTGCTACCTTTGCTCCCACGTGCCCTGGACAAGCTGCCTTCTGCAGCAGTTTTGACAGTGGGGGGAAGGGAGAGGTGAGCAGCGTAGAGTGATGGTGCCCCCTTCGCACCTGCCAATGGCCAAGACCTCCAGGGTCTGGGTAGTAGGCTCCTTACCCCATTTGCCCACCTCTGCCTTACACCCCTCAGTTGCACTCTTGGAACTTCGGAATCAGTGACCTTGTTGAGTAAAAACAATGGCATTGTTGACTAATTAGCAGCTCCCTGCTTAGCTGAGACCCATTTGATGAGAACATGCCTAGTGTAGGAGAAGAAGGTATACAAATTTCTTGAATTTGGATGAGAAGAAGTTCTGCCACAAGGATGCTTTCTTTGAATACGCTTGATTCTGCAGAGGCCTAGAGGTAGCTAAAGAGATTACCCTGGGCTGCCTTGGGGTGCTGTCCTCGTTTTTCTCTCACCTTCTCCCTGTCCTTTGAGGAGGCTGAGAGGAGAGATATGGCAAGGGAGGACAAAGCAATGCTGAACAAAATCTGATGAGCTCTCTCCAGGGGGAGTGGGTTGCAGCCAACCGGGCAGGGGGGTCTGCAAACTCAGCTCCAAAAGGTGCTGCATGCAGGATTTGTAAAGAAAACATTGCATTGCAAAGAAAGCATTGGGAAAAAATCATTTTTGCAGTACAGCCTGCAAAGAAAAAACTCAGAAAAAAAAGAAGATATTTTGGAGCTGTGGCAGCAGGTGTTAACCCCAACTCATCACACCCTTCAGTGATCATGGAATATAATGCATTAAAGACTTACTAACATCTTTAAAGACTTGCTTAAGGCTAAACACTCTGGGAGGTCCATGTATGGAGAAGTTTTGCAGATTGCCCGCTTGCTGCTGGGGGTGGGTGGGGTTGTTTCATCTTTTTTCTTACATTACATGCTGGCTGCACTGCACCCTACCTACCACTTAACAAGCATTCAACTTCCCTCCCTCCAATAACAGTCCACCTGGCAACTCTTTGCAACTCTTTCCAGTAAATGCTGTGACTCCATAAATACCCCCAAGCACAGCATTCCCACCATGCTGAGGCAGATGCAGTCTCCAAAAACCAAACCAACCACCCACCCACCCCAAAGAAAACATGACACATCTTCAGAGCAAAAATAAAACACTTTACTGAAAACACTGCAGCTTTAACAATAACTATATACTACTTAACAATATAAAATATATACAAAATGTAAAAAAGTAAAAAAACCTGAAAATATTTTCACTCTACTCTCCTCATCACTGGGCTGTGGGCTGATTGCGGGTGAGTTCCACCCGCAAACGATTTCTGTGAGGAGGGGGGAAAAAGGAATAAGAGGAAGAGGTGGGGGGGTGGCACACAGTCAAAAAAATTGACTTTTGCTGCCCCCCCAGCACACACACACACAAAGTCAGTGGAACATATTACCTAAATGTCACCTGGGATGCTGCATATCCTGGGCCTGAGTTGGGGACCTGTCCACCCAGGGATTAATGGCAGGAAGGCAGTGTGGCTGCAGCCAGCATGGGGGAAAGCTCAGGATGGTGTCTGCACCCTGCGAGTGAGTACGTACCCAGAGTGGAACAGGTCACAGGCTGCAGCCCGGGGATGGGGGTGCTCCATAGGCTAGGCCCTGCTGTGGCCTGGAGTTAGGGAACACTGTGCACGTGTCCTTGAGCACTGGCTTTCACCAGCCCAGGCCCCACCCTTCTGCCAGCCCTGGCCTCGGGATCCGTGCTCCTGCCACCCTGCCAGCCCAGGCCCTGTGCCCAAACCCCCTGCCCGCCCCTTCTCGCCACCACTGCCACTCCTCCATGCCTGCCGGCTGGTCCAACACCACATGCCAGAGTGGACCCCAGGCTCCTGCCATCGCGCCCTGGACCCTGCCAGCTGCCATTCACCAATTCACTTGACCACAATGCCACCACTGCTGCCACCACTGCTTTTCCCCACCCACTGCACTGAAAGTTAAAACAAAATGGTCTGCACACTAAGTGAAACCAGATAGGTATTTTATATGAGTGCTATAGTGAAACCACAGTAAGCAAAACTGCATTAAGCAGGGGTTGCCTGTAAAGATGTCTACTAAGCCGGTGAGGAGTATGAAGATGGGCAATCACTGACTGGCATAACTGTGCTGGCAGATGCCCCTGAAACAGATATAGTAATACTAATAAAACTGCACTTTTACTGGTATAGCTTCTCTCACTCATCAGGGTGTTTTCATTTCACCAGTACAAAGCACAGATATTCTGGTTTTAGCTGTGTCCACACTAAGAGCACATTGCCAATATAGTATGCTGGTACTCCTATGCCATTAAAGCTCCCTAGTGTAGATATAGCCTTAGTGACACAGAACAAACAATTGTGAACAGACACTCAAATAGTAAAGTGTATAAATTATTCAAGAATGAAATGTTCAAGTAATATTAACCTAAAGGTATAGTCATCAATTTTGTTCCAATGGATGACATTGGGTAGTTAGTATTCAAGTGTTACTACATAAATAAAATTGATTTATGCTAACTGAGAAGACTATGAGAGAATTTTATCAGGATGCCCAAATTCTGCTCCTTCTTGCTTGATCAATCACCTCTCTGCTGAACTGTGTAGCATTTGCTACAAAAAGTCTTAGCAGAGAAATTGGGCTAAGGCAAAATGAATAATACATTTTCTGCGGTGCTAGACTAATGACCCTTAAGTGCTTTAGAAAAATGAGCTGTGCGGACTGCTTCCTTTTACAAAGGGACTGGCTCATATACTGGGACGTAACTAGCAGTAAGGGTTATGTTTGGAGCTGAGCATAAGCAGAGTATGTACTGCCTAATTTTATGATTACAGCCAGATATGGCACATTAAATCCTTTCACAAATACCCATCCGCTTGGCTTTGCTGTGCATATTTGTTTTTGTCTCCTCACCTCTATCTCCTGTCTCACTTCAGACAGCACTGTTTTTATATACATGTTAATCATCTTCATCTTTTCTCTTGCTGTTTTCATGAAGCTTATTGTGTCATCATAAAGACACTTATCAAATGATGACAGGCAGGACAGAAAGCTATTTACTTTGAAACAGTAGGAGGGATCCAGGGCAGGGAAGCACAGTTAAAGTCTGCATTGGCTGGCATTTACAATACCTGAACAATTCATAACTTTCCCTGAGCAGGTCCCTAAAGGGAAAGAATACTGCCTTAGGTTTCCTTGCAGAAATGTCATTTTTATCTCCTACATAAAGCAGCAATGAGGAAAAATGAATGTATTAAGCCAGCTTAAAAGGGGGCTTTTTCAGTGATAATTAAAGAGAAATGTAAAACCAGTGGCTGAACGGTGCAGGATTATTTACTCTCATTTTAAATTAACTTGCTTTAAATCCACTGAAGATGTACTTAAGTTGAAATGCAGCTTTTCTTATGACTTTTCCTTTTTAAGTAAGGGAAAGGAGCAATAGAAACCACTTGTCTGTTTGTTTGGGTTTTTTTATTAGAGGATGTAATTGGTAGACAGCTGATGAAAATGAAATGTTCCTTTAAGAAAGAAGTCATTTACAAACTAGTGTGCAGTCAAACAACCTCATTATTCTCTTTACATCTTCCATTAGGTCAAAATACCCATGCCTACCCCACATGCTTTCGTCTCAAACGGCATATGCCAATGCTAGCCTTTCAACTCTGGCTTTTTTATTCTTTGGAAGGATTAGAATCTACTACAGCACTGCTTCATTTTCATTACGTTGCTGTTCTATCTTTTAGGGGAAATCAGCTTCACATTGTGTTATTCTTATGCTCCTTACTAAGGTTTAGAAAGAAAAAGAAAAGAAGAAGAATCCTTTTAAATTAAGGCAGCCCAGTTTGATAGCACTCCCAAAATACAAAAAAGCTTTATTATCTGAATAGCTTGCTTGAAAAAGACGTGCAACACTAGAACATTCAAATCCCAACTGTCTAAGCTGAAGTCATTGATGTGTATTATCTCCAGCCTGCCATCATTAATAAGGAAGCTTTAAAGGACATTTCTAAAAGCCTGGATGATTCCTTTTGGCTAGAATTCAGAGAATCCCCTCTCTACCCTTTGTCTGAGAAAAAAAATCTGTGGGGGTGTGGGTGTAAAGTTCTTTCCTTATTGCTAGACTCTTTTTTTCAGGGTTCATTGCCCAACTTCTAGTCTCCACCTCCATACAAGACTGAGGCAAATCCACTCTTGAGCAATAAACAGAGCAAGAATAAAGTCCTCTAGCAGATTAGTGGCGTGGGAACATTATACAGAAGTCCAGCTGTGTCCTTGAATACCAGTTTCCTGCTTCCAATTTCATCTCTCTTTCATCATACATAACATTGTCTTTCTGTGGAGGTTAAGTGCATTCTATTTACATATGATGAATTCTTAGGCATTAATGTCTAATGATTAACATACTACCATCCTTTTTCCCATGTCATATCATTGCCTTTTTTTCTCTCTCTACCTATTTTATTTTCCTTTTTCACCGTAGCCACAGAAATAGGAGCTGGTTCTAAATACAAAATATCAATATACAATTTATTTTTGTTCTTTCTCCTTGCAGTAGCAAGCCTGCCTGACGCACAGAAATTGCAAACTAAATAATAAGAATCGAGAGAACCTTTGAAAACAAGACAGATGTTTTATGCAAATAGCAACTTCAGTTCAGACCTATCCAGTTACATGCTGACCAAAAACATAAGCTTCAGTCTTAAACTAACTAATCAGGGCTCAGAGTGTCAACCTCATGGAGCACGTTCTGCATGAAGAGACTGCCAGTTGAGAATTCACATCAAGGGAACTCTTCAACAAATGGATTATGCTCAGGATAAGATGGAAGGCCAGCATGATGAATGATATACAGGGATTGTAGGCTTTCACCAAATCATTTTGCTTAGTAAAAAGCATAGTGGAAGTATTTTGGTAGACCAGAAGTATAAACACATTGTCTAACTTCCATTTAGTTCTCCTGAAGCTGATCTATAACTCCTAATATGCAATCCTTCAGCCAACCCCAGCTGTTCTGAGGCAAAGATGTCTTTGTGCATTCCATCCCTAATATTTCCTAATACTTAGGGAAACCAGGTCCAAGAAGAAGCTAAAGTCACCCCAAATCTGCTGTAGTGATCATGGAGAGCTTCCATGATCACAGGTTGAAATTATTGCAGAGGTAATTTGCACTGGTTACATGCTTCTCAAAGATTTATAGCAAAGTAGGGCTAGAAGGGCCCTTGCAATGTCATCTAGTCCAGGCCTATGCTCAAGGCAGGATCATCCCTGACTAGACCATCCCAGGCAAGCATCTGTCTAACCTGGTTCTGTAAACTTCCAGGGATGGAGATTCCCCAGTTTCCCTATGTAGCCCATTCCAGTGCTTGACCACCCTCATAGACAGAAAATTCCTGCTAATCTTCAACCTAAATTTCCTCGGTTACAGCTTGAGGCCATTGCTCCTAGTCATGTCCCCTGCAGTCCCAGATAAAAGCCCAACTCCTTCAGCAAACTCCATGGAGACTGTTATCAAATCCCCCTCAATCTTCTCTTCTTCAGACTAAAAAGCCTTAGCTCTTTCAGCCTTTCTGTGAAGCATTAGACCATATTAAAGGAATTCAGAACCCAAGCATTCACACATTAAGGCTCATTAATTTGTGCTAAGTGCCTTCTAAGCATCTCAAAATGATGCCACTTCAGGTGAGGATTAACTCAGAGCCATGCTACCTAGATTGTATTAGGGTAACCT
Source organism: Gavialis gangeticus (assembly GCF_001723915.1). Classification (NCBI taxonomy): domain Eukaryota; kingdom Metazoa; phylum Chordata; order Crocodylia; family Gavialidae; genus Gavialis; species Gavialis gangeticus. The sequence continues at coordinate 4,011,238 of NW_017729024.1, read as the reverse complement.
CAGTCTGCTCCACAGAGATAAAATAAGTAATCTGAAGTCCTCCAACATCTCAACATGCACCAGTCCCAGCACCCCGCCCATCCAAAGAAGGAGTAGAGCCTACTGTCTTGGCTTTTACTCAGCTCACCAGCCCTCTAGTGGCAAGTTAGACTTGTGCAGGCAAGTGATGGTATTAACCCTTAACGTGTGACTGCTCACAGTACAGTCTAACCCTTTTTAACATTCCACAGATTTAGTATGGTCTATGTGTAACATGTAATGTCACCATAAGTCATGCTTTCCAGGCCTCTAACCATTTTTGTTGCTCTGATTAGAGGTCTGGGGATCATGACATATTCCTTAATACTGCTTCATGATCCTGCTGGGTTGATGCTGGAGTAGCAAGGAGTTTGCATCATGGACAAGAAATTATCCCATACAGGTAACTTAAAAATTATCCAAACCTGCTAAACAAGCATTTAAAACAAGCCCTAATTTTGTTATAGACGTATCAGTCTCTGGTTGGAAAACAAATGTGCTTTCACTGAAAAAAGATGTGTATGTGTGCATCTTCACTAACTGACATCCACCCCCTGCTTTCAGTTAAACCTTTGACTTTAATTACTTCTATAGCAATGACAGAAAAGCGATGGACTCCCTCAGTCTTTTGAGTCAAGGGTCTTATCTGAGATGCCAAAGATTTTACAATAAGGCCAGTTCACTCATGGGTTTTCTTTCTTCTTTGAAAAAAAACAAACACCGAACAAAAAACAAAAAACTGCAGTGGTTTTCCTCAAGGAAATGAGGAAGCCCAGAAAATCGATTAGAAAGACTCTAGTCAAAGATTCCATAATGTATATAGAACCTTAGGTAAGAAGCACCTAAGTGTGACAAAGTACAAAGGGCTCCTATATGTGTGCACAGAGCCTGCTCCAACATGCTGGAAATCCAGTGCGTTGGAGCAGACTTGATTAATCAAGTCTGCTGGAGCAGATAAATTGACGTGCTCCAGCAGCCTTCCATGTCATGTGTATCAGTGTCGCCACACAACTCCATGCTGAAAAAATGGCAGCAAGTGCGTTTTGAAATAAAACATGTTCAAACGAGCTTTAGTTCAAAGTGCCTCACTGCCATTTTTTCACCATGGGGATGCGTCGAGACATGGATACACAGGATGTATGAGAGCTTTGAATTAGCACAGCTCACTAATTAAAGTGCCCGGTGCTGCATCCCACACCATGTGTAAAATGCTTTAAGAAATGTACTGCAGGGAACAATCCCACATAAGTTATTTCTTTATATCCAGTTCCAGCCAAAGATGGAAGTGAAAGTCCTGTAATAAACCCAGCCTGAAATGGAACTTGGAAATACTATGTTGTGACAAGTTCTGTTTTCATAAGATTTTCAGCAAGGATTTATTTATTCAAGAAATCTGATCATTTTGGATATGATTTATCTAAGCACCTGAGGTGAAAGCATGGTTCTGGTGAGGTCAATGGCAGTTTTCCCATGGGGCCATGATTTCACCCCGATTTTTAAATTACAGTGAATTGAACGTTGGTGACGAATGGAGCAGTGATTAATGGATTTCATGCCTACAGCACAGGGGAGTTTCAACAATATAAATCAAAAGTAAATACACTGAACTCAGTGAAATCATGCAAGTATAAAATCACTGGAAATTATGTCAGGATTCGGCTAATTACGTAAGCACATCAGCATGAATGAGCACGCACAAACACCCCACATGTACATGAGAAACAAATGTGAGTTGTAATTTATAACTTAACTCTCTTTACACTTTCAAGACCTGCTTATTGTGCTCACGGGCCTCAGACATTAGCATCTCATCTGAAGCATTTTTCTTCAAACCAAAACAGCACATAAATTACAGCAAAGGAAAAAAAGCAGTTGCAATTCCTGTTTAGGTATGTTCTGTCACATCACACCGTGTCAGCCACTGTCAATTTTTTCCTATCCGGTCATGACACAAACCATATGATATGACCTGATGCAACTGTTGTCAGACATGTGCGAACACAAACTTTCTTTTACACGTCTGTTATTAAGCTATCCCACAGAAAACAGTTTTTGAAAAATAAATTCTTGCAAAAAAACCCATTAGAGAATACATTATAGACCTACTTGTTATGCTTCTTTGCTTAGCTCTTCCCAAATTCATGGTGAGGCATTTGACAGACCTGTACATACCAAAGATGGCCCCAGAACATTTTCTCTGCGACTGATAAATTGTCAAACGTTTAGAGAAAATTCCACTCATCTATTCTAGGCTCAACTTCAAACTGAACTCATTTTATTCCCTTCTCCAAGGATTAAGACAATATGATTGGGATGCTTCCAAGATGACCAGTAGCAGTCAAAAAATAAAAGATTTATAAATTCTAGAAGTGTAGGGAGAAAGAAAGGAAATTAAGGTTTTATTAAAACAGATAACAGGAATGCTATCAGTACAGCAGCTTCCTATTGCCTGCTGAGTCCAGTAATGAGGATTCAGGGTTCTGTAAATGATACACTGTCATAGAAAGCCTCTGGATGCACAGCAAGAGCTTCATAGCAACTTCACTTTCCTGTAGAACTTAATCTTATGAAACATTTATTTAAGAAACACTAACCAATTAAAATATCTTGGGGGAGGGGAGAGGGGAAATAGTGTGTGGGTTTATCTTTTAAATGAACCTGTCTTCCAAAAGTTAAAAAAAACCCCACTAACTCATGCAGGTTTAGCTGGAATTGCAAAATGTTTAAGAAAATGAAGCTGCATACACTATATTCCCAAAAGAAAGGTTTGTGCCTTCAGTGAGCACTCAAAACAATAAGGCCCATAAATTCTGGGATTAACTGCATGTGCAGAATGTGACAAACAGTGAGTGTTGCTGCACATACATTTAGCATCTTTACTTGTAGTTCAAGTGGGAACACTAACCAGGACTGCCACAAGCAAGCTATATAATTGAAAAAAATTGTCCTGATATAGACTGGTAGTGTTCTGCCTAAACACCTCTGGCCAACAGTGTGCATATTGGCCCTTATTCTCCTGTCACATGTGCTTCACATTTATGTACCACAGTTGATTCTAAAGGAGTTACTTGTGATTTACCTTGTGTGAGAGGAGAATCAGACCCTTTGCTCTGTAGCCTCTACGAGCAGAAGTATACTGTGTTTCATTGCTAAATCTATTCGTCGTTCTAATACTACTAATATTACTGCAGGTTAATATTCTTTTCAGTTGCTGGCAGTGTGACTTTCAAAACTGGCCTGGTAATCCAAATTCCTCACATCTTTTAAAAGATGTAAAGTAGGGAAAAAAGCAAACATTAATGTACCGTATTTTCTCAGGGAAAACCTGCCATGGAATCTAATACACAACTTGTTTTGGAAAGGCAGAATAAAGAAAAAAAGATATTTCCTTGCAGTTAGTAACTGGGTAGCAGCAGGTAGGGAGCTGAGCCTGCTCATTGTTCTGCTCTCTATGGATCACTGAAGGTTTTACATTGTGTTTCACCCAACAAGCGAGTGAACCTGCTCTTAATGCATTACTCACAAATAATGCACACTTTAATTTCCAGCAGTTGGCTTTTCAGGGAAAAGTGCTGGCCATATATCTCTTATTAGACCAACTAAATAGTTCAAAAAAAGTTAGTTGCAAGCTTTCGGGCACAAATACCCTTCATCAGGCAAAGGGAGACTCTGCTGGTGTCATCTACCCAAACAACCTTGCATACCTATGTCCTTAGACCAACATGGCTACAACCAACAACCCTGCTGTATGTGAGAAAATATGGTATGTCCATTCTAACACTTTTAAGGTTTGCTGACTAATAGCACAGGGCTTCAGGAATAATTTGGCTACCAATTCACTTTTGTAAAGTATATATATGTTATAGTATGCCCTTGCTGGCAGCCAGATAGGGCTGCTTCCATCTCTGATAAGCCTCAGGCCAGGGGAAATGAGGGCCTCCTGTTCCCTCCTAATTAGTGTTAGGGCTTAGATTTTGGATTCCTTGTGGATATTCAGTCTATTTTCTTTCCAAGCCAAGAAAAAAATGTTTACAGAGTTACCAAATCGGCCAGGGCACAAAAGTTTTTATGTGATTCCTACCAAATAGGTTATGATTGTATTAAAAATATATATGGTTTATTTGTTGCAACTTGGTGTGGCCCACCCAGTGCATTGAGCTCAGTTCCCAAGTAAACCTGAGGATGGGAACAGGAATACCAGAGACATCTCCTTTGATGATAGGGTGGACTCTTGTATCTGTCCCATCAGAAAGCTCCCTTTGTAGCAGCTTTCACATAAAAGAAGAGCAGGGGATTCCAACAACAATGATCAGCATCTTGCGATGGATATAGGGATGAGGTAGTTTTTCTTGCCCAGATAGTATTTGGCCTTAAAGAGTAAAAGACTTTTAGCCTTGATCTAGTCTAGTTCTTTATAAACAATTAGGCCTGTTATGTTCTTTCTAAACAGTTGGCAGGGGTAGATTGAGGGGGGGGGAAGATGGTACAATTGCATCCCCTTGGATTCCTGGTTCATCCAGCTTTTTTTTAAAAGTCCCTGACAGTGGCAGCAGCATTTCTATTTAGGCAGCAGAGAGGGAGTCACTTGACTTTGTGGCTTGTTATAATCTACCTGATTCCTTCTAAACTCTTCATTCCAGAGGTGTTAATGACCCTCTCTACTTGTTTAATGGTCTTGATGCTCCATTCTTTCTTCTGAAATTCTGTCTGCTAGCTGTTCCTCTTAGTGTAGCTCCTATTTCACAGCCCTGAAGAATGTTTTTAAATCAGGTGTGGAAATAACTTTCACTGAGGCACCGGATATGCTGTCAAGATGTGCAAGGCTTGGTTTTGTTTTATGAATGTGAAAGAGATGTATATTCAATTATAATAACTACAGGGCTGAAGAAGCAACATCTGATTATTGTTGCCTAGTTTGTTGTGTTTGATACAGCAAATTAATGAACATTCCAATAAAGTTGTATTTGTCCTCCTTTTGATCTTAAACTGAATGATGTAGCCCTAGGCCCTAGCATATTTGTGAAGTTTCTAGTTCCATCTGCACCATCTGCGCCCCCCTTTTCAAAATCCTAGCTCCATCCATGTGTCTATGACATAGGTTGTAGGTAGCCCTACTTAAATATGTGATACATATTCCTGTATCAAATTTGTCTTTTTTCCACAGTGCTCAATTTTCAGTTTCCTGGAGTCAATATTTGTTGCTATTTGTGCGTTATCACCCCATTTTATGAGATTACTCATAGATTACGATCCTTTTTTTTTCTAGTCACATACCACGAGATGACATTCAGTTTTTCTTTGCTTTGCACCTTTTCCTTCTATTTCCCCCTCTTTGGGTAGCTTCTTGTTTTTCTCCCCCTTTGTCTGTTCTGTGCTATGTATATATTACAAGGGAATCTGGTTGCCACACAATCAGAGCTGGCTGGGCAGCTGAGACTCCCTTCCATCCTTTGGCAGGGTTAGCTGATTCAGCTTTGTGGAGAAGGGGAAACCTGACATTTATAACAGGCCATCAGCAAAGTGGAACAGCTTTTAACATTTTAGTTAAAATTCATAGCGTTAAAGAGCTGTGCTAGTGAGGTATGCTCAAGATGAGCTAAAGCACTAAGCATGAAGAATATATAATATATTAGTCTCCATTTAAAACCAGGAAAGGTTCTCCTACTCTTTTCTATATTTGATTAGTAATTTTGTGTGCATTAGTTTCAGAAAGTAATGTTTTGTATGAGTAGATTTGGCCAATAAAATATGTCACACTAGCTAAAATGAGGATAGTAAAATATCTCATGTTACTGTTTTCACATAAAACAGCAATAGATTTAATATTATGTAATTACTGAGGCTCTGAGCGAAATACAATGTAATGAACACTAATATGCCTTGTGCCATAATACTAAGAGGTGTTATGTCTTTTATTTATTTCATATATTGTAATTGCACTTACATAGGGCAACATTTTCAAATCCTCAGGCTACTGAAGTGCATATAAAATGCACACGCAACTGTTGTGCTCATAAGAACCCTACATATTTTTATATAAACTAACATGAGCGTGGTTTGTAAGGGTAAATAGAAAGTTTTATGGAATCAGAAGGAATATGCATGGCTTGTCGACTTCTCAAATTATTATTCCTGTGAAGTACCTAAAATGTGAGGCTGCTACCTTTGTATATTACTGTCCAAAGCATAATGATAGTATCATATGTAAATACTGCTTTAGTAAGCATAAACCAGGAAATATTTAAGCATTTTATTGTATATAAAGTGAGACAGTATAGTTAATGCAACCTCTAAGAAAGCTGCTTGACATTCATCATAAATCAGCACACAAGCCCCACACTTTACAAAAATTTTCATCCTGCAATTGTTAATCATTAGAATAGCAATATGGCAATACTGGGTACATACAGAAGTGCAGCTCCCAGGTCTAACTCATGCAGAGTCACAGAAATTGCCATGAGTAAGACCAATCCTCCTGATCCAACAGATGTTAGCTGTTGGACTGGGAGGGTAAAGGATTGGAGCCAATCCAAGGAGAGAGGCTGCATCTTCCCCTGCTTTCTCCTGCATCTCTTCTCCTGCCTCTACCCTCATTCTCAGAGCTCCAAGCTCCATTGCTGGCTCTGGATGGGTAGGGGGGAAGGCAAGGGAGGGAGGTCTTCTGGGGATTTCTCAGCCCTGCTGGAGGGGGAAAGGGTGGGTAGATTGGAGCCCCCCCCGAGGTAAGGTAGTAAAATGAAGTCAGACAGCCACTGAAGATAAAATAAAAAGTAAACAGAAATAAAGAGGGAGTAAATTAAAGAGGGTCTCATGTTTTAATAAACTGGAATTTGGGATTGGGGTGGGGGGGAGTGCTGGTTGTGCTTCCCGAGGTGGCTGGGAGGTGGGAGTGGTGAAGAAAGGTGTTTTTGAGGGAAGCTACTGCCCCTGCCCTGGGAAGGAAGCCCCAGCTCATGGGGACCTGATTCAGACCTTATTCCCCCCCTCCATACCCTTCTCCTGGACTCTTCTGTGCCCTGTCTAGCTGGCTTGTACTCTGCAGGCTCTCTGCATGGGATTCCACTTCTGAGAGTGGACAGGGGAGTTGTCTTGGTGGCAGAACCACCCCCTGGGCAGTAGAGTTCAGGGGGCGGAAAATTTGTCCACACAGAACAGGAGGGGGTGGGTGGAACTGCATCCTGGGATGCTGGAGGGCTGCAACGTGGGCAGGTCATCTGTGAGGAGTGTCTACGCATTAATGAAATATGACCTGGGTAACATGGATCCGAGATAAACCTGCCCTGGAGTGGCATCTATTTAAGCCACCTAAAGTGGGATTAAAACATGCTTCAGGTGTTCATGTATGAACAATCCAGAAGTTAAGCACTCCAGAGGCAGCTAAAAATTAATGTGTAAGAAGGCCCTGACCTATTGTCAATTTGCTTACAGGAATTTCCATATACTAGAAAAAGTACAATTTAGTGTCCTACGATCAGGTTGGTAACACCTTGATCTCCCAGAACTTTGTCAGCATCTCAAGACAATTAACTCAGTTCCTTAAAAACAAAATTCAAAACCAAAAGAATTACCTTGTCAAGGTTTGTTGGGCAGAAGGCAGGCCACAGTGGCACCTTAGGGCACCTATACATGAGCGCCAAGGCCGCTTTGACACTGGAATTCTAGCACATCAAAGCAGATTTAATTAATTGAGACTACTAACGCATGTTAGTACTACTGCCGCACTCCAGCAGGGGCCTGCATCTCATATATCAGCATCCCCGTGCATAATGTGGGGGCGGGGGGCATCCTGCCACCATTTTAAGCATGGGGACACCGAGGAGATGCAGTGGTGCTTTAGAGTGGCTCTTGGAGCTGCTCTAATTAAAGTGCCATCCCCCACCTCCAGAGCATGGGTAAAAGTGCCTGTAACAGGGATAACTAGCTGGAGCCTTTCTGTTGGTGGCTCCACCTTCCTGTCTTGGGCTAACTGCCTGCTTACTGGCCTGCCATGCCTTGATCTTAATTGATTGAGTGATGTAATTAGCGGGAGGCTGCCCACTTTATATGCCCGGTGTCAGAGGGCGCTACCTGCGGCTCCTTTTTCCTCCCCTACACTGCAGCCCAAGCCTCACAGATGGTACTTGACATGTTTTGCCCTATGCCTTGGCCCTCTTCTTTACTTCTGGGGGCCCCCCCACTGCCCCCTCTCGCTCCAGGGCTCCTCACTGCCCCCTCTCGCTCCAGGGCTGGGGCCAATGCGCCCCCAAACAATGCTGCACCCTCTCCAGCACCAGGAAACCCCATGCCACTGTGGCGTCCCTATGAGGCCTCCTCCACCCCTAATAGCCTCACCCGGTCCTCTGGTAAAATAGTAAACACAAAACACAAAGCCCCTAGGCTATAACGTAAACTAAACCGTCCGGTCAAAAAACCATGTTCTGTCCCTACCGAGAAAACACTCCAACTCAGCCGCAACCAGGGGATGCTCCTGCAGTCTATCTTCCCCTTTCTCTCCGCACTGGCTGAGCTCCCCGCTTCTTGGCCGCCAGAGGGGAACTGCTCTCCAGGCCTTATGCTTGGGCTTAAGAAGGGGCCAAACCCTGCCCCTTCCTGTCAGCTGATCCCCTTGGTTCCCCTAGCAACCAGCACCTGTGCTGCCCTGGTGACTGGCAGTTGAGCCTCCCCCTTCTCACCACTAGGGGTCTCTCCTGAGCCATTTCTGCTTTTAGGCGCAGGGCACCCGAGTGCTCCGCGACAGTGCCCTTATAAGACTAATTCAGAGAAGCATAAGCTTTCATAAGCAACAGCTTATTTAATCAGATGCTATGACGATTTGTTAGAAGAGACTTGACAAAATCTGTTCTGCACTGATGTAAAGGCCACATCCACATGAGCGGGCCTGTGCATTTGCAGCAGCATAAGTTATGGCGGCACAAATTTGTGCTACTTTGTGTTGCAGTGCATCCCCCTGCTGGTTCAGTTTGCAGTGAGACACACTGTCTCACTGCTGTATGTGCTGCAGGGGGGCCTGGCTGCAGTACAGGGTGCCTCAGTACAGAGCTAGACGGCAGGCAGACACCATGCTGAGGCATCCTGTGCCCCAGCCAGCCAGGAAGTGGCACATGAAAATGAGGGAAGCAGGCAATCCAGGACTGCCTGCTCCCTCATCTTCATGCACTGCAGAGCCCCCATACTGGCTGGGGCAGTTTGCCTCGAGATGAGGGAGCAGGCTGCCCTGCGCTGGTTATACCCTGTCTCTGCACGTCTCAGCAAGAGGGCTCCAATGCAGAGCCTCCATGCTGAGGCACATGGAGCCCCGATTTTGGGGCACACTGCGCCCAGCCAGCTGCTCTGTGGCTGGCTCAGCCACAATGTGCCTTAGTGCAGGGGCTCCACAGAGGAGCCTCCATGCTGAGACACATGGAGACAGGGGA
>NW_017729024.1:3989902-3996807 GCF_001723915.1 Gavialis gangeticus | reverse complement strand
GCCAGCTGATCTGTGGCTGGCTCAGCCACAATGTGCCTTAGTGCAGGGGCTCCACAGAGGAGCCTCCATGCTGAGACACATGGAGACAGGGGAGCAGCCAGCCCAGAGCTACCTGCTCCCCTGTCTCAAGGCACACTGCACCTCAGCCAGCCAGGAAGCAGCTGGCTGGAGTATAGGGTGCCTCTGCACGGGGACTCCACAGCATGGGGGAGCAGGCAGCCCAGAACACAGCACTTCGGCATCTTTGCATGACTTCTTTAAAAAAAAAAAAAAAAAGATTTGCTTTGGTACCAGGAAATCCCAGTTGCAAATTTTGCCCCAGCTCTGCAAGTTAGTAGCACCATACACTGTTTAACATGCAACATGTGCAGACTGTGGCATTGCAAAAAGGTTTGCAGCACCACAAACCACATGTGCCTGCACATCTGGATCTGGCCAAACAGGTTGTTTTGTACTAACGGTTGTTTTGCTCTTATGTGGGCCAAAATTTTCTTTCCTTTCTTTCCCTCTGCTTTTGTGTGGCAAGATAGAAATGATCTGGTGACTGCCATAAGCTGTATTCCAATGATGTTATATGTATATAAGTACTTACTTATGCATATGCAAATGATTAACTTAAATGGAACTATGCATTTGCTTTAAGTCATGCACTTAAACTAAAATTTATGCTCAAGTATGGTACCTGGGGGTCATACTTTATTCAGTACTTCACAACTCCACCTGAAAAATCATATATACAGTTATTATATCATCTTGTTTTGCAAAATGGTTAAACCTATCATTAAAACAAATTAAGCCATAACAGATGACTTAAATTCAAATGGCATGTTCTCATGTACATGGTATATTATAAAACCCCAGCCTTTTGTTTGCATGAGAATTTTTGTTGTTAAAATCACTTTCCAATCTTAGCAAAATGTTGTAAACATTGTATATCAACTGCAGATTCATTTATATATGCATAAAACAAAGACTTTGGAACACTGAAAGTAGTTTGAATTGGGGTGGAGGGAGTACAATGAAAGGGCTACGTAAATGCATCACAGGAATTTGGACGAGACTATTCCTCTTCGCTGACAATGGGGGAGTAAACTGAAATTCCTTTGCTGAAAGAAGAGCTTTACATGGAAGTAAAGAAAGGTGGCCCTCTTCAAATATTTCAAGACCCATCAAGTAAAGCTCCTTAGCTCTTTCCCAGTTTCTGTTTGATTTTTAGGCCAGTGACTTTGGACAGCCGCTTCAATCACAGTTCACAGGCAACTGATTTTTTGCCAAGAACAACTTTGTTTGGCAGCAGAAGCTGATACATATGCTTCAGTTCCTCTGCAGCACCAAATGTATCTTCTAAAAACTGGTTAGGGACTGTAATAAAGATCTAATTGTAATCAGGATCTATTAGGGAGGGAAAAGGCTGACTTCATATCTGAAAAAAGATTTATGGTGAGTTTTTTTTATTCAGATACTTTTCAGTTGATAAATTTTGCTCATTTTCTGAAAGACTATTTTAAATGTCTACTTAGCGTTACCTAACTAGAACTGGTTGAAAATGTTTTAGATAAAACTTTTGTCTGTTAAAAAAAATGCTATCTTGTCAACAAGGTTCCTCAGCTCTGGGATGGAATTTGTCATCAAAACAAATGAGAAAGAATTTGCAATGCTAATGTATATCATTTGAGCCTGGATAAAATAAGGGCACGAAGGAAACCTTAAAATCCAGCTTTATTGTACAAATGTTCAGCATGTTCTTTTATACAGATGCAACTCTTGGATGCTGACAACAGCAAATGGAAAAAAGTGTTTGAAAACAATGTGCTAAGGAAAATATTTGGTGCATTCCAAGAGATGGAGTATGGAGGAGAAGATGTACATGAAAAGGCCTGATGTTGTGATCAAGAGAAGAGCACAGAGAATGAACTAGGCAGGGCTTATCACAAGAACTGATGAGAAAAGGCACATGAGGCAGATTTTGGAAACTGAAGTGGAAGATACTTGACCACAAGGCAGTGATGGGAAGGGTAACTAAGGGTGCTAACATACATGGAGAAAAAAAAAAACAAGAACAAAGCAAAATGGTGATTTACTGGAAAAGGAAGCACATCAGTTTGATCCAGCTCCCTAGCATCTGTATACATCAGACTTTTTGGCACTTTTATCTAATAGCTGGTTCAATCAGCCTTTTTTTTAATGCCTGTAATCAGCAATAAAGACTGATTTGGAAGGGACAGGCAAAGATGTGACAAGGTGGAAGGAGACCATGCAAGGCAGGAGATGGAAGGCTGCAATCAAGGCAGTTATAGGTCCTCAAGACCTGTAACAAAAGAGAGACAAAAATACCCACCCAAAAATAACCAAACACTTTTGTGGGGCTAGGCCCCTTTGTTCTGAACTGTTTTGCTTGTATGTGTCTTATGTCTTCCCACGCAAAAAATGAAAAGTCTCATTTTCATTCTAATGCAAAAAACTTAAAAGAATTAAAAACCTTAAAATTTTTTATGAAGCAGAATTCTTGTTTTATAGCCAGCCCAAAAACATATTGCCTGTTTTCACATGGACAATGTCTTTGGAACTATCATCATACAATTGGATGTGCAGAGGTTCATATGGGACCATTACAGCTCCAGGGAATTAACTGAATATTACATCATATGCTGGGTACATATAAAGAACATGCACTGTACTTTGTGTTACTTTGGAGCTGATGCTAATACCTAATTTTAATCTGCAGCAACATAGTAACTGATTCTAATTCCAGCAGGACTAGAACCTAAAGGATGAAGGCTAGAAGTTGCATTTGGTTAAGAAATAGTTTCTATCACTGAGTAGAGAGGCCTTGGGCAGGACCTTTCTAAGTTTCATCGCAAGCACTTCTACATCAATAATTCATAACATGCTTTTCAGCGGTATCTTGGTCATAGTATGTGTTCTGTATATTGCACAATATGACAGAGTAGAAAGACACAAGTTTCATTTCATTTCACTGATAATGAAGCAATCTTCAGCAAGGTATCAAAAAATCAAAGTGGCTAATGACATTTCTTGTGATCCACCTGCTGATCATGCTTCCATTTGGGGCAAAGAGGGAAACCTTTTTATTGAATGCAAATAAGGACTAAGATAAACATTACCTGGATAATGAAGATGATGCTTTGACAGCCTTTAGGCTGAGAGAGAAATTTTGTTCCCCTGTGCTGTAGGAAATACTTTCCTATTTTGTACAGACAGCTCTTTGCCTGTCTAGCAGAGCAGCTGTGAGAGCATCTAACTAAGGATAAATTAGATATTTATTGACAATGCATGTGTACATGTGATGCTGAGCTTATTTTCTCTTTTCTCTGCATTTTAATTGGAGCAATCACTGTTGGGCACCATTGCAAAAGAGAAATTTACTCTGGCTCTCAGAAAAGCAAAAGCGGAGGGGAAGTAACAGCATGAGCACAGTCAAAAGCCAAGGAATTGAGATTTCTCTTCCAAAGGGTGCCATGTGGAACCTGGCATCAGCCAGCATGGGCATGGAGACAGCCAACTAACCTGAGGGATGCCAGTTATGGTTATGGTATACAGCAATCACTCAATGTTTAAGATGCTTGCAAGATGACTGCTTTATACTGTCTGATTCCAAATGTCTGTGCATAACAGGATTTTCACAGTGCCCAGACTCTTTCCTTCCCTTCAAAGCCAACATTTATGAATTGCAATACACAAAACACACAGAGGTAGAAATATTTATAACCAACCTAATAACTAAGAACAGTAGTAGCCTGTGCCGTCACTTGAACACAAAGGGCTCTTTTGCTGTAACCTACTTGGGCTGTTGCCTGTCTGAGAGCTTCTCAACAGCAGCTTCTGTGCCCCTCATTTCCCTTCCTTTCCAGTTTTGAAGCAATCATCGTTTATTCCTCCATGGAATATGTCCATCTGGGTTAATATACTCAAGCAACCATTGGGCAACATCTTGCAACATCACTGTTTGCAACCCTTCAAAGAGAGGGAAGCATTCCTATGTAATAGTGGTAGCTCCTGGGACCCAAAACCCATTTTTTCTGCATTTTACCTTATTGGTTTCTTTAAATTTCCCCAAGTCTCCAGCATTGTTTCTGACAGCATTTGCTAACAGTCCAGGGGCATTCTTGTTTTCTCTTTTTGTGTCAAGCAAAATGCCAGATAGTGACAACTAGTGTTTCGTTGCTACTCTTTTGCTATTTAACAGTGCTAAGTATGGATTAGAGTCTAACTCACCCAGCTCCTTTAGCAGGTGCTTTACTCTTTTGACTTAGGTTTCCACCAAATCTGTTGGACTGGGAATAATGATAACTAACAGTTACATACTTCATACTTCACTTCATGTACTCAGTACTTCATTACTTAAACTCATGCCCAATAAACTGGTTTACCTTCAGACATTACGGCTAGGAACAGAAGTTGCATATAAATTGGTTTAAGTGATCAGAAACTGGTTTAAACCTGTAACGGAACATAAGTTCAGTGCACCTGGTTGAATGCAGTCTCAGATTTAATTGATCTGGGTCAAACTGATTTATGCAACTTCTGTCCCAGATACCCTCCTGGTTTAAGTTAAACCAGAGTCCCACAGCATCCCAGCATGATTTTCAGCCCTGGGCTGGGATGTGCTGTCTGCTTCAGACTGCGGGGCTGGCCCTGCCTCTGCTCTCTAGCCAGAGCAGGGGCAGGGGCATGGCCAGAAGTGGGCCTGGCCCCCAGAGTGGGCCCCCAGAGGCAAAGGGAGCAGGAAGGGGGTTTATTCCTAAGTGGGGAGCACAGCTGGAGTCTGCTCGGCTGAAATGTAGCAGTTCCTGTCAGGCATTCCTCACCTCGGTGCTCAGGTGGCAGGGGAGGTGGGGGGCATGACCACCCCCCCTCCATCCACAGCCTGAAGCAAATGGAGAGAGGGAGAGGGATTTAATTTCCCCCTCCATCTCTTGTCCTACCAGCAGCCAGGGTCTGCTTTGCCAGGGTGCAGCAGCCCTAATCAGCCATTCCCCCAGCCCCCCGCAGTGGCAAGGGAGTGAGTGTAACCTGGCCGGTACTCCAAGAGGTACCCCCTCTCCAATTGAAGGGATCAAAGCAGGTGCACAAGCGCTGTGGGAGGTGTAGGGACTCTCCTCCCCCTATAGAGCAGAGCCAGACCACCAATGGGGACTTAACCATATACCTTTTAATACTGGGAACATATACCTTTTAATACTGGGAATAATAGGCATAAATCAGAGGGTATAGTGGACACTACAATGCCTCAAGGGGGCAGGATTCAACAGAGGTTAGACACTGACAATCATTGACAAAAAACAGGGTTAACAAAATATAAAACACAAACAGCAGAACAAACAATATGGGTTTGTGAAATATAAAAAGGCATAAAATGCAAAATGTCAAATGACAAGGAAATATAGGGCCTTGGTACCTGGAGGGGGAGAAAAGGAGGGAACACAATGGCTCTTTTCTACTGCAAGAAGACTTGCTGCTTGTTAGCTTACTTACCCCAAGCCACCTCACCTGGGACTTAAACCCAGATCTCCCATGTGGGAGGCAAGAACACTACCACACAGCCACCACTGGTGGCATGGCTCCAGCCTGCTAGGGGTCTTGACCTTCCTGGAGCCCCGGCCTCATGTTGAACTGCCTGGCCTCTGATTGGAGGAGCTGGAAGCAGAGCTGGGAACCTCTTAGGTAGCTGCTCAGATCCTTCCTGGAGTGGAAAGGAGCCTCTCCTGCTGGCTGCAGCCTCTCGTAGGGGATCCTGAAGCGCAGTGGGAAGCCTCTCCTGCCGGCCACACGCCATGCTGCTGAGGGTCCCACTGCTGCCTGCAGGTCCTGCTCTTTCAGGCTCTTCTGGGGTACTGCTCCTGCCCCGCTGGCTCAGCTCTTGCCAGCTCTGTGAGCTCCTTCCTTGTTGTCCCTCGCTGGTCTCTCCTCCTGAATCAGCCCACACTGCCCCTTTTATTCCCCTCCAGGTGACCCAAGGGGCCAATCAGGACACGGGGGGGGGTGAGTCTCTGGGGTCTGATTGGTGCAGAAAGGGAATCCCAAGTCCTTCAATCATCTTTTACCCTTTCAAAACCCCTGGGCTAGGTCACTGCCAGCTAGCCTGCACATGAGCATGGCCAGAGCCAGGCGACAAGGCCCCACCATTGGCCTGCCTCACCAGTGGCTGGGGTTGGGGATGTGGGGCTGAGCCAAGCCAGTCTTCAGGTGCTGCTGACAGTGGATGCAGAGGGGCCAACCTGGGCTGGGCCACAGCGGATGGGCCCTTCCCAGCAGGCTGCGGCTCCGGCTGGGGCCATGGGGGCTGTGCAGACACATTGCTCCCAGTCCCCTGTGCCCAGGCTGGTCAGGGCTGTCATAGAGCCACAGCCAACTTGGAAGGGCCTAGCTGGGCTGTGACAGCCGGCCCAGCAGCACAGGTGGGGACTAGCCAGGCTGTGGTACAAACCACTTTTCAGGCTGGCTTAGAGGTGCTGACAGGCCCCAAGCCCGGCAGCCACCTGCCGCAGCTGCCATGGTGCCCCCTGTCCTGTGCAGCACCCTGCAGCTGCATCACAAGCAGAGTGGCCAGGGTCAGGGGGTACTGTTCTTCCTCCCTCACCTCCAACTGCCACCAGCTGCTGCTACCCTTGCTTCTGCCCCTGCTGTGACACTCTGGGTGGGTGGGCGAAAAGCTTCAGTCCCGCAGCTTCTGCCCAGCACATGGGACTCTAACTCCAGCTCCTGGTTGCTTCCATCTGCTCCGCCCACAGGAACTGCTCACCATGCTGAGCAGTCAGAAAAGATGGAAAGCATCTGGATATGGAGCCAGAGCTCCATGCTGGAAGTGAAGGGAACAGAACAGCCTTGCCAGGCCAGACCAACTTCCCCTTGCCTCCAGCAGCTACTCCCTCTCCCACTCCTGC
>NW_017729024.1:3954197-3989795 GCF_001723915.1 Gavialis gangeticus | reverse complement strand
GGGGGGGGGGGCGAGGGGGTTGTGAAAGCTTCATCCCGGTGACTTCTGCCTAGCGCCTTGAACTCTAATTCTATGCACTGCCTCCACCTGCTCCACCCAGCTGGCATGATGAACAGTACCAGCAGGTGGGCAGAGCAGGTAGAAGGTTGCTGAGAGCTGGTGCCAGAGCTCCATGCACTTGGCAGAAGTCGCAGGGCTGAAGCTTCCCACCCACTGACCCAGAGTGGCACAGCAGGGGCAGGGGCAGGAGGGGCAGCAGCGGAAGCTGGAGGTGAGGGAAGCAGAACAGTTCCCCCCGGCCCTGGCCAGCCCACAGCTTGTAGTGTGGCTGCCTCTGCTAGGAGCTGCACAGGACCGGTGATGCAGTAGCAGCTGTGGCAGGCAGTTGGCAGGTTTGTGGCCGGCTGGAGTCTTCTAGTTGGGCTGGGCAGCCCGCTGCCCAGCCAGTCCCCACATTTGCTGCCAAGCCAGGCTGCCATGAAGCCACAGCCACCTGGGCCCTGCCCCAATGGCCCAGCCCAGGCTGGCCCCACTGTTCTCTTCCCAGCCAACTGCGGCTCCATGACTGCCCCTCCTGGCCTGGGTGCAGGGAGCCAGGAGCAATCTAGCTTCACAGCCCCTGTGACCCCAGCCTGAGCCACAGCCCACTGGGAAGGGCCCAATCCCCAGGCTGGCCCCTCTGCGTCCACCCTAAGCAGCACCCACAAGTTGGCTTGGCTCAGCCGCACAGCCCCAGCCTCATAGCCCCAGCTTCACAGCCTCAACTGCAGCCCTAGGTGGATAGCAGGCCCATGCCAGGCAGCTCTGGTCAGGTCCCTCACTGTCCAAGCAAGAGCAGGAGGGAAAGTTGGGCAGGCCCCAGCTGGGGTACCGTGCCTGCCTGAAGACAGGGAATTTTAATCCCCTCCCACCCCTCTTTGCCTGAGGCGCTGCCTGGCCTTGAGGACAAGCTTGAGGACAAGGGCTGCTTCCCCGCTCCCCTTCCAGGCACACCCTGGCTGGTGTCCCTACAGGCCAAGGTGGGGGTTTAAACTCCTCCACAATCATACTTAGCTCCTGACAGGGCCTGGCTATGCCCCCTCTCCAGATCAGCTTCCCCCAAGCCTTGCAGCTGCTGAGAAAGTGAGGGAGGGCTGTTGTAGTGCCCCCAGCTTCTAGCCTGAGCCACTGCAGGCATATGTCTGCATTTGTGCCCACATTTTCAGAATCAAAAGTGAATGTCTATTCACTTGTAAATCAGTTTAATCTACACAGGTTAAACTGACCTGCAAAGACTGAATCAATTTAGGCTCCGGCTTTTTGAATGTCTGTCCCTAACCTATTGGGTCACTTATATTACAGGTAGCAAAACTCGAATCACTTGATTAGTACCTTCTGTGAAGAAGATTTCTGCCAAATAAGAGTAAAGAATAAGCACAGATTTTTCTCCAGTCAACATTAACAAATGTAAACTTTTTTCAAAGAGTCAGTATTTCCTGGCATACTTATACGAATTCTCACTGTTTCTGACAGTTCTTATAGGCACAATTTTTTCTAAATAATTCATTGCTGCACGGAGTCTTGGTTGTTCTTCCTTCACCCTGTTTCTACCTGGTGATTCAGGCTAAGAAGACAGACAGCTGAAGGCAATACTTACCACAAAATCATTCTGCATGCCTTTGGCTACAGAAGCTGGCATGTCTCATCCATGCTAACCTGATAGGCTGCTAGCCTCTAACAGACCTTTGACTTTTTTGACATATAACCTATCAGTTTTAGGGCTCTCCATATATTTTGACTGTACTATGTAGAATTTATAAAGAGGACACTTGTCTTCAAACTTTTAGTTTTCCTTTGTGAAAAAAAATCCTTGTGGTTTAAAATCCTTGTGGTTTATAATTTTTTCCCTGTAAGGAAACTCTTTCAAATAGGTACCACCTATTGTATGTAAAATATTTTACTTTTAGAAAAATAATTTTGTCAAAAAATATTCAACCCTCACCTGTTCTTAACAAATAACAAAAAAAATCCATCCCACCTTTGAAAGCAGTCGTTCTTTTGCTTTCAGAGTATCCTAAAAGGGGTTTCTTGTCAGAATAAAATTTTTACATTCTTTCCTTTCAGTCCTATTAACACGGTATTTTATTTCCTGGGATCAATGTCCTCATTCATATTCTCACCATATTCATTATCAACTGTTTAGATCACAGAAGTGACTGCTATTGATGAAATTTTAAATGAAAACCATAAAAAAAAAAGAGATGTTGATTTTTGGAAAACAGACCCAATGACCACATTAGGCATTTGCACATACACATTTTCAGTTAGATAATCAAACAACTGTTTGTCCAAGTAACTGAATTCACATATTATACAAGTGAACCTCAACTTTTAAATACAGTTTGTTATGTATATATATTATATTACCAGTCTTTATGTTTGTTCATGTCATCACTTCATTTATAGTTTTCCATGGCACTCGGCACTGTAGAATCTGAGCACATCATATACATGAATAAATGAATGTTCATAATATTGTTACGAAGGGAAGTGTTATTACCCGTTTTATAGATGGGGATCAAAAAGACAAAGAGCAAGATACTCTCTTGCTGTTCAAGCCCTTTTATATCACATGAAAGTGCTGAAGAAGCAGGTATAGGTCCTAACAGAGGGAAGTTTTCCCCAGAAAAGGTACTGCAGAAGACAGTAGGAAATCTGATTTTAGACAACAATCCTCCTCACCCTAAAAATCTCAGTCCTAGGGGTCATGTCAAGTAGCAGTCTGGTAGCTTAACTAGAGATATGTGAGTAGGGCACCAGTCCTCAGTGCTGACTGAGATGGCGGAGCACCTGTACCATGACCACAATTGCATGGCTGTATGAAGAGGTATGTATGTCATGTATGTGTGCATGCATGGACACACACACACACACACGTGCACACACACACAGAGGTCCAGGGCACCCACATTATGCCTAGTTATGTCTCTGTCGCACCCTGGCCCATAAGGAAGTCCCAAGAAACTAGTTAGCCCCCTTATATTATGCCAAGAATCTGCCCAGCCCCTGGCACAGCCCAGGATGAAACAGGTACTATTGTAGCTTAAAACCACCTTAGTCTCTCTTACCTAGAGAAATTAAGCAATTTGCCTAAGGTTGCACAGGACTCTGCTCCATTTTATTTCAACAGTCCTGATCCTAGCATCCACTTTGCTATTTTCATTTAAATTTCCATGCAATAAAAAACTGAAGATGGAAAGCTAAAATAGTCTAGTTAAAACCATACTATTACAAATCCCTCTCTTACCTTCATACACTCATGGCTAATATATCCTCCTTACATAAAGACTCAATCCCAATATACATTATGGATTGGGCAAGAGTGCTGAGCAACCAGTCACAAAATCTCAGAGTCTCAAGGTACAGTTGTTCAGCTTTCAGACAGTTTAGCTTGCAGCCTATTGCCACAGATAAAGCACACAAATGAGGAGGAAGGAGAAAGGATGCATGAAGCAGCAATTGAGTTGAGATCTCTTAGAAGTCACCGAATCTGTGTGTAATGGTGTCTACTCTAAATATACTGTCAGCAGACACTCAAGTCACTCGATTTTTTTTCCCCTGGCTGAATACTACACTTGATCTGAGCCTTCAAGAGGCTGAGAAGCAATAGCATTACTCTCTAAGCCAGTGATTCTCAACCAAGGTGCTACAGCACTCTGCAGTGTTACAAGATCCTTTTAAGGGCACTGTGGGGTATTGCATAATGTTAGCATTGTCACGTGTGCAAACACCTACACGTGATTCACAAGATAAACCCAGAGATTTTAAATGGGACTCCAAAATCAAAAACATTCTGACCTGTTGTGGTCATTCTGGGTACTTTGTACAGAATTTCTCTACTTTCTGTAGTCAAAAGAGGGATGCCTTGAGTCTGAAAAGACTGAGAACCACTTCTCTAAGCTCTCTCCTTGACTTTCACAAACATCAAGCCTTATTACCTTCTTCCTCAACATTTTTGCCCTCCCTTTAAAGAGAAGTCCCTAGCTTTTGAGTCATTGAAAAAGGTCTCTCTGATGACTTTTCCTAGTCTGTGCAGACTACATTCTAGGGAGATAGGCTTTCACCATTATGGTAATTTGAGCCAAAGCCAGTTTTACATCAAAGGCTTTGAGCAGTAGCATAAATTGGGGTTGGCAAGTAGGGCACCATCTTAGTGGGGAGACCAGAACAGCAGTCCCATGGGGAGTCAGTGCTATGGCAACAGCAGCAGCCTCACACCACTGCTGTTGTAGCAGCAGCCAGGTGCAGGGATGCCACCCTGCTGTTATAGAAGCAACAACAGGCAAACTATGCTGCGGCAACACCAGCCAAAGACTTTGAGGTAGAAGTCCTGCACTTGGCAACCTTTCCCCTCCAGTACTTGGCAGCATCCACCCTGGCGTCCCCCCAGCAGGGTACAAACCCTGCTAGCTAAGCCTCTGGCTTCGAGGGCCATTTTTACTATGTGATCACTTTTGTCCATGGGTATGTATTTACAAGTCCCATTGCAATTTGTCACACTGACATTAAACAAAGCTGAAACTGCTCTGGTTTATATGGTTAAAATATTATGCACTTGTAGTTTTGTTAGGGACCTTCCTAGTTTTGATATACCAATATATGAATTCCAAAAATAATGCTTGAAGTCATTGTAGCAGGACTCCATAGAATAGCAGCTAGGCTAGGGACAGACGTTACACATAAACCAGTGTAAGTGATTAGAAACCAGTTTAAACTTGTAACAGAACAGTGTACATAAACTGGTTTCAAAATGGCCCAAACCAATTTAAGATAGACCTGGATGAATGTAGCATCAAACTTAAGTGATTTCATTAATATCAGTTTACTTCATTATCGGTCCAGTTTACACAGCTTAGAGAAACCTGTGAAAATTGAACTGATTCAGCCTCTGGCTTTTTGACTGTCTGTACTTAGCCCTAAATACACAGACCTCACTACATAAAAACTACCTTCTATTCTGCAATCACTTAAAAAGTAATGTGTTTCATCTCACTTGGGTTAGGTGGGAAAGAAAACACTAAGAAAATGTTAGTCTGCAGCTGTGGGCTTCTACCAGTGTTATCCAATATGAAAAGGAAGAAATTGGGAATAAATCATTCTCAATTGTGAGCAATTAAAGAATACCCTAAAATTTTTTTACAAGACTCCTCAATCATTCAAGGATCAGATTGCTGTATTTTTCTTCTAGTTGATTCAGTATATTATGTTCTCTCATAAACTCTTATCTCAGAATTGTTCCAGACAGAACTATATATAGGCTGAAATTTTCAACTTAAAATATGACTGAGAAAAATGCAGGTAGAGGAGTGGGAAGGAGGGGTTGGGAATTAAAACAGTACTAAATATGCTAAATATAAAATAAGACTACTAAAAAAATTCCAAAGCTTTCTTGTGGCATCAGTGGAACTGTAAAACATAAGAAACATTGCACAATGTCTCTTATTAGATTGAGATGGAAAATTTGGCATCTTCCAGAGTCAGAGAACATTGATCATTGTGTAGGTTGAGTAGTTATATTAAGAAGTTGCCTTGTTAATGATGTTTAATCAGGGAAAGAACTCTGGTTTAAAAATGTTATTTCATTTTTATTTGGCCAGTTGGTGAGAAGTAGCAATAAATGATATGTAGTCATATGTCACCCTAGCTAAGTAAGTGTTTGAGGAACTTACTACCTATTGATGATTTCTGAGGCAATTTGTTTTTGCTATAAGATACCACCCATTCCTTAGGGTTTTAGACCATCTTTCATAGGAAAAGAAAAGCATCTAATAATGTATTTATTATAACGGATTCTTATATATGGAAATAGAGTAATTCAAATTAGAAGTTTAATATGAGGATAGTGTTGAGACACTGAAATGTTTCTTTTCTGTGCCCAGGCAGCCCCTCTGCAGAGCATATCTGTTAAATTCAGCCAGCACTTCATCTATGCGTAGATGCGTCTTCAATAACAGTTTATTTAATCAGTACAATATTAGTACCAGATGTAGACAGTAATCTGTCTTTAATGTTTATAGGAAGAAAGATCTAAAATAATGCTTATGGTTCAAAGGTTTATACTTTTTTCTAAACATATGTTTTTCCTGTTTGAAGATATTTCCAATTACCATTTCACCTTGATAAGTCAAACTCTCTCTAATTCATTGATATATTTACTGTGTTCAAAACACTTTTACTTTATAGAAAGCATTAAGAGTCTGCATGCAGGCATCAAGGTTAAAGAAGAATAAAAAAATAAAGGACTCAGCAAAACAGTAATACTTTGGGAAGAACAAGAAGACAGAAGAAAGAATAAAATTGAGAAAAAATGTATTATTAAAAGGGGAAAAGAAACACTCCTGTGTGGAAGCAGGCACTGAGGAAGTACAAAAGATGCAGGAACCTGTAGAAGAACAATGAGATCAAACATCCTGGAGCAATTTTTCATGACTATTTAGAAGAAATTCTCTATATTCCTGCTTGCACTGATGGAAATATATGGACTCTGTATGGAAAAATCACTGAGCATAACAGTGGCATGTAGAATCACAAATAGATTCCTTTAATTGAATCTACTCTTTCCTTAAGAGAATTTGTGGAAAATCTGTAATTCTTTCTGCCAGTTATTTCCATTTAGAGAATGATCCAAAACCACTAGCTCTTGTTAGAATCCCAGAAACCTTCTCATCGATTTCAACAGGTCTTAGGAATGCGAAGCCAGTGTTTGTAGCAGTGATCCTCAACCATGATGCCATGGTTGAGGGTGCCACACAATGTTATCACTGTTCAGTTTACAAACATGATTCACAAGATAAACCCAGAAATTTCATAAATCCATAGTTGTGGTTTAAGTTCTTTGCAACACAAAAACTACTCTATTATTTTTCTGTAGTCAAAAAAGAGTAAAAACTAAGTGCTGGCATCTTCCAAGGGGTGCCTTGAGTCTATCCAGGAATGCCTCAAATCTACAGATGTTGGGAAACACTGATCTAGAGCTTGGGGAAAAGGATGAAATAAATGTGTACCCCAAAGGGTGGTGGTTATTTTAAAATTAGAAACTTTTTCAACTAAAAAAAATCATGCACCAAAATTTATAAATCAATAAGGTAGTGCTAAAATTATATGCTGTACCCTCATGATAATGCATAGGTAAAGCCAACGAGGAGCATCATGCACTAACCTGGAAACTGTCTGTTGTCCTCTTATATGCCTCTATCCACAACCCAGTTGCAACTGACACTGAAGTCTAAAAAAATACGACCATTTTTTGTCAAACAGCTTAATCCAGTTTTTCCCAAGGATTTCCTACTCAGAGTATAATCAGCTCAATCTCAGACCAAAAATAGTTTGCACTTTGTAAGACAGAGCAGATGTTTTCTTCAGTGTCTACAAACCATGTTAGGACTGATGGGGCCTCATAGCTTTACATGTAGTTGCCATCAAGCCATGAAGAGGAAGGATAGCTGGGGAGAGAAAATCTTGTTTCTCTGAAAAGTGAGGGAAGGGATATTAGGACACTCCACAGAACATCTTTCCTTTAGGGCAACAACTTTCTTTCATGGTGGCTTTTGTGAGAGCAAAGCCCGTAAGACCCAGAGAGTATGGAAGGGTGGGGACAAGAGAAGCAGACATCTACCCTGGCCTCTTTTGTATTCAGGTTGGGACAAGTAGAAGGACTACTATTTCTGGGACTACTCAGGAAGGACTTTGGGGTGACAGATGGGGCTGATACACCTTTGGTATTTAAAAAAAAAATCCTGCATTCTAACTTTGCTTATTCCTTTTTTCTGCTCCAATTCCGCCAACTAGAATAGAAAGGAAACAATAAATAAATGGATAGTTAGTATATCTTTGAATGATTTAAGGTAAATAGCAGCCTCTCTCTATGCTAGCTAATTAGAAAATGTATATCTTTTGGGTTATAAGTGTCTAAATTATACTTAGGTATATTTTGTTGACCAGTTTAAATAGAGCTGTGGGTCCTTTTGCTTACAGAACACCATTTCAGCAGGCATGCTCTGAAGGCTCCCTTCCTTCAGACATCCAACAAGACCAAAATTATCACCAGTGCTTTCAAAACCCTAAATTTGCTTAACAAGATGGCAACACCACTCTCAGAATACAGTGATGTTTCAGTGCCACTGTCCAAAGGTATTTACTAAGAGTAAGGGACAAAGTTGAAAACTAAAACTTCTTTGTAACTAAAGAAAAAAGTCATTAGTGGATCATTTATAATCCTAGAAATACTCGACTAGAAGGGGCTGATCATCCAGTCTACATCCTCTGCACTCAGGCTCAACTTTACCCAAGTCACCCCCAACAGATATTTTTTCCAACCTGTTCATAATGAAACAAATGAAGGAGATTCCATAGTCTCCACTGATACCTTAACAAAAAGATTTTCCTTATATACAACCTAAATCATCTTGATGCAAATTAAGTCCAATTTGTAACTTTTCTTGTCCTCACTGGACAAGACAAACAATTTATCTCTGTCTTCTTTATGAAAACCTTTTATATATTGGAAGGTTTTATTGTGTTCCTTCCCTACTCCCTTCTTTTATAAACCAAAAATCCAATTAATTCAACATTCAAGAGGTGCTTTATAGCACTGTTGTTCTAATATGAACACCTTTTTCATAAAAATCTGTGCCCCTGAGATATGCTAGTGAACCTTTTGCCTGCATCTACTATTAGGCTAACTTACAGAAAAAACAACAAAAGTAGAAATAGTGAATTGCCCCAGGCCACACAGAAAGAAAGCATCAGAACTAGGACTAAAACACAAGGCTAGGATTTTGTCTAGCAAACCAAAGTGACAGTTCCATACTGTTCTGACTTTCTGGAGTGCCTTCCCTGTCCTGCCACCCAGAATTGGAATGAAGTAAAAAAAAAATTGCAAAATTTCCCTATGATGAATATCTGAAATCTCTCAGCTTAGAAACACTAAAATATGGTGGTTTTGTTTTAGGATCCTCCATTGCCTGCCTTCAGCATAGTTAGGGGAGTTTTGGAAGCTATGAACTCAAGAGGATGGGTTTGTTTGTTTATGTAAGTATCAGTTTTATGGTGCCCACCAATGAATAGCTGCAGTGAAACTGACTAGACTATTGTTAACTTGACATGCAAAGAGAGTTTGGTCTGTTAACAATAGTTCCTCTGCACCTATTCAGTGGTGGGAAACTAGTGAAACTAATTAGAATCTGTCAATTTCAATCAATATCTGCAAGGCCTCCCAAGCATCAGCTCCTGTGAAATCGGCTGCCCAAGGAATGGTGGGTTTGAGGATCCTCAGCTCAGAGGCAGTCTGCGCAGCACATCTTTCCCAAAGCAGGAGATCCTGTAAGTAGTGGTGGGCATGAGCTGGTGGATGAAGGGGAGGGAATGGAACAGGCATATTTCAGTAGATTTGTTCTGACTGGCTCCACTCCAGAGTTTCCAGCCCCAAGCCCAACAATTAGACCACACCTTCCTTGTCTCTAAATTAAAAACAAAAATCAAACATTTTAATTAGTACAATTCGACACACAAAAAAAATCCCAGTGACCAAGGACTCACACA
The DNA here is from genome assembly GCF_001723915.1 of Gavialis gangeticus. Lineage (NCBI taxonomy): Eukaryota > Metazoa > Chordata > Crocodylia > Gavialidae > Gavialis > Gavialis gangeticus. Next base: position 3,980,216 of record NW_017729024.1, on the reverse strand, counting down.
CCTTGCCAATTTACTTTGCTTATATACTGCTCAAACTGGTATGTTTTTCAAGGGAAAGTATAGAAAAATGTCTCTTTCTAATGGATATTTGAAATTGTTTACAAAAATATTTTGAAAGTTACTAAACCTACTTACATTTTTGTTAGGGAATACAAAGCAAAAAGAAAGAGAAAGCATCTATAATAATGGTCTACATTTATCATTGAGAGCTCAGATTTAGGTCAAGTGTTTCTAGTGCAAAGATTAAAGCAAGTGCAGACTTTACAAATAGGAACAAAGAATGCAAGGAAAAATACTGAGAACTGGCTATTAGGGTTAGATGTGAAAGCATTTTTATAATAGCCTCTGAGAATCTGGTTCTAAATAAAAGAGAGAGAGAGAGATTCAGAAAAGGGAAAAGGGAAGGGAGGCAAAACACTCCTACAGTGATTCACACCTTGATTTCATGGATCATTCACTTCTGTATCAATAGTGTCCACACAAAAGATGCACTATTATTCCACATAATAGAGGGGGCAGCTCAATGATTGGCTTCACTGCACACTGCAGCCACATTGACATTTGTTAAAATGTCCAAACCCAAAGGGATAAATAATTCACAGCTTTGCTGAAAGATAGCACTGAAGGGTTTTGATGGGTTGATAAAGAAGAATGCAGCTGTACTAGTCTGGCACATCCAAGCTGCAAAGAATGGGCACAAGTCAGCTATGCCCTTGCTCCTCAAATAAACTAACAATCCCAAACTGAATTGTTCATTTTCAGCTGCTGCTAAGGATTGATACCTAGGCTAAAAGCCATGGCTGGTAGAAGGCAGCAGAACTGCTAACTGATTCTGTTAAGTTTTAGGAAGTTGTTAGGAAATGGAGATGGTGTGTGTGTGTGTGTGTGTGTGTGTGTGTGTGTGTGTGCATGCACGTGCGCGCGTGTGTGCACACACGTGTGTACATGGGCACATGCGTGTGCACACACACATTTGGGGGGAGGATTAAACACTTTTAAATTGGAAAGCGAATTATGACTTAGAGCTCCCATCTCTCTGATTTGACTAATCTCCAATTTGTCCATTGTAAAAATAATAACATGTTTCATTTATTTTCATGTGTTCTTTTAATAGAATATTTACAGGGGAGGGATTTTCCTCTGAAAACTGCAAGAGCAGCTGAAAAGTCGTTCAGATATGGCAGAAATCCATGTATTGCAGAAACATCTGTGATGCCTAATTCTATTCACAGTGAACGTAATGGCTTAGTTTCTTTCTCATGGTATCCCCCGCATTCCAAACAAGCTCAAGGATATTCACACACAGCCATTCATTTATCTCCCTTTAACCCCAAAAGCCTCCTGTCATGGTCAGCATCCTTCCAGTCAAAGATTGGACACATTTCAGAACCAATCTTTATCAAACAGATGGTCTGCTGTTGAGAAACAAAACACAGGTGGTTCTCTCCACATTACAAGTTTCCTGCCTTTCAGCACTTAATTGCTTGAAGAGTGAGGGTGTGTCTCCACCACATCAAACAATGCTAAGGAACACCACTGTGAAAACTTGCCATGCTTAGTCACTCCCACTGTGTGCGTCACATGTCATAGAAATAAAAGTGCCACATAGCTGCCACTAGGATAGCACTGGGGATGCCATGGATATATGCTAAAAAGTTATGTGATGTGCTTTTTGCACTGAGTGTGTATAGTGCAGGAGTGAATAGGCAGGCATGTTTTCTTAGTGCTCTCCACTGCCACCCAATGTGGTATGGACCTGTACTTAAAGACTAGGGCTGAGTGAACTAAAGCAGTATGGAGCCTGGAGAGACATACAGCACTGGAAGAGAACTCCTGGGTTATTAATTCCAGTCCAATACTATTGTAAGCAAACACAAACACTCTTACGAGGAGTTGTACCTCTTACTACTGCTCAATTAATAAGCATTGATTAATATATTTGGTGCCACCCTGTCCTACCTTCTACCTAACTTCAGGCTAACATGGCTAACTGACTCTCTTGGTTCAATACAAGGACTTATTTATTTATTTAACACAAGGCTTATTCAGGCTTTGGAAATTTATTTCTTATTTGCAGCAGATATTGCTGCCACTGGTATTTTTTTAGAATAATTAGTTTGATTTCAAAATGTATGCAAGTCCCATTTCATTAAAAAGAGGAGGTAGTCAATGGTGTGGGGTCAGGAAACCTTTGCTCTGGCCTTGGGAAGAGCCTTCTCTCGACATCAGAGTCCCAATGTGCATGCACTCATGCAAGGAGACTAACTCACAGTTTCCTCTTCCTACCCTGGCTCTCAGGTTTTAAACCTAGGAAATGCATAGCTGCAAGCTGTTCCTCAGCAGGAACTACATTGCCTTCCCCAGTGAGCCTGGATGACCTGAAAGAAAGCTTCAGTATTTAAAGCAGATAAATGAGTATTTGGGTGCAAGTATCCCCTGAATTCCAATCAGACTCAAGGAAACAATGGAAAACAAACTTCTGTGCAGTTGCTGTGCAATATGCAAGAAAGTTTGCAACGGAATGGCAACTTAATCCCTAGTCAAGGTGGAACCATTTGACTTTGCTGTAGGTTTCACCCTGGGTACCTGTAGGCTAGATCACATACACATTTGTGAGACCAAATCTGCAATCATGTGGCTTAAAATAGATTGGGTCACCTCTGGTGCACATTTGCCAGTGCTAGGAACCACACTGGGAAGGCAATTTAAGTAAGCTGGGGTACGGGCAGGGGCTTGGCAGGTCTGGGGGGGTGGGGTTTGGTGAGTCCACAGAGGGAGTTGCCCATCTTAGAGGGTTAAAAATAGCCCAGTCAGAGTGGGAGGAGATAGGAAAAGCACAGCCCTGTGACTGGGGCAAGCAGCTGGACTTCCCCAGCCCTGTGGCTGTGCCTCAGACATGTATACACATTCACTTAGATGGAGCATGGGTTAGCCCAGTCTAAGTCATGCACCTCCTTAGGTGAACAAAATTAGATTGAGACAGCCATTTTTTTTTACCCTGTCCATCACCTACGTTGACCTAACCCTGTAATGTCTGCATGTATCCCTAAGAAACCCTAATGCATTAGTGCCTCTTGGCATAACATTCTTTTGAATCATGTGTGATTGATTGCAAAATATTTTTATTTCTATCCATTGCTGAACTTAATCTTTGTTCCCTACATAAGCACATCCTCCCAGGCTAACTAACTAACTAACTAACCTGAATTCCTTTTACTATCATTCAAATCTTCTTGAGATTTGTTTTTTCTTTGGCTTCTGTGACTTTATCCTCATTCTTCTTTTTTATTGCTCTTTCAGTGCCATGTGAACATCTAGCTAAAATGTCAACATAGAGCTCTTCATATACACCCAAGCCCTTTTTGCTAATGCTTTTCTCAGTCACTGTGGACAATTCTACCATCTTCAGGGTACCCATACCTACATGACCATGATCTTCAGGTTGAACATCTCTTTAGGTTATCACAACAAGCCTATGACCTAAAAATCTTATCAATTCTCTCTCTATACTATAACCAGTGCATCCATACAGCTATAAACCATTGCTGAGGCTCTACTTATCTAACATTTTGATGACCGCAATGTTTTTTCTCCCTTCTTGACAAAGGCAGTCTTGCCTGCTCAAAAACCTGCTGAAAGACCTTTTTCCTAGACCACTGTTTTGATGATGTCATCTCCCTTTTCACCTCCTTCCCATTACATAAAACAGAGCTGTCCATATATGCCTTATCAGCCACCTCTCCTGCTGCTGCATAGTGAGGAAGGGACTGGGAAGTCTGTATATTGCCCATGTAGCCTGCACGGTTGGGGGTTGGGAATCTGTGTGCCCTCAGAGCAACTCACACAGTGGTAGAGCAGTAGAGGAGTTGGTGGGGGGGAGTGGGCGGGAATTGCATGCAGCTAGCACCAACACATGTGGTAGGAGGACTACATGCCACTGGTTGAAGCTACACAGTGTGGGAAGATCCTGGGGAAGCCTGGATACAGCCTGGATGCCACACAGTGATGCCGCATGTGGTCCCCAACTGTGCCAAAGTTAGATATCCCTGTTATATAATATATACCTCTTGTCTACTTTCAAGCTTTTTCATGGCCCATCCCTAACCTACTTACCACCCATTCGATATCAAGCCGCTGATATGTCTAGGCAGTCCAGAATGCCAGCCTCCAGCATTCCAGTTTTAAATTTCCAGACGAGCACTTGGGTTTTCTTCCATGCTGCCCCTCACAGAGGAAAGAGCTTCCCACACATTCACAGAGCTACCTTATCATCCCCCTGTAGTTCCCTCCCATGTCTACCACACACTTGACAATGGTTCAGGTTTGCTGAGATGACTGCAATCGTGCTTTCCAATGCTGCCCCATTGTTTTGTTTTCCTCCCATCTGCTTGTCTCCATATGTTGTTTCTTAGGAAGTGATCTGTGCCCCAGAGAATCTCTTCTGTGTTTGTAAAGTGCTTAGCACAGTGAGGTTCTGGTCCATAACTAGGTGTTATGGCAATACAAATAGACCGTTTGACTTAAAGTACCTAAATTTACAGTCATGCTGGGGTTGTTCCTATAGCAATGAGGTTTCTGACTTTAAGCCCTATTACATTTGGCCTCAACAGAACATCAAGTGGTATACCTCAAGTCACAAAGCGGAGTGCTTTTTTCATAATATTGTATGGAATCTTCCTTTACATAAGGCAGTCTAAGGCACAATAACTAATAGCAAAAGACTTATAAACCAGGAACAGTCTCTGTCTCACTGGACAGGGCAAAAGGGACATAATAGTTATTTTTTGTTCTACAACTGAAGTAACAGCTGCTCATTTATAACATTATAGATTGCATTATAGTTTCATCTGGCATGAGAACAACGGAAGCTTAAGTCTTGCATTTTCCTTGCTCTTAATTTATTTTTAAGTTTTTTCACCTTCCTTTGCCAGGTTTCTTGTATTTGACCTGAAACTAACCTTTAGACAAATGTGAAAGCAAATAGAGGTCTGAAACACTATCTGTATGTTCTTTTGTCTTGGGAAATGTAAATCAGGACATTGGGTGAATAACACAGCTTGGCTTTGTGTCATGAGATGTAATTCTGAGCTATGGCAGGGTCAAGATTTATGAAGCTATCAGGACTGGAGTGGGCAGGATGCCAGCTTACACCTGCAGCACTGTTTCTGCTGCTTTTCAGACAAGAAAGCATACAGTAAGAAACACTGGTTTGTGAACCAACATCATTTAACTGAACAGCAGGCACCCCACTGAGATGGGCAAAAAATGTGCAGACTTGTGAAGAAATACTATCAATAAAAAAGCACAGAAATTGCCAACTTGCACTTACTGACACCTTAGAGATCATGCAATTCTAAACAAAGGAGGTCTTTGATTTAAAATATAAGCTACGAAATAACCTGGGGTGCTCAGCAGAAAAGAGTAAGTATCTACCTGGAAAGCAGAGACATGGAAGAAGAAAGTGATGGAACAGCGAAGAAAGTAACCAGCCCTGAGGACATCTGATAACCATGGCTACCAGTTCTTAATGCAAAGGACTGACTAAAAATACAGTGCTTGTTGAGTGCTATCTCCATGCTCTGATAAAAAAACAAAAGCACAACAACATGATGTAAGCAACTGTTCTTTGAGTCCCAGACTTCCAATGCCCACAGTGAATTTTGCTTGTATTTACTGTGTAGTTAGGATAGAGTTAGACAAGCAGTGGTGGCCAGGATAGTTAGACAAGCTTTTGAACACAAGACATTGTTTGTTGGGTCTCCTGTAGAATTAGGTAGGCTTTTTGACTTCAGAGTCAGTCATCGAGTGGGAAGAAAGGGTGGATGTGGGTGGGAGGAAGGGTAGGTGGGGCAGCAACTGTTATACTGAGCAAATGTACACAGAATGAAGGAACACGTGAATTAAAAGAATGTATATCTGACCAACATGAGATTAATCATTTCTAACAAAAACCTTATTTAACAAACTGATTGAATGAGCAAAATCAAAGAAATGACAATTTCCTTGAGTGTAAGCAAATTTATTTCACCGATCTTCTCACATCTTGATTTGTGCAAGTGTTCAAAATTTGAGATGGGTCACTCAGGCATGAATAGGCTTTGTTTTTATGAACACACACTCTTCTAGTACAAGTGTTTATATATGGCATTTTAGAATTCATTTTCTACAAGTGGTTGAGTAGAGTTTTGAGAATTAACTTTCCACAAACATTTTTACTAGTGAGACTAAAGAAGAGAATTTCAAAGGCTAAAGGTAGTGAATAAAATGGAGGTTGTGATCTTTATTCAGGAACATGGTTCCTATCTTGCTATATTAGAAAAGAGATTCAGATAAACAACATTAGATTGCCAATTGTATAAGTGAAACTGGAATATGACTCCATGTGTATACAATTATATATTAATAAAGATAATTGATTCTAAATCCAGGGTTTAAGAACCTAAAGGCATATCAAAGATTGATGTTATTTATTGTAACTATTTGTCCCTACTTCTCTGTTAGGGTTACTATGTTAATCTTTCCTATATAGTAAACAATAGGGCTGTGCGAAACTTCAGTCGCTGATTTGATTTGGCGGAGATCTGGTCCGATTCGGCGGCCGAATCTCCAAATCCAAATCGAATCAGGAAACTCTTTAATTTCTTCGAATCAAATTGGAACCCTCCAAATTGATTCGGAGAGATTCAATGATTCAGACACAGCTTTAAATATTTTTTCTACATACCTCAAAGGTACCAGGCGGCTTGTGAACGCTGAGATGCTGGGGCAGATGAAGCGTCCCACGGGAGCATGGGGGGTGGTCCCTAGTGTACTCAGCAGTGAACCTGGAAGTAAGCCAGAAGCACTTCCGGTCCACTTCTGGGTGCGCCAGGGAGTGCAGGGGAGCCCTCCCCCCAGCTTGGTGACTGGTGCCCCCTAGGTCTGGGGAGGCACCCAGGTTCCACTCACAGCCAATCACTGAGCTGGGGTTCACAGAGAGTGTCCCCCGTGCACTCAGCGGCAAGCATGCAGGGGCCACCAAGCATGCGGGGGGAGGGCCACTCCTGTGGGACTATCCATCCACCCCACCATCGCAGTGTTCACGAGCCATGCCTGGTACCTTGAAATATGTAGAAAAAACATTTAAAGCTGTGTCTCTGACTGAATCGCTGATTCTCCAAATCAGCACTGAATCTCTCCAAATCAATCTGGTGGGTTCCAATCTTCAGATTCAGATTTGGCCAAATTGAATCAGGACAGTGATCCAAATCAATTAATCAAATCACTGTCCCCAGTTCAAGTTGAATCTGAATCCGAATCAAATATAGCCCATTTCACACACCCCTAGTAAACAATGACTAAGTGCATTCCTTTCTTCTTCCAAAAAATATTCTGATTTAGAACAGAGGTGAGTCAAAGGCACAGAAGTCCAGATGCTCAGCTACTAGAACAGCTCTATTACCTTCAAGACCCAAAGAAGTTCAGATCCAAGGTTTTGGTACCAAGTACCATAAATCCATGCACAGATTTTAAGCCCTAAGCCACGACCTTTCCTTCTTTCACAGAACTCATGAATCCATGAAAGTATTTCTAGAACACTTCATACACTGTAACAATATTCTGCCAGTTTTTTCTATGCAAGCCTCATTTCTTGGTAAATACTTAGATTCCAAATGGTAACATTAGGGTTCATTAGCAAATTTTTCAACTCCCTCTTGGTTATTAAAGTGAAAGTTTTTAATAAAATCTAAACAGGAAGATGGATAGTAAACAAATGGTCATTAAAATATTTGCACTTGAAATAAAAACAATCCACTTAATGCATTAGTTCCACCTGACAATAAGAGGTTTCAATTGGCATATGTAGAATTCAGCATGTCAGTATCAGCATTGCATTTCTCACTGGAAGCTTGACAAGATCAATGCCCATCTCTGTAATGACTAATACAAAGGGTACAAAATAAATCAGATGAAATTCATCTCTTCATTTACCCTAAAGCAGTGGTTCTCTAACTTTTTTTTCATGGACCACTTGAAAATTGCTGAGGGTCTTGGCGGATCACTTAAACTTTTTTTGTTCTACAAATCAAAGCACACATCTCATATTTTAATATCAGTAGTCTTACCTGACAAGTACGGATATTTTTGATTGTTCTGCAACCTTTCTGCAGACCACCTAAATGAAGCTTGCAGACCAGTGGAGGTGTGCAGACCACAGTTTGAGAACCTCTGCCATAAAGAAAACTAGCCCTCAATCACAGCATAGTACTCAAAAAAGACACACAAGATTTAGTAAGGAAACATTTTAACCATGTTAGAATTCAAAGTAAATCTGGGGTTCTTCCTCAACTTGGAGGCTTAGATTACTAGTTTATATTGATACCTAGCAGTAACTAGGTGTTGTGGGGGGGGAGGCAATTAAAGTGAAAAGCCTGCCTACTTGTCTCTTCCAAATAACATCTTCAGCCCTCCCCCCCTCATTTATATATAAATTTAAAGCAAATACAAAGACAATTTGCATCAAATGGTCAACAGATCCTATTATAGCTTCTTCCTCCTATTTAGTGTATTTCTTAACTGTGCATACAGCAGAAGGGCAAGGAATTAATCAGAATGCCAAAAGAGTTGGGTTACACAGTATATAGAAAGCACTTCAGCTACATTATTTCCACAATTTCTGTAGGGAGTTGTGAAATAGAGGTCTTAAATTTAATGTGTCTGGCCTACTTCCACCTGGACGCAGTTCAAACCCATTGCCTGCAGCTTCCTGAATGCAGAGTGGGAAATCAGTCATTATATTAAGAACTGATGGCAAATGATTCCAATTCACATTTTTCAGCTGGTATGTTTTTAACCTGGAGTCACACCAAATTGAAAAATTTTACAATTCTGCAAGTTGGGCATAAGGTCTGTGTTGCAGACTAAATACACTTTCAGTTCTATGAAGTAGACAAGAGAATTCTTCTCTTGCTTTTTTTCATTTGCTATGCCACCTGCTGAAGTTACAAGGTGCATTATATCATCAGCTTTCATTCCCTTCTTTTTCTCCCAGCTACAAGCTATTGTCAAAGCCATTTAGCTGTAGTGATCTACATTTAGCACTGACCCAATTTCATTGCATTATAAATGCTGATGCAGATTTTTAAATAATTTGTTGCGAAGATAAAACTGAACCTCTGAAATTATCCTGCTGAATTTTGCAATCTGAAGTATGTTTGTTGGTACCATATTGCAAGGAGTTACAGGTTTCTGCTTACTTTCCTTCCAAAATTCTGAGTGGCTACTTAAATAACTTTTCAACAGCTGATGGAGAAATTATTCTACTTGAGGCAATAAAATATTGATATACATTCTTTACGTAATTTAAGCGACTGGCAATTTTTAGCACTTATGAACATGAATGAAATTTGTACTGGCAAGAGCTTAATATTAGTGTGGGCAGGCAGTCTGCCAACTCCTACATATACATTATCTTGCCAATTCTTTTCTCCTGAACCCAATACTGATATCATTGTAATTTGGGGTCCCTGGTGGTTACAGAATGCCAAAAAGTGTTGAAATGTGTATTGATTCTGTGATGTGGACAAATGTCAATTTGTAATTTAGAGGAGATGATTTTAATCATGTCATAAAACAACAGATTTGGAACCTACTTTACACTTTTAACATTATAAGTTTGGGAACTCAGTATAATAAAACTCCATTTCTGATTATTTTTCCTTCTACTGAACCAGTAATTTAAAAACTACGTATTTTAGTTTGAGTAATTGAGTAGTCTATACATTAGATCGTGAATAGGTGTAAAAAAAGAGAGAGATTTAATCCAAGCTTTTCATTTATGGCAAAATATAAAACCAAATATATAAACAAGGGACAAAATGCACCCCCAGTCAAACTCTTAAACCCTATCCACAACAGTGTATAGCTTTATCACAGATAGAGCATCCTTGGCTAAATCTATAATATACTTTCAATGCTGCAAACAAAAAGTTACCCAATTTTGTAATTTGCTTTTTTTACATTTGTGATATTTGAATAGCAAGTGACTTGGTCTATTCAATGCATTAAAAAATACTGTGATTATATTTAAATTGTATATGGACTTTTTTTCCTTTTTAAAATTGGCAGATATCAAACCAGTTTACAAAGGAGGAATTAACGTTCTGATTTTAGAGAAAGATGAGACACAGAAGTGTCTTGCCCAGAGTGACCCAGTAGCCAATGGCTAAATTGGGAAAATAATATGCAATGCTATACATACATAATAAAATGGAAAAATCAAGTTCAATTTAAATAGCATTTGAAAGTGCATGCAAAAGACCAAACATTACTAGATGATGCCTGATCACGGATATTCTGACTAGATCCAGGTCTCTTTAAAGCTTACCAATAATTTAAGCAATCAAACCTAGAGACGTTTCCTGAGCCAAAAAACCAAAGAAGAAAGAAAGAAAGCTCATACGAAAAATTAATGGAACCATCATACGCCATTTATTTCCTCATGGGCTTTTGCATCCATGAATGGAAATGTGTATTTCATCAGGGACAACTACCAGCTACATATACTTGTGATGCTGCTAGTTGTCCCTGGGCATGCCTCTGCATGCATGCTCTGGTGTGCAGGAAATTGCCCCAGGTGGGGTAGGAAAACTGGTGCCAGCACCAAGAGTCCTGAAGGCCTTCCAGGGCTGCAGCAGTGGCGACCCAGGTGTGCAGAGCTTGGCCAACAGCTGGAGTGTAGCTCTGGCTGGCCAGGCTCCAGTTTTGGGAGGTGCACACTGCAGCCACATGCACCACCCCGCCTTTTTGGTGCATTTTCTTTTTACATCAGGATCTTCAGCTGTCAAAAAATGCCCCCTGCTGCACTGCAAATTAGCAGTGTGGTGAACACAGGCACATGCAGCGCATGCAGTTTGCAGTGCCACAAACAGCGAAGTATGCACTTGTGGAGACGTGCCTGGTGGGGGCATCTACATGCATGCTTTATTGTGGAGTGGGCCAATTAACTTAGAGTGCGATTGCTGCCACCCCAGGCAGTATTGTATAGGTCAGCTCTAACCTCAGGCAGAGTTCCTTTGCTCTGCCTGAGCACCAAGCTGGCCTTGCCCACCCGAGTCAGTGATACCTTTGGATCCCGGCCCCATATGTAGAGCTGGGGGGAGGGGGTGGGGCCCAATGCTTCCCCTCCACAGTGGCAGTGTCCCTTGGGACCGCCTGGGTGGGGTGCCAAGCAGGTGGGTATTCCCTGAGAGGCACCACTACCATGGAGGGAAGCACCAGGGTCCCCCACAGCTCAGGGGCTATGTGACCCACCAGCAGCTTGCTCCCCAGCCATGGGAGACACAGGCAGGCTCTGGGAGGAGGGGGAAAAAAAAAAGATCAGGCCCCTCACCACTTTTTTTTCTTCTCCGTGGAGCCTACAAGCTGCCACCAGGTTGCACACCCCCTGAGCTGGGGGTGGGCCTGGTGCTTCTCTCTGCAGCAGCATTGCCCCTGGGACCACCTGGGCAGGGTGCTAGCTGCAGCCCCAGCTTGCAGGCAGCACCTGCCAGATCCAGTGGTGCACAGGGAACTGCAAGCCCAAGCATGCTCAGGGAAACTAGGGTTTGGTGGGCTTCCAGTGCCCCATGTACCATCCCTGTCACTTTCCCACCACCTGGGAACAGGCTGACTGCCCCAAGAAGGTGGCAGAAGGGAAGCTGGGTGTTCTGGCAGCTGGAAAAGATGACCGGGATAGTGCACAGGGCACTGGAAGCCCACCAAGCCCGAGCTTCCCCAAGCACACCCAGGCTTCCAGTGTGCCATGCACCAACCCCACCACCTTCTCCAGATACAGCCCTTGTACACCTGAGGAATACCATTGTAATTTGTTAAATAGCAAACTAAAATACATGGGATGTGTTTTAGTTTGCTACGTAAAAAAGTCATTTAAATCAAAATATGCCACCAAATGCGTACACTGTTACAGAATCTAATTGTAACATACAACCAGACGTGTACACTGTTAGACAATTAAATTATTTTAAAGGGCAATCAAACCATAAAAAGGGGCAATTTCCTCATGTGTACAAGGGCCCTCTTATTCTGTGATTATAAACAAGTCACAAGGTCAGACTTTTGACAAAATATGTATTTATATTCGTAAGCCCTTGTTTACACAGGGCAGCTTTATGTAGCCTTTTTGAGGGTGAGATGTATTGATTCCATTAAAGTATTCAGTCAAAGGATAACTAAAATTCCTGTATTTAAAGAAATAATTTTGCATCATTTGTAATTGCAAATGTTTTGCAGGTTTCAGCTAGTTGTTACAATTCTCATGGGTAGGAATAATATCCTTGACTGATTCTTCCATTGCCTCAGTGAAGGCTGCCCAACTAGTCTTCAGGATGAAATGTCTGCAGGAGGGAGTGTTTTGCAGTGTTATTGGGGACCCTTAGTTTGATAGTTATAGGGTGATGTTGGGTGTGATGTATGGGCTCCAGCACTGCTTTCTTGCACATCTGGCTGATTCCACTGCTTATGAAGCTGATATCTGGGTTGTCTCCTCTTCTCCAGTGGCTGCTGTTAAATGATTTGGGTTGTTTAGCATCATGTACTAGCATCAAAATACTGATCTCTGCCCATTGTTCAACTAGGATGCCATTGCTGTTGTTATCATATCCCCATGCTGTATTATGGGAGTTAAAATTGCCAATCACAAGGCTGTTCTTGCATGTGTTACTGTCAGGTAGATTGTTCCAGTAGAAAATACTAGATGGTGATTTGCATATAGGTGTTATAGTGATGTTCATAAGGCTAAGTGTGATGGTTTCAATGTTATTCTTGCCTGTGCTGGTATGCACTTACTCAATTCACAGGTCAGATCTAGCAAAAACTGCACTGCCGTGCTGCTTATGTCTTATTTCAGCAACCAGTCTTTTCCCCTTGATGATCAGGTGAGAGTTATTAGGTCCACTGTGCATCTCCTGAATGCACTCAATATCATACTCTTGTGATATTACTACCAGGATATTAGATTTAGCCTGTGAGTATCCTTCAATGTTAATTGAAAGAATTGACAACTCCAGCTCTAATAAGAGATGGTAGGAGATAACCCTCCAGGATGCACTGCAGGAAGGTAACTATCAAGCAGCAGCTGCTGACAGTCACCAACTGGTGGGGGGGAGGGGGCTGGGGTCAGGCCACTGGAAGCGTCCTGGGAGGTGTGCAGGAGCACCCCCCACCCACTGGCGTTGGCCAGTACAGGCAGGTACCGGGCCCCCACCACCAAACATTGCATGTCTCTTTGGTTTAAATGCACTCTAACTTACAGCACTTTAAGTAAATGTGATAGAGCATTTTCTGCCAAGGGCTTTTTGAACATCTGTACTTAGCCACAGTGTCCATGTTGGGCAGAAGGTAGGGCAGATATGCACCTTATAGACTAACTAAAGAAGATGTATACATAGCACAGGCTTTCGTGACCTGAATTACACTTCATCAGATGCATCAGTGTCCACATTATCTAAACGGGTTTGCAGACATACATTGCACAGCAAACTGAAAGGCTCACTTTTACAACCACAACTCTACAGGGCAGCTAAATATCAAAGAAGCCATGAGAAGCTTTACTCTCAGGAGCTACTCTAATTAAAACACCTCCAGCACTTCATGTACTCAGCATCCTTCCCTTCAAAATGGTGGCAGAAACGCTTTAACTGAAGCTTATTCAATGAGCCTTAGTTAAAGTCACCCCCATCATGATTTTGAACTGTGGGAACACTGAATACACGTACTAATTAGAATGCTCCAGCAGACTCCAAAGCATTCTAATTAGAAGACGCTGGAGCAGGCGTCCCACATATACAGGCACCATTGGGTACTTACACACGTGGGGAGCCTGCTCCAATGCTCTGGAAATCATTTTCTCAGCATGGGGACACACTGCACTGCTGATACACGTGACATGCAGGTGCTTTTAATCAGCTTTTAATCAGCGTGGCTTGCTAATTAAAAGCACCCAGTGCTGCATTGGGAGCATGTGTTAAAATGTCCATTATGTCTATGAATTAATCACTTACATTAAACATATTACCAAGAAATGTAAACAGTGTATTGTGTATATGACATTATATAGTGTCGTTATTATTAAAAAGTTCAGTCTAGACTCTGACCTCAACCACTCACTCACTGTAATAAGACATGGAAGATTAAAATTACTTTTTTAGTACAGGGACATATTATGTACCTCAACAACCATATAACACCAAACACAAAGATAGTATTTGTAGGTAAATATTGATTTATTTTTTTAATAGTGACATCTGTTTTTCTATTTTGAGTTGAAACCAGTAAATTTGGGCAAAGTCTAAGAAACTATGCAAACTCTTGTCATCTGTAGGATAAAATTAGGAGTGCTAGGAATTTATGCCTATTTTTTAATACATAGAATTCAATCATGTTGATACTATCCATCATTTATTTAATCAGTGTTTCCAGCACTACATACAACTGCACAAATGGGAACCAAATTGGTACCTTACAATTTTAGGGCTCAAGTTTGAAAACACTTATGCACATGCAGAATCCTATTGAGTTCAATGGGAATATTATTGTGTGTAGAGTTAGACACATTTGTATTCAGGATCAGTACTTATGAGATGGACAGAGTACTCTTGAAAAATCTGGGGCTAGAAACCTGGATTTAAGAAAGAGGACGGGAGAAGGAGTTGGGGGAGGGACAGGGAAGGGAAGGAAAGAAAAGAAGGAGAGGCTTCAAAGGGGCCATATAAGATTTCTTGAACTCCCCTTCATATTACAGAAATGGTAGGTTTCTAGGGTACACATCTTCCATAAGATTAAACTATTATTTTAAAAAATAACTTTTTGTCTCAGGTGCTTATATTAATGATTTGGATGATGGGATAATGTGCTCATTTAGCAAATTTGCAGATAACACCAAGTTGAGTGAAACTGTGGATGCTCCAGAGAGCAGGGCTAGGATCCAGAATTACCTGGATAGGCTGGAGAAATGGTCCACAAATCAACCAAATGAGATTTAACAAGAACAAAATCCTGCACTTGGGATGGAATAACTTCATGCACAAATACAGACTGGGGAATGGCTGGTTTGGTTGCAGTACTGCAAAAAATACCTGGAGGTTATGTTGGACCATGAACTTAATGAGCCAAAAGTGTGTTCTTGTTGCAAAAAAAATAGGCAACAGCATCCTGGATTGTATTAATAGGATTGTCACTTGCAAATCAAAGGAAGCAATTCTTCTGGTCTGTTCAGAACTGGGAAGACCTCACCCGAAATACAGTTTCCAGTTTTGCACCCCTCTCTCCCCCACTTCAACAAAGATGTGGACAGTTTGGAAGGAGTCCAGCGCAGGGCAACAAAAATTATTATGGGCCTGGGAGGCAAAACTTATGAGGAAAGGATAAAAGAGCTAGAGTTATTTAGCCTGTAGAAGAGAAGACTGAGGAGGGGTTGGATAACAGTCCTCAAATATCTAAAAGGTGATTATAGAGAGGATGGAGATGGGCTTCTCTCTGTGGCTGCAGGGGATAGGACAAGGAGCAATGGCCTCAAACTGCAACAGGGGAAATTTAGGTTGAAGATTAGGAGGAATTTTCTGACTATGAGAGTAGTCAGACATTAGAACAGGCTACCGGGAGAAGTTGTAGATTCCTCATGCTTGGAAACATTCAAAAGCAGGTTAGACAGACACTTGGCTGGGATGGTTTCCTGCCTTAAGTAAGGGGCTGAACTAGATGACCTTGTGAGGTTCTTTTCAGCCCTACTTTCCAATTATCCTATATTAGTTTATTTAGATTTTATGGCTACAGCCTTTATTTTAAGGCCTGAAAAAAATGTATCCAATACTGGAAATATGTTAGTCAGATACAAATTATACTAAAGGTAACTGAACTCTCTAGTACCCCATTAACAGATACAACTATATGTGTAGCTAATTTTTTTATAAAATAGCTCTCCCAGTTTTCAAGAACATCTCCTATAAGTGCGCCTTGCCCCAACTAGCATGCATGAGCAGGGATTACCTCATGCCATGGAATTTCCCTTGCTCTTCCTTAAATTCAGAAAGCAGTCCATTTGCACTACACTGCTGGCGGAAAGGAATGATTTTCAAGGAAATCAAGAAACAAATAGCTCATTATTTTTTCTGCTGGCAAAATGAATTCTCCAGTAAAAACTGCAGACTTGCACAGGTGTCAAATTCTGCCCTTACAATATATACACATGTTCAACAATTTGGACATTGGTAAGTAATTCAACAGCACTAGTTTCCATCCTACTTTCTGCTTCCGTTACCAGCTGGATGAACATGAGGCCAATTTCACTGCTGAAGTAACTCCATTTGATAAATCTAGCCCACAGTATCAAGTGCAGTGAAATGCATCCACAGAACATAGTGGGATTTTTTGATCTGAGCATATATTTTTGCCAAGTCCCAATCCTCAGTCTTGGACCATATGTTATAAGAAGCCAAGCACCAGTTCTCTTCTTCTGAAGAATATACTAGATGCCTTCAAGCATAGCCTTAGGGAAGTCAAGATGCTCATTCTTTTGTTTGGATCAGAGAACATCAACACTAGTTCAGGGTGCAACACACATTCAGCAGTGCCTACTATCATAATTCTTCCATGACCACTTGCTTGTGAAAGTGTCATCTTCAGTGCACTACTTGTTGTCAGTTTGGTATTACATTTATCAAAATAACTAGTTATGTTTACTGTCCATTACATGCTTTTTTATTAGCTCTAGCATATTTTCCTCAGCCTTCTTTTTACATCTGTTGGCATAAACATGACAAAATAGAGGACAAACTATCTTCTAGAAACTAGCATCACATTCTTGTTTAGTTAGGGCAGGGGTTTTCAACCTTTTTGAATAAGTGTACCCCCAGTGGCCGGATGCTGAGTGGGTGCGTGGCTGGATGCCAAGCAGTGGCAGCATGGGATAGCAGCTACTGCCGCCATGTGCAACCATCCACCTCCCGCGTCCTGCCAGCTAGGCGGCACCTGCGCTGGCCCCATCCACTCTGTCCCTGCTCACCCTAACGTACCCCCTACAGCCTTCCCAACTCCCCTGGGGGTACACATACCCCTAGCTGACAACCCCTGATTTAGGGCATGTGCAGACACTCACCACACTTGGTCTTACTTTAAGCCACATAATTGTAGATTGGGAGAAGTGAGTGCCCAAGGTTTGCTGGTGCCAGAGCTGCACCGGGAATCTGCTGTAAGTAACTTATGGTGGGGGAAAGAGCAGGTAGGATGGGGGGGAGGGGGAAAGGAGAAGAAACAGCACAGCCCCAAGGCTGGGGTAATTGTGTGGGCTTTTCCAGCCCAAGACCTGTACTCCACACAGGTGCAGACATTCACTAGGACAGGTTAACCCATTTCCAATCTAAGTTACTTCACCTCCTCAGAGAACTAAATTTAGATTGGGCCTGCCATTTTTTCACATGATCTAACCTCCCCAGATGCCTGCACAGGTTGGCATTTACATCAGTCTAACTAGGGTTAGGTCAATGTAAATGTAATATCTATAAGTACCCTTAGTGCCAAATGAGATTGTGATCAGATTCAGCAAGCACTGTTATGATTTTAAACTGTTAAAGATAAATATACTATAGAATAAATAAATATTCATTCCATATTCACAGCAATTTCAGACACAGATGTAATAGCAACTCAAAATCTAGAAAGAGAAAACTTGCCAAATGGTGTATCAAATGCACATAACTTAATCCTTCAATTTTGAACTTCTTGGTGCCTGAAACCCTGAAAAACTTTGAAAAGCAACATTTTGTGATATTTTTCGCTCTTCTGACTCAGGTATAAAATACTTTATGTTGGAATAGATCATAACAAAGTAAATGCAAATGGGAAAAGGTATAGTATTATTCTGTCCAGATTTATGCTGCTGGTCCCCATTTGTTTAATGCAATATTTATTACAAAAAATGAAACAAGATAATATCTTCAGAGGTTAAATAATGTGTCCATTTTTTGTTCATTCTGCACCTTCATGTACATTTAGGTGAATAATTATCAGTTTGTTCCTTAATTCTGCCACTGAGAAGAAAGGAAATAATCCTGAATTTTCCACTAGAATCAAAGGCATGTTTGGGTTAAGGAGTTCCTATCGAATCTAGTCATCCCCATTAGTAATAAGTGTAACCCAAAACATTTAGTCTTCACTAACTTATGTTATTCATTCTTTTTCCTATGTAGGGAAAAAGTGTTTCTTGATTAATAAACAAGATGTATAATTGTTTTCTGATATTCCCTCAGATCCTAAGCTTGCAGGGGCACAGACCATCTTTATGTTCAGTGGTGGTTTGGTCTTTGATGGAGGTTCCTAAATGTTACAAGACTGAAATAGTATTCTTGAATTGTACAAAGCACAAATGCCCATACCAACCCCCTTTTGATGAGGTTATCCAGCACCATATGTTCAGTAAAATGAAGTCAGGGGAGGGAGTGGGGGGAAGAATACCATCTTCACTTAAAAGTTTTCCAACTCCAATTATAACATATATATTGTAGTACTGACAGAACCGCAAGTAGTGCAGAATTGTGCAATCAGATAAAGTTGGCAGTGGTTACTACTGACCTCTGCTAAATAAGATTTACAGAAGCCAGGTTGATACCTTTGCTTTGAAACGATCCCTCAGCAGCTAGCAGTCCTCTTTCTTTAAAGCAAGCTGTACAATGCATCATAATATTACTGTCTAGTAATGTGCTCACTCCTTATAGTTCACTATCTGGAACTCAAAACAAAGAAGCACGAAAACTAAAGAAAATAAACAAAAAAATGTACATTCCTTAAGTACATAGGAAGCAAAAAGAAGGTGCAGGGTAACTAAGGGCCCCTTCAAGATGAACTAGGGCAACTGGTAACAGATACGATGGCCAAAGTGGAGCTTCTAAATGATTTCTTTGCTTCCGTGTTCCCGGACACAAATACAAATGCAAATATGCATCCCATTGGGACCTTAGGTAAGCCCTGTATAGATACCAACCCACCAACTGTTCATGCTGACCTAGTAAAGGGGCACCTGGAGGGGTTGAATGTATTTAAGTCAACAAGTCCTGATGAGCTTCATCCTAGGGTACTTAGGGAATTAGCTGGGGTCATAGCAGAGCCACTGGCACAACTGTTTGAGCACTTGTGGTACTCAGGATGGGTCCCAGAGGATTGGAAAAGGGCCAGCGTGGTCCCTATTTTCAAGAAGATGAGGCACTGGGTAACTATAAGCCAGTTTAGTCTCACCTCTATCCTTGGCAAGACCTTTGAGAAAATTGTTAAGGATCACATTTGTTGGGTGCTGTCCTCTTCCTTGGAGGTATTTAAAAGGAGATTGGACAGACACCTGGCTGGGGTCATCTGACCCAAGCATTCATTCCTGTCCAGGGCAGGGGGTTGGACTCGATGATCTAATAGGTCCCTTCTGACCCTAACATCTATGAAACTATGAAAAGACCATGACAATTCATATATGGAAATTTAGAAAAACCCACAGAAATAGAAAAGTAGTATTATCCTTATTTGTAAGGAAGGAATCAAGGCCCAGATTGTGCTAAACACATATGAAAAATTTAAGATGCCTTACACTGACCCCCAATCTCAATTCCATATCTATTGCCTTAAACTTTCTGGAAACAAATCTAATTATCAAGGAGGTAAGAAGTGATATAAAAAAATTCCAAAGTAAAATGGCGTAAAAACTGAAGAAAGGGCTTGTCTAAGCCATATCTAATATTTTTCATTAATATTTTAATTTTTGACAGAAAAATTAAAAATGCCAGTTTTCAAAACATGTCAAAATGAAATGTTTTTGAGGTTTTGGGCATTTTAATGGAATCTTTTTATTTCATAACAGGTTGAAATAATTTGTAAAAATTGTTTCATTAAAAATTTCTAATTCTCTACTGAAGACGTTTCTCAAAATTTTTGGCCAGTCATAGCTGAAAAGGTAGAGTTTGTGTAAAATATGTTTATGGTTAGATAATCATTACTTCAGTTGGTCAAGAAATATAATTTCTGTCCTGCAGAAAATCCTCACAATTCAAAATTTGGTTTCATCCTAGACTGAAACAAGCCTTTTCATCATTTTATAGGTAATCTTCCAGCCTGCTGACCCACTGAATTTCACAGACCTTTCTTTATATTTTAGTCAGTTACCCCTATATTGAGCCCAGTAACTTAACATTTAAGTTTCCAGAAAGATTGGGCATTGTTACATGGTAATTTTGGGTGGCTGCTGGAGCTCTTAACACCTGAACTATCTGCACAGTAACACCTGAAACTGATTTTATGCACTTGTTAGGTAGCTCAAAGTTATACCACTCCAGGGAAGGATTCTCTCTGATTCATGTTACCCAGCACACATTACATTAAGATGTATCTTTAGTGTAAAAATCCCATCTGCCCCGCATCCCTCACAGGCCTGAACTGGGCCACTGCCTGCTCCCTACCACCCCAAATCCCTGTTTACTCTGCACCCCACCCCACTTACTTGTGACTGCCTGCACTGTTTGTCCCAGCTCAGCCCCCAAGAAAAGCAGCAGCCCAGCAGCAACAGCTGGGCAGGCAGATTAACCCTTCCTTGCCTGCTCCCCTGGGACAGACAGCCAGGCAGACACAAGTGGGCAAGTGTAGGGAGGATCGGGGGCACAGGGGAAGCCTTTTAGGGGGTACTTACCTTTTAGTTCTCCGGACCCCTACGGACCTGAAGTGCAACTGCTCTAAACTTGAGCTAGCACTAACACTGATCAACATTTGTGTGGCTCACAGTATAACAAGGCCCTTCGACTGATGTGTGGCTAAAGACAAAACAAGAAAGAGAGCTGCCACTGCTAGCAGCCCATCAAATGGCAGGAAATAATTAGTTAAGCTATACTCTGATGGTCATATTAGGTGAGCCATGCTCCATGCAGCAGACCCTGGCAGGGAACTTGAGGATTTTTGCTTATTGTACCTGTGGAAAAGGTCATTCCCAGTTCCAAATTCCAGAGACGTGATAACAACTCATAGATACGCACGAAGTACCCAGCACCCATCTGGCCTCAGCAGCCCAGACCTCTGGGATTTGTAGTCCACAGTTGCAGCCAGCAGTAAGTTTTTTGCATGGCAGGGCATCTCTGTACTTCTGTACTCGAAGGAAGGGAAATTTAACCCCCCTCCCTAGTCCCAGAACCTAGTCAGGATTTGACGGGGGGTCGGGGGCAGTCCCTGCCTCCCCCCCTCCCCACCCTTCTCTGCTGGAGCAGACAGCACAGAACAGCCCAGCCCAGGGCTGGAAAGCATGCTGTGATGCTGGGCAATTGTGATGTAAATCTGAACCAGGAAGGGGTCTGGGACAGAAGTTTCATAAACTGGTTTAACCCAAATCAGTTAAGTCTGATGCCACATTCAACCAAGTTCATCTTAAACCAATTTCAGCCATTTTGAAACTGGTTTATATGCACTGAACCTCTGTTTTGTTACAGGTTTAAACCAATTTCTGATTACTTAAGCCAGTTTATGTGTAACTTTTGTCCCTAGCCCCAGTGATTTAACCACACTGTAGAATTCAGTGTAGATGTACACTGAAAAAAGATTTCTTGTATCATCTGAGACCACAGCCACCATGTCTAGTGTTCTGTCTCTATCTGAAAACTTACAAGGCTTTTCAGAAAGGTAGACATTGTCACCCTAAATATATCCTGATGGTACATATTACAATTATAAACTTTCTTCCTGACACTCTAACCCGTTACTGGTTAGAGCCCTAAAGCCAGAAGTTTGATTAGTTAGAACAGCAAGTGTACTGCTCAGCTTCCTGTTCTTTGCCAGGAATAAAGGTCTGATACACAAATTTCAAGGCCAGATGCATCTAAACTGACCCCTTGCTCCACAGACTGTCAAATTTCTCCCAGAAACTGAATGCTCCAAATGTTGTTTTAACCTTATCAAAACATTTCTTTTTGATAAGGTTGAAACATTTCAGTTATAAAAAATAGAATGCGTTTGTCCTTTTATAATGTAATATGTCAAAGTGATAAGATTAAAATGAAACATTTGGTCCTTACTGAAATGATGTTTCAATATTTGCTTATATAAATTCTCGATGAAAGATTATTCCCACAAAATGTTTCAATTTTGTCAACTCAGCATTTTCCATGGTGGAAAGCTGTTCTTTTAGGATACTTTCAGCCAGGTTTATCCATTTGCAATGTAAGAAGCTAGAATATGTTTTCAAACCATTTCCATTCTTTCTTTTCTTTTTTTCCCTTTCTTTTCTTAAGATGTACAAAAAATAATTTATAAGCAAGAGGTACCTAACAACATGACCAGCTCTCAGCCTAAAGTCAGTTCCAAGATATGCAACATAAGAAGAACATCCCCCATTGTACTGGAGACACACATATACACTCAAGTGCCATTGGTGACATTTCCCCATTATCTTTATGGAACTGAGACAAAATAAGTTAATTCTGCAATCACTCTCTATTTGGAGCTCTCATATAGTTTACCCAATGCAGCTGCAGAACTCACCCTTAAAAAGCTGTGTAATCAAACATACACAGTGGTGCACTGCCAAGCTAAACAACAAATTGGGGTAGGATAACAAGGCAAGATAAGTGAAAAATGAAAGAGCTATCTAGTCCTATTAACATTATGCAATTTTAAAATGAGGCATATGGATCTTATTCATGTGTTTCCATCCTGAATAAGTGAACTATCTGATTAAATGGACCAATAAAATATTTAAAGGTGAAATTGAAGAAACAACTTTTTATAAAATAAGGTTTCCAAAGGTCTAAAGAAAAACACCTTTAGCATACTGAGCAGTAACAAGGGTTATGTTAACATTGGACCTTCATAGAAGCTTTTGTCTTTATTATGGTCTTTTGCTTTCAAGGGAAACAGACTGTAAGCTCTTTGAAGGAGGCACTGGCTTTTTATTCTTTGTACAGTGCAAAGTAAAACAGAGTTCAATATTGTTTAAAACTTAGCTACTGTATACATATAATACAATTGAATGCAGTTATTTGCAAGGTACAGCATTCTACAAAGCAGAGAAAAGGGAGACCGCTTACCATGATGTCATTACAACCAGCTTGCACATCACCTTTGAACACAGTCCCTATAGGCAAGTATCTACAGAAGTGTGACTGATGCAAAGAAGTCAGAAGTGTAACCAGAAAGAAGCCAATAAAAGGGTGCAGAAAAATGTATAAACTAAGCTGAAATAGAACACGGTCTACTAGGACACTTTTCAGTATGTCCAGACAGCAAAAGGCAGCACCATGTAATGATGTGCAGAAGCGATGCAGTTTCAGAAACTGCAGCTAACACTGAAACCAAAAACAATATAGACCTTAGACCTTACAAAGCTGGAAATGGAGGAACACAGCTATACAGCTTCCCATTCCAAAGCTGATATAGGGTATCTCTACAAAGTATGGCCTTATGCTTGGGAGATATATATTTTTTTGTAATTTAGGTTCCACCAGTTTGGATTTGCTTACACAAGAATAAGTAGATTCAGGTCGATCAAATGCACTTCTGATTCTTAGGAAATATGGCAGTACACAAGTCTAAGACTGCATAGACCAGTATATCCCCCTATGAGTTTGCCTCTCAATATCTATTTTTTTGACCAACTATGAATGTGTTTTAGATACAGCACCATACGTGTACATTATACACAAAACATACCATGTTAACTGTTGCATAAAAATAATAAAAACCTAGCACTCAGGAGTTAGGAAGTCCACAAATTAAAAGTTGCCTGTGAAGCATTATCCCCTTGCGCATGACCACATATTAATTTTGCCAGAGGCAGATGTCTTTGAGTGTCTAGCAGAGAGAGCAAGAGCAAAAGGAAGAGCTCAGCATCCCAAACGAATACTACCCCCCCACCAAAGATGGAACAATAAAATGGCCACGTACATAGGGCAAATAATGTCTGCAATAGAAACTGACAGCATTCCCTCCTCCGCCGCTCTTGGCAAGAGTACTCTATAAACCAGTGTTTAGGGCACTATCCTGGGAAGTGAGATATGGATTCAGATTCTCTCAAGTAGGAAAAAAATTCAACATGGGTTTTTCACATCCTACATGGCATGCTCCAAACTCATGGGAGGATGTGGGAAACAAGACCACCACCACAATTGGTTACATTTAGCCTTCAAATTTAACCTACATTTGAGAGCCATTTTGTTATCCAAAAAAAAATAATGGTCTTCTGCATGACTTCTCACAACACAAACTTCATTCATCCCTAGAGTAGGCCCATCTTCAATGAGGCACTGGTTCTCTTGAAAAAAGCATAGTCATATACTTATAGACTACAACCTTAATTCTGGTTTTTCTTAATTTTTTGAGTCCCCAAATATGTAACATTACTAATGTACTCTTAATGCATTATGGATAATAAAATATATAATGTGCACCTGCACGGTTTCCAGTGAAAATGATAAACCAATGATAAAGGTTATCTATAATCCAGTGGTAAACCAGTGATAAAGGCTAAATGATAAATCAGTGATAAATCCAGCGATAAAGACTATCTATCCAAAGCAACATTTGGCAGAGCAAAACCTTTAAGTCCTTCTCCAAGGAATGAAGAAACTAAATTCTCCAAAGGGAAAGAATATTATTATTAAAATACTTTTGTTTAGCCTATAGCTTCTTTGTGGAAATATCTAAACCATTGGGATTGAAAAACTACCCAAAAACTCTGCCCAAAGCAATAAAATAATTCATACCCATTGTTAAAAAGTCCAAGAAAGTTTAAGCAACTGAAAACAAGGACTCATCAAGAGAAGTATCAGGTGATACTAGGAAGTGATAATACTAGTCCTGCCCTACAGTGCACATAATTTTCCCCTTCATTTCATAGAACCACTTTGATAGAGTTAGGATTTAAGCCTAAATACAAAATAGGTTTTGTTACTGTTAATGCAACAAGAATTTGGAGTTCTTTAAGAAGAGCTCTTGGAGGATGACAAGAGTTTTTCCAAGATGATCCTCTTTGGAAGCACTTATGCACGACCAGTTATGAGCATACACCATAAGGACCAGCAGTTAGGGGTAGGGGATGCTCATCTACAGATGCGCACTGCAGCAGTGGGAGGCAGTCATTGCATGGGCATGTGTTATAGCAGCAGGGTTGTAGATATTTGGCACAGTGGGGAATGGGGCAGGGGGCATCCATGCAACGTGCAGCATGGGGGCCTCATGACTCCCAGTGATGCAACCCCACGCAGAAGCCCATGGGCTATTCCTCCAGCTGCTTAGAAATCGGGCAGCTCCCATTAAAAACACCATATTGAATTCTTTCCAGAATATTTCTGTTGTGTTTAAAGGTTCATTTAAACCACCAGAACAGGCAAGGATGAACTGCAGCATCAAGCTATTGCAAGAGTGGGAATCAAGATCTTATAGATTCATAGAATGTAGGCTGGAAGGGACCTCAGAAGATCATTGGGTCCAGCCTCCCTGCATCAAGCAGGAAAGACAACTGGGGTCAAGTGACTCCAGCAAGGTGACTGTCCAGTCTCCTCTTGAAGATTTCCAAGGTAGGTGATTACACCACATCTGGAGGGAGCTTATTACACAGTCTGGACACCCTAGCTGTGAAGAAGTTTTTGCTGATAATGAGCCTGAAACCATCTTCCAGGAGTCTGTGACCAGTGCTCCTGGTTTTCCCCGAGGGGTCCCTCAGCTTTACCTTGTATGGCTTGCCATGCAAGTCTCTGATCAAGTCTCTGATCAAGGTAATACGCTGGCCCTTCTCTGGACTCTCTCAAGCTTTTCCACATCTTTAATGAAGTACACCACTCAGAACTGGATGAAGTACTCCCTCTGCAGTCTCACCAATGCCAAGTAGAGCAGAAGAATCACTTCCTTGGTTTTGCTGGAGATGCATCAATTGATGCATGCCAGAGTATTATTTGTCCTGCTGGCTACAGCATTGCACTGCCGGCTCATAGTCATACTGTGGTCTATTGTTACCCCCAGGTCCCTTTCATTTGT
>NW_017729024.1:3951500-3954099 GCF_001723915.1 Gavialis gangeticus | reverse complement strand
GCCACGACGACACAGATCCATTCAGTACAACTCTCTTGGTCCTATCCCAGAGCCAGCTTACTACCCACCTAACTGTCTTGCAGTTAAGCACACAATTTTCCAATTTTCGCATGAGAACATTGTGGGATATCAGATCAAAAGCTTTTTGGAAGTCAAGGTATACAATGTGAACCTCCTCTCTCTTATCCATGTGGCAAATTACCTGATCATAAAAAGAGATAAGGTTGGTAAGACAAGACCTGCCCATGATGAAGTCATGCCTGCTGTTGTTCAGAATCCTACCTTCTGCAAGCCTATTGCATATCGACTCCATGATGAATTTTTTCAGGATTTTCCCTGGGATAGAAGTTAGGCTAAATGCCCTATAGTTACCCAGGTCCTCCTTCCTCCCCTTCTTGAAGATGGGCACAACATTGGCCCTCTTCCATTTCTCAGGGACCTCTCTGGAGCACGACAAGTTTTGGAAGAGCTTCACCAGGGGTTCCACTATGACTTCAGCCAGCTCCTTCAGCACCCTCAGATGAAGTTCATCCAGGCCTGCTGATTTATATACACATCTATTTTTTTTAATTGGTCACACACCAGTTAAATACAGCAATAGTAGGAAATACAGCAATAGTAGGAAGGCGGTCATTCCTACCCTGCTCCTTCTGTATCCTATCTGGCATGTTTTTCCCCTTGGCCCTGTGAAAGACTGAAGCAAAGTTCAGTTCAGGAGTTCAGTTTTCTCTGGAACACTGGTAACCAGCTATCCTGAGTTGTTGAGAAGTGGCCCCACACTCCCATTTGTTTTCCCCCTGTTCCCTACATACCTAAAGAAGGACTTCTTGTTGTCCCTGATCCCCATTGCTAATTTTAGTTCAGTTGCTGCCTTAGCCCTTCTAATCCATTCCCTATGAGTGCAGACCATTGTTGTATAGTCCTCCTTGGGGCATGCCCCAAGTTTCCATTGTCTGTACGCCTCTCTCTTCCTTCTTAAGACGACCATGATTTCCCTGTTTAGCCAAGTGGGCTTCCCAGCCCTTTTGCTACCTTTTCCTCTGCATGGGAATGGACTTCCTTTGCACTTCAAGGATCATGTCCTTAGGGAACAAGCACTCTTCATGTACTCCTTTTCAGTCCCTGGCCCTGCAGCACTTCCTCTACTAGTGACCTGAGCTTGTTGAAATTTGCATTTTTGAAGTCCAAAACTTAAATCCTGCTATCTAGTTTGTCTTCCTTGTGATGGACAGTGAACGTGATGGTTTCATGGTCGCTGTCACCCAGGCTGCCCTCTATGTTTAAGTCAGTCACCAGGTCATCTCCTTTGGCTTGGACCAAGTCTAGAAGAGTGTTACCTTTGATTGGCCCTTGCACCTCCTCAGTCAGAAAAAGCTCTTCAGTGCAGGTCAGAAAAGAATGTAGCCGATCCAATTTGGCCAAGTGTTCCTCCCAAGAGATGTCCAGGTAATTGAAGTTGCCCATGACAACCATGTCCCATGCACATGTGGCTTCTGTTAGCTCTCAGGTGAACTTTAGATCGAGTTCCTTTCCTCTCCTCTCCTCACACTGCAGTTTGATTCAGAGGGTTTTGAGTTGTTCTTCTTTGGAGCCAATATCAGCCTCCAAGGAGGTGTACTGCTCCTTCACATAGAGAGCCACACCTCCACCTTTCTTCCCTACTTGGTCCTTTCCATGCAGGTTGTAGCCATCTATGGCTATGCTCCAATCATGTGAGGAGTCCCACCAGGTCTCCATAATCCCTACTAGATCATAATGTCCACTGGACAGTAGGAGGGCTAGCTCTTCCTGTTTGTTCCCCATGCTCCTGGCATTAGTGTATAGGCACTTGAGTCCTCCTACTGAGGCCTGCAACTTCCTATCAGTAGAAAAGAGGTCCACTGAACATTCAGAAGAAAGCCAATGTCTTGTATTCCTATTCCCTATATTAATCTCCATATATTTTGTTATGATGATCTCCAACTATATCAGAAAGGAATGGTCATGGGTGAAGGAACAAAACTATTTTTAAGATAAAAATTAAGTTTCATATCATATATAAAATGATCATCTCCAATATTCAGCTCATCTTAGGCTAATGGATTCACATCAATGGTCCATCCAGAGTCTGAGGTGAATGGGAAGGGCAAAGAAGCTCATCTGAAAATATCAGGATTGATTCAAAGGCAGAATATTAACAAAAGGGTAATAGTGGGGTAGTGCATTAATAAGTTAGAACAAGTTAATGTTTAATTTTCTTGAAGTTTTCCCTTTTGGCTCAGCAGAGTCCATTCAATCCACAAAAAGTGTCAAAAACTGCAATGTCCTAAAATAATTAAAAATAATCAGTGAAAAATAAAATAAATGGAGAAATAAGGGCTACAATTGGAGGCTGGGTGAAAACACACCCACACTTTATATATTTATCCTGATAGGAAGTTATTGGGAATGAGAAATTACAAAGGCATTTCTATAAGCATCTAAGGAGATTTGAAAGATCTAGGAGAGGGAAGCATACAGTTTTCAATCTGAAAATGATAGGTCCCAGGCAAAAGGACATTTAATTTCCAAAGGCTTGATATAGTATATATATATATATATATATATATATATATATATA
>NW_017729024.1:3950464-3951170 GCF_001723915.1 Gavialis gangeticus | reverse complement strand
TATATATATACACACACACAACATTCGATTTTTAAGATGGAGAAGTAGGCTTGTTTCATAAAAAAAAGTTATTTTCCTTACACAAACACCCTAACATCTTCATAATATTCCTTCAATAATATTAGTTAAGGTAAAAGTGATTCCACCACCCGATCCTCTGTTTCCAAGTCATCAGAAACAGTTGTATGGAAATAAACACTTTGGGATGAACAGTATCCATAATCCAATGCAAAGGCTAGGAGCAGAGAAACTCCAGCTCCAAACTTATAAGAGCTACAATACCTGCACATGCAGTATATGAAACGGATGGATCTACAAAAATCATGGTTCTGCACTGCTGGTTTAGGTTTTCCTCATCCCAGGTGAAGGATTGCCCCACAGGCAGTTGGCTATTTTGGCAGGGACAGACATTACATATAAACCAGTTTAAGTGATCAGAAATTGGTTTAAACCTGTAATAGAACAGTTTTTCAGTGCATATTAACCAGTTTGAAAATGGCTGAAAATGGTTTGAGATAAATATGGTTGAACGTAGTATCAGACTTAACTGATTTGGCTCAAACCAGTTTATGTGATATCTGTCCCAGACCATTTGCTGGTTTAAGTTAAATCAGAGTCCCCCAGCATCCTGGCATGCTCTCTGGGCTGGACAGGGTTCTCTGCTCCACAGCAGGGCTGGCCCCTCCTCACTGCTCCCTGGCTGGAG
>NW_017729024.1:3946036-3950341 GCF_001723915.1 Gavialis gangeticus | reverse complement strand
CTCGCTGCTTAAGCAGAGATCCCTTCCTCCTCTCTGCCACAGCAGGGACCATAGCTATCATGTGGTATGCTAGCTAATGCTGAGAGGTGTCTTTGTGCATGTCTCTCCAATTTTACTGGGATAGGCACTACTGGGATAGTGACCACTTAGGGCTTTTGGAGCTAATCAACAGGTCAACTTGTAAACTGTTTAGGAAGTTTGAAATAATGTGAAGAGAAGCTATTGTTTTGCTAATCAGGTGATAAGGACTGTTATCAGACCCCTGGCTGGCTTGCTCACCTGTCAGTTTTACTGCAGACAGTATGATGAAGCAGGGTGGGAGACTGAAAAGCTCTGTATCATCAACAGATGCATGCACTGCACCCCACCCCCCCACTTGCCTCAGAGTCCTAGCCCAGGGCTGGGGGCTGGCAACATTCCCACTCCTTGAGCAGCCAGCAGTGAAAAGCCTGTGATCATGCAGGCAGACCTGCCTAATGAGAGAGTCCTGCTGGGGCCTGGCCATGCCCCTTCAGCTCCCTGCAGAAGGGAAGGAAGGGATGTTCCAGAGCCCCCCCTCCCCCGTCCACCCCCCTGGCTTCTAGGCTGAGTCACTGCAGGTATGTGCCTGAATTTCCTCAGTCCAGAGAGAATGTCTGCCCACTTTCAGACTAGTTTAGCCTAGCCAGGTTAAACTAACTTGCAAAGATTGAATCAATTCACACTTGGGCTTTTTAAATGTCTGTCCCTAGCCTTTAAGACAATGGGTCTTGCCCTCTTCCATGAAAAGCTTCATCCCAAAGCAAAGCAAGATTTATGTGTGTAACTGAAGTTTTAGGGATAAAATGGGCTTTTCCCATTTAGGTCTAAGTCTAAGCAAAAATCCATTATGAATTGAGAACCCATGAAGTAGGCATGGAAACAATAAGTTTAGTACACAAAGTTTAGTACAAAAAGCCTTTGTATTTTTCCAAAGTGAGTTGAACAGGCTAAGAGACTATACCTTTGTGGCAAAGGCCTTCAGATTGTTTCATACTAGCATAGTTAAGCAATGATTAGACAGTGCTGAAGTGAATAAAACAAAAAAAAAATGAGGGGAAACAATACCCATATTGTCTGTTTGAAGTTAGATATGTATGTCTCCTCACAAACTTTCATTCAGCATTGTCTAATCATCACATAGCCATGCTAATATATTGGAAATGCTAAATATATAACTATAATGGGGACAATAGAAAACACTTCAAGTAACATGTTCCAATCCTATATTATTCCTTAACTTCTACTTATATCCTGGAGAAGCTCTTAAATTCCTCAGCCTACAGCACATGTGCTTGTGAGAACAGTAGATCAAACACCTTTAAAGAGCAGTCATTTAAAAGTTTTCCAGTTCATTTAAGAGACTATGTCAGCAGGAAACTCATTTGAGTGGCATGTATCCAGTCTTCATTGTCACTGAATGTGTTAGGGACTTTGCCTCTTTTTGGTACGAGTCATGCTTAGGTGAATGGATTTTATTACATTTTCTGTCTCTTTTTTCCCTCCCCACTACCCAACCAATAACTGAGAGGTGGTGTATATTGATAAAGAGTTACCTCTCTCTTCTGTAGCACCTAATTTCCTCCAGTGCTGCTACTTACCTTTACAAAGTGGTTAAAGTAGGTGGAATTCACTAACATATAAAACAACAAGACGTGTGTCAACAAACAGAACACTATGTGCAAAGCATCAAAACACAGATTAAAGCACAAAAAACCTTTTCTAGGCTTCAACAATGTTTCACCTGTCATTTTAAGGCAAAAACAATCTAGCATGTGCTTTGATCATCTGTAATAGATTCTTTCTGACTGGTTGTCAACCTGAAAATTAAAATGGCTGGTTGAGAAAGCACAACAGCGACTGTGGTAAAGAGAGATTAATCATTTGTTCCAACTAATGAAGACATCATCACCAGTGTAAATCAAACTAATCCAATATCATTACCTACTGATCTTTTCTTTAGAAATCAAAATTCCTTTGTCCATGCGTGCAAAGTCCAGCATACCAATTAAGGTATAGCTGCTTCAATAACAATACTTAAATGATTTTCTTTTCTTTGCAGCTACAGCACTGAACACATAGGACATCAACAGACTTTGTACATTTTATGATGAAATAAACAGAGATATAAAATGACAAGATAAAAACAGATACGTTCATGAATTTTAAGTTATTCAGATATTTAAATTAATTACATAGTTAAAGAGTGATTGCCTCTTTTTATCTTCTATTAACTAAAAATGAGAAAGGAGATCAAGAAACACAGCTGGGCATTTATTAATTCTATTCTTCCTTCGACAATTAAACTTTAATCAGTTTCAAAGATGATTTGGGTCCTGTCCAATGCAGTTGCCACGCTTAAAAGACTGATGAAAAGATACATACATTACCTGTAGGAAAGCTTTTTTTTAAAATTTTTTGAATATAAGTTTACCATTTGGCAGAGAAAGCGTTTGTAGCAAAAAAATTTATATGATGAATGTATATAAAGTTAGTTATAAAATTACTCTTATAAGAGTAATTACCCAATTACATTTTCCTTTTTGTATTTTATTCTGGGAAACTTTTTTTTTAATGATATTTAATCTGAATGTGTGTGGGGGGGTGGGAATAAAAATAAATATTAAGGTTGTAAATATTGTTTTAAAATGGAGCTAAATGAAGACTTATGCAAATCAGAAAACTAAGAGTCATACAGTAAGTTGCAGGTTTCTAAAAAAGATTTTCAGGAAAAAATTATCAAAGACCTTTTTCCAGAAAGAAAAAAGTATACAACACACTATGTCATGTTCCACACCCCGCCCCCCCCCCACAATAAAGTACCATTCTCCATGCCTACAAAATAAAGAAAATAAACAATTACATAAATAAATATTCTACTTGGACTGAGATAAAAGGGAAATCCATCTTCTTCATACTGTACCACAACACAATCCAGGAAGGATCAGTAGTCACATTGCTGCAAGATATCAATATCTGTCAGACTACAAGCTACTGCTGCCTTGGACATCAAATTAGATCAATTGGCCATCTGGGGTGAACACATGGAAGAACATATAGAGAACAGCAAGCAACAATTAGATTCCTAAGGGTTTCAGCCAAAGAAATTAATCAGGGACATAGGGAGCTCATCTCTATTAGGAGCATAATTTGAAGAAGCACCTCACACCTTTAATGATAAATAAATAAATATATAATCCTTACCTAAGAAAACAGCTAACCTCTCATGCTATACATCCTGGAGTAAAGGAGAGTCAGATAAACAGAGCCAGCTTAACTTGAGGACTCCCAGACTGAGAGTGAATGGACCCTCTAAAAAAAAAAAGAGAAACAATGAACATAGGCTTACCTCATGTGAAACATCAGGATTTGTGAAATTTCTCGGTTGGAGGATGCAAAGCTTCTAGAAATGTTAGATCAAGCTACCAGCAGCATAAATGCAGGGCCTAAAGTAAAGTCTTTGGGAGCCACAGAACCATTAAAAAGTAGGACTACGAGAGACCTGCAGAGACCATCTAGCCCCATGAACAACACGTGTCCCCGGAGGCTGGGAGGGCACAGTGATTGCCCTCAGGCAGCGGTGATGGTGACAGGGGTGTGGCAGTGGCAGGAGGGGAGCTCCCACAGGTGGCAGTGTCAGTGGCAGGGAGTGGGGGGGGGGTTGGCGAGCGCTGATCAATGGTCAGTGACCACCCGCAGATGCTGCTGGCAGTGTCAGCAGCAACGGAGGGGTGAGGGGGGTGGCAAGCAACTTCTTTCAGGGGGTGCACCGCCAATCTCAGGGGTGTACGTGCATCCACATGCACCCCCTATGTGTCACCAATGTCTAGTCCAACCCACTGCCTGAAGCAGGATCTTCCCTATCCAAACCATCCCATACAGCCATAACCTAAACTCTATACAAGATTAAAAATCAACAGTGACAAAACATAAACCTAACACCCTAACCTGACAAAGGTAAAGCAGGGTAACCATGGCAACCAGTGTTCTGCCTCTATAAAATGATCAAGAGGTCCCAGGTAGAGGGCCATGCCCCTGTCCCTGCCCCACTACAAAGAAACGTAAGAATCCCCACAGTCCATACCAATCTGACCATAGGGTAAAATTCATTCCTGATTCCAAATACAGTGATCAGTCTGACCCTGACTGGAGGGGCAAGACCCTCCAAGAGCACACTTTGCAGGAGTGCCATACTTAAAATTAACATGTGCCTGTGGGGTAGGGGACATAAATAGACCCTTTGGCCCTACTGCTCAACAGTTAGTAACCCTGTCCACAACCCTGCAG
>NW_017729024.1:3940382-3945961 GCF_001723915.1 Gavialis gangeticus | reverse complement strand
AGCAGCCAGACTCCATTTCCCAGCAGCCCCTGCCCTCATGGCTGGGCCTGCACGTCTCTGCCCAAAAACGTGTAGACTGCACATCACAGCTCTGCTGGCTCCTTGCTGTGGTGACAGCCTGGTCTGGAACAGGGGCACAGCTGTGATCCACTGCCTGTGTGCCCCTGCCCGGAGCATGCAGGCTGCAGATCACAACTCTGCCCTGCCCACAGAACAAGCTACCCCTGCTGCAAGACCCTAGTGGCTCTGGAGCAGCCCCCTGCCCTGCCCTGCCCTGCTGTGTGCCCTACTAGCATGGCTGGGGCTGGTCTCCATGGCAACCCCAGCCTTGTGTTTTCACAGCACAGCTGCGGCTAGGGTCTCCATGGAGACCAGCCCCAGCCATGCACATGAGGCAGCTGAGAAATGGAGTCCATTGCCAACCAGATCCAGCCCACGGGCCAGACTTTGCCTGCCTCTGGATTGGAAGTACAGACAACCCCAGCAGTGGCCACTGAACACTCTCCATGGGTAGAAAAACAACAACTCTGTGCCACCCAATGTTTAAATATTTTATTAAATGTATATAAAAATACATAATGCGAAGTCACCAGGAATTGAGTCTGAGAGGGAAAAAGAATACCAGCTCCCTCAGCTTAGGAACTACCCAGAAGACACCTTGAGGCTGAGCAGCCCTCATCCTAGAGTCAAGACCAGCTGACAGATAAAGAGCTTCTCTTCTTAAACAGAGTGGGAAAAGCATGAAATTGCACTGAGCCTCCAGAACCCAAGTGATGTTTAAAATCTTACACAAAGTCCACCCATCCCAAGAGCCTTCTCCCTTTCTGCAGAAACCCTACTGACCCCAGGAAGACCCTCAACTAACATTTAAGAGAAGGCAGAGGGGAAAAAAAAGATTGTTTAGAAGGACAATTACCCTATTTTTCCCACACAGAGTGGAAGCTAATGAGGAAACAAAAAGGGAGCAACTATTAAAGCCAATTTTCCTTCCCAGCAATATAAACCAGAAGCAATTTCTTTGCAGTAATAGTTACCTGGTATGAAACTGCTGCAGAGATTTCCTCTTGATTCTTATCAGCTGAAAGGGAAGACGGAAATTCCATTTTACCAGAGTAAAAGATGAAGCCTATTTACTCAGATATATGGCTATTCAAAGCCATTTGATTCCAGCCAAATTCTGGATCCCTTCGCAAGCAAAACCTGTCTTATTGTAGGACTGGGGAAATTTGATGATTTTTTTTATGGGTGCATATCTCTAAATAACAAAGCCAAGCAAGATACCAATTTGTATTCAGATGCTGGCAATATATAAATAATTAAAATGTATGTATAATTACTACACTCTCAATGTCACATAAATTAGAAGCTGTTATTCAATTGCAAACCAATGGCTTGACATGGTGCTGCATATTTTCCTATCAAACTGGCTTTCCCCCTCCCATCAGCACCACCACTTCGGTTAAACTTCATAGCTCCCTTTGGAATTGTTAGATTAATTTGATTTGTTTTATAGTTAGTGTGCAAATGGTTCACAGTCCATGGGGTCTAGCTTTCCCTTTTGTAAATAATTTCCTTTATATGGTGTAATTAGGATTTTGTGCACTTTTCCTAGGTACCTCAAAGATAAGTGTGAAAAATGGGAGATATTAAAAATTTACCTTTTTTTTTACCTTGACATAAGGAAAACCTGCACAAGCCAGTATAGGAATACTATTGTCTTTGCATATACAATTTGATTTTTTTTCCTATCATACATTATGTGCTCCTGCTTTGTTGTATGGCTGCCTTTCATAGCAATGCCCAATCTCTTCCTAGGGCTTCTCTCTATTGATTTATTGAGGGCCTTGTTACAAGGTAAATTTGGTCAGCAGCTGGAACTCCTAACCTGTGGACTGTCTGCATGTTAATACCTGAAACTAGTTTTAAGCGCTCGTTAGGCAGCTCAAAGTTATGCCACTCCAGAGCAGGATTATCTCCAATCCATGTTAGCTAGCTTGTATTACACTAACGCGTAGCCACTCTAAATTATACTTTAGTGCAGGGGTGGGCAAAATCTGGCCTGCAAGCCAAATTTGGCACAACAGGCAATTCCATCTGGCCTGCAGGACCCCTCTATAAGCCCTGGCCCTGGGCTGCCCCTCTGCAAGTCAGCACCACCATGCAGGAGGTGCAGCTGCAGAAGCTAAGCAACCAATGCCCACCCCCATCTCAGCCTAGCCTGACTGGCTCCCAGCCCTAAGACAGGGGACACTAGAGGTAAGAAGCTTCTGCCCAGCAGAGGCTTTTGCCTGGCCACCCTGTGGCTCTTCCCAGCCCTCCCTGCCTGACAGAGTGGGAATGCAGGTAAAGGCCCCACCGGGCTGGGGCCAGGGACTCCCACTGGGGGAAGAGGGCAGGAACACAGAGTGCCACACACTATGAGGCTGGGTTGGGCTGGCCATGCACACTGCTACTACATATGGCCAAGGACTCAGGCTGAAGTGCAGAAGCTGCGCACTATGGGGTTGGGTGGGGCTGACCCTGCATGCTGCCACCACTTGTCGCCAGGGACTCTGGAGGGAGTGCAGGAGCTGCAGATTATGGGGCTGAGTGGGGCTGGCCCTGCATCCTGCCACCACATGCAGCCAGGGACAGGAGTGGGAATGCAGGAGCTGCGTGGCAAAGGTTAGGGGTGGGATCTCTAGTCCCAGGATGGCAGCCAGGGGGCAGGGCACCTGTCAAGGGGTGGGGCTGCTCTTGTGGCCCTTGACAGTACATCAAAACTCATTAAGCTGCCCTCCATCCAAAATAATTGCTTGCCCCTACCTTAGTATAAACACCCCACCCATCCCCCTTCTCCCACTAGTCTAGATCAGGCCCACTGCCCCACCTTTCCCCACTTCCCTAGTACCCCAGATCCCTGCTCACAGCCCCACTCCCCTGCCACCTCAGCCCCCAGCTTACTTGTAGCTGCCCATGCTGCCTGTCCTAGGGAAGCAGGCAGGGAAGAATTAACTTACCTTCCTGGCTGCTGCCACCACAGCTGTTCAGTGATGGGGGCTGGGCTTGCAGGTTAACCCTTCCCTGCCTTCTCCCCTGTGACAGACAGCCAGGCTCCCATAAATAAGTGAGAGGGCAAAGAGAGCCCTAAGGGGGAAGGAGTGGAGGGAATTCCAGAAACGGGCGGAGGGGTGGGGGCAGAATTCTTACCTTTCAGTCCTCCAGGTCCCTGCTGTCCTGAATTTGTGACTACTCCAAACTCAAGCTAGCACTAACACTGATCAACATTTGCGTGGCTCACAGTATAACATGCAACAAGGCCTTTAGATGTGCATGTATAGATCAATAAATGCATTTTTATAAAGAATCTGAATAAGTCAACATTCTTTGTGAATGTTAATAAGTCCCAGATTTTTTATAAAGCTATTTGGGATGATCTCACACTACTGTCAAAACCAAATTTACAATAGTGGAGACAAAGACATAAGAGAAATTGAATACAGTACCTAAAATATAAACAGCATAAAAT
Source organism: Gavialis gangeticus (assembly GCF_001723915.1). Classification (NCBI taxonomy): domain Eukaryota; kingdom Metazoa; phylum Chordata; order Crocodylia; family Gavialidae; genus Gavialis; species Gavialis gangeticus. The sequence goes on along the minus strand of NW_017729024.1, from coordinate 3,942,453 downwards.
CCCAGAGCATAACATTTTAAAAACTCTGGATAGCCATGTCTTAGGGTACCCATTCTGCCAAGCATGTTTAAAAAAAATATGCATAAAATCACCCAGTTAATACAATCTCAAGCTTACATGTAGTCCATTTACGAGGAAAAAAAAAATCTAACCGTATAAGCTAGCCCAACTACCTACCCATCCCATTTTTATTTTTATTTGTTATTTTTATTTATTTGTTTATTTTGTGCACACATAATCCCATCTCCATGTAAATGCTTAAGAAAAAGTGATGGCCTTTTCTTCATCCTATAAAGGCAAACAAGTTTTGACTTTGGCATGAAAATAAGGGATGGAGGAGTCGAATTCCAAAATTAGAATGCCCAGCCTACATATGTTAAAATCTGCAGATTGCAGCCTTCATTGCTCTGGGGGAAAAAAATCTTAACTGACAGAGATGCAGGTTACTTATTCAAAAAAATTTCAAGTTACTTATGTAAAAATTTGCACTGCAACTGGTTCCACAGCCACATTGATATCAACAGGTCAACCTTGAATACCTACAGCCTATGTATTGGTTCACCAGAATATTAAAATGTTGGCAATACCAGTTCTGAAAATGGCAAGGCTACCTTCATGGCAAGACAGAATCAACATTGTAATGGAGCATGCCTGTTTCACTGTTCCTATTTAAATATGATTAAGGACCTACCAAAATCACAATTTTGCAGAAATTGTAAAATCTGGCATTGCCTGCACAATCCATGAAAAAAAAACTTACTGAAAATAAAATGCTGGTTCCCCAGAGGGAGCCAGGAGTCCTCAAGGTGCTTTGGCCTGGCCACACAGCCCACTGGGGGCAAAGCCAGGTGGAGGAGGCCACTGGCATGAAATGGAGCCCAAGATGTCTGCTGCCCCCACCTCTGATTGGTGGAGAGGGCTGCCTGTCATGCAGTTCGTGGTGAGGGGCGGGGCTATATTATGGACAACCCTTGCAACCAATCAGCAGCTAGAGACAGGCCACTGGAGCCCCTCAGCCAGAAGCATGGGGTGGAGGCAGCTGCAATCAGCCCACAAAAACAGCAGCCAGCCCCATGATCTCCCCATAAAATCAGCCAGCCACCTCCTCAAGTTGGGCAGATCCCTAAATATAATCCTCAGATCTTCACAACAAGTGAACCTATGGAAATGGACATGCCCTCAGGTCAGCCCAGCTTCTACTTTTGGAGTTGGATTCAACACACACGGCTCCCATTTCATTGCTTGATACACTTCCATCTTACAAGGGGCCCGTTATCTGAGCCAGACAGATCTCAGATTATGTGGTAGAATCTTTATTAACCCCCATCCTTAATTACTCTTTGCTTATGCTGTTTAAGAGTTTGATAGCCAATGTAGTAGGGTTCCTGAGAAGAATTATCCAATGAACACTATGGGATAATTAAAATGTCCACTTCAGGGGCAGAAAACTCAAGCCCTTGAGAACAATTCTCCCACCAGACCTCCACATTCCATATCTGAAGGTGCAAGTCAGCATTCATCAGCTTTTTCAACTACCACACTATCAAACTACCATAATCATACTACATGCCCATGGGTTTTGCATGTGCCAGTTTGGAACTGTACAAGTGCACAGTTTAAGCATACATAGGCTCAGATGCACTCAGACTGAAAGTGATTTTGTGAAAACAGGAAACAAGTGCAGCTAAAGGGTATGTAAAAGCAATACATTTAGATCAACTTAACCAGGGTTTAGACTGAGAAAGGGTTAACTCAGTTTACCAAGGGTTAATCTGACCTAACAAATGCCTGTACTCATTTGTAGCACAGCCCCAGGGCTATGAAAGCCCAGCCACTCATCATATCTTCTGACCAGGCTATTTTCAGCCTCCAACTAATCCCTCTCCCCCAGACCTGTCAACTCTCCCCCTTCCCTCCTCCCCTCCCCCAAATTATTTACCTCAGGCTGCCCACTATGATCCCAGAAGCAGAAAACACCTGCACACACCACTCCCAGTTTACATTTAGCTAGCTTAAAGTAAGCCAGCTAAACTTAAACCAGGTGCGGTAAATGCTTTTTCACACCCAAAGG
>NW_017729024.1:3934420-3935382 GCF_001723915.1 Gavialis gangeticus | reverse complement strand
GAAAACACCGGCACACACCACTCCCAGTTTACATTTAGCTAGCTTAAAGTAAGCCAGCTAAACTTAAACCAGGTGCGGTAAATGCTTTTTCACACCCAAAGGCACCATTTTGAAAAGCTGGCTTAATAAGGAAGTTTATCTTGGAAGAATAAATCACAACTTTTTTAAATGACACTTTCACTATCCAAGTTTTATGACTCTCGAGTCCTCAATCTTTACTATTATTGTATGAGACTAAAGGGATGCATAACTAGCAGAACCTAATGCTAAAAGGAAACAAGCCCATATATTTATGTCTACCACCAGTAGTCAGATCACAGATTTTTCTCATATCTTTTCAGTCAGTGAGAAAACAGTGTTCTGGCATATGCGTATGTCACACAGATAATGCTCTACACTGAAGAAGAAACTTTTGGATTCAGCGCACAACTTTTTAAAAATTATTTCTTGCAATGTATTCTTTAATAACAACCAGAATGATAGCTGTCAAAGAAAATAATGCTCAAGGAACTGATCTAAGAATTTACAAGAGGGATAGAGGTAGAAATGGAAACAGTTTAAATTATTACGTGGGTTGGACAAAACTACTATAAGGTGAATAGACAATTGGCTCAATAGCTGCAAGCAAAGGGCAATTATAAGTGAATCCATATCAGAATAGCAGGGGTTTTTGAATGGAGTCCCACGGGTGTCTGCCTGGGGCCCAGTACTGTTCAACATGTTTTTTAATGATTTGGATGCTATCACAGAAAGCTTCATGAGCAAGTTTGTATACAGCCTGAAACTGGGAAGGACTGTGAACATGTTGGAGGGTGGGTGTACAATTCAGAAGAAACTCAACAGGTTGGAAAGCTGGGCTGGAGCTAAGAGAAAGAAGTTCAATGCTGACAAATGCAAGGTGCTACACTTCAAAAAAAAAGAATCAAAAGTACAAATACAAAATGGGTCACAACTGGCTGGAT
>NW_017729024.1:3924688-3929420 GCF_001723915.1 Gavialis gangeticus | reverse complement strand
GAAGAATCAAAAGTACAAATACAAAATGGGTCACAACTGGCTGGATGACAGCACTATAGACAAGGATCTGGGAGTCCTGGTAAATCACAGACTTGAGATAAGTCTGCAGTGTGATGCTGCTGCACAAAAGGCAAATGCAGTTGTGGGTTGCATCAATAGAAGCATTAAGTACAAGACAAGGAAGGTGATAGTGGCTTTCTTCTCCATACTGGTTAGGCCTCGTCTAGAGTACTGCGTACAGCTTTGGGCTCCACATTTTAAAAATGTCATGGAGAAGTTAGAGAGGGCCCAGAGGCAGGCAACAAAGACAAGGTCTTGGAAGGCAAGTCATACGAAGAGAGGCTGAAGGAGCTAGACACATGCAGCTGTTGGAAAAAGTGCTTAAGAGGGAACATACTAGCCATCTTCAAATACCGGAAGGGCTGCCATAAAGAAGAGGGAAAACACCTTTTCTCTCTTGCTGAAGAGATTAGGACATGGATCAATGGCTTGAAGTTGCAGCAAATTAGGTTTAGTTTGGCTATCATCAAAAACTTCTTCACTGTTAGAACAGTGAGGCAGTGGAATTGATTGCATAGAGAAGTTCTGGACTCTCCACCAGTCAGTGTGTTCAAGAGCTTAGACAACCACTAGTCAGGATTAATCTAGGCATAGCTATGCCAACTTTAGGTATTTCCCTTTCCTTGCTTTGCCAGTTGCTTCATGGAGCTGGGAGGGAATTTTCCCCTTCTCTTCCTGCTACATATATTCAGAAGGTTTTTTGTTGGGCTTATTTTGTGTTTTTTTGGTTCGGGGGGAGGTTAAAGCCTTCCTCAGAGGCATTAGGTATTAGCTGAAGCCAAGATTAAGAATTGACTGGGGTGTGCTCATGCTCCTGCTGAGACTTAAACTCAGAGGTTCCTGGCTAGAGGGTCTTACCCCTCCACTCGGGGTCAAACCAGTCACTATATTTGGGATCAGGAAGAACTTTTAACCCATGATCAGGGGTTTTTGCTTTCCTCTGTAAGGAAAGGGGGTATGGGTCTCTTCATAGGATCTCTTGACTGTATATTAACACCTTTTACAACAGCAACAGCAGGACATTGACCAGCATGTGGTTTACCTGTGGTTAGGGTATTATGGCTGGTGTTGTGTCAGGGTTGATTGTGTAGTTCTGCTAAAAGGCTAGACAATGGATTTGGATAAGGATGATCCTGCCTCAGTCCCTTCCAGCCCTGTGAGTCTATGATATAGGAATAAAGGGTGTTTTTGCATGTGCACTGGGGGTGGGGGGAGGGGTGCTTTAATTAAAGCAGCTCTGAGAGCCGCTTTAATTAAAGCATCCACAGATTCTTGTGTATCAGCGTCCCCATGCTTCAAAATGGTGGCAGGGATGCTTCAACTAAAGCTCATTGAATGAGCTTTAAAAGAACTGCCACCATTTTGAAGCATGGGGATGCTGATGAGATGCAGAGACTGACTGGAGCACAGTAATTAGCATGATCCAAATGAGTCAATTAACCAAGTCTGCTCTGACGCACTGCAATTACAGCCTCCCAGCACATCTACAAGGACTAAAAATATGAAAGGGAAAACTGTTCTGCCTTGAAACAAAGAAGCCACTTTTTACCAATTTTTTAAAAATTGCAAAAAAAACAAGGCAAATTGATCTAATTTACTGTTCAATTTTTTAAGTTACTGTGAACACATTTTTCTTTATTTTATATATATATATATATGCACACATATATATATATAACAAGCTACAAATACATAAAGTTTTTATCTTCCCCACAGTCTCCAAAACAATGCCACCAGGCACTTCTCAGCCAAGTGAGGATCAGGACCCTCAGTCTGGACCTTCCTTTGAGGTCTTTTTAGCATAGTTAGATTTTCAGAATTTAATGGATAACCATGGGTATTGCAGGGAAGGATTCATGTGGGCAGAATGAGAAGGCATCTGAGGGAAGAAGTTTGGTGTGGGAAGAGGACTACTACATGAAAAGAATGGCACAGACAAAGAAGGGACTGTAGTGGTCAGATATATATCTAGTATGGAACGAATGCATGCAACACTAAAAGAGAAAGTCATATTTCTTTCAAGAATTCTTGAAATGTGGTGGAAAACAGGGGCCCATGAATTTAAAAAGGGTTTATACGTATTGATTTTTTAAAGAAAAAAATAAAACCAAAATAAACCTCAAATCTTTTATTTTTAATACACTGCATCCCTAAAAAGATGAGTGCAGCAGATAAAACAAAAGTTTGGGTGCTCCTGAGGATTTTCCAAGCCTAACAGCCTCCAGACTGTTTCATTGAAATTGTGATGAATAAGGTCATTTATTCAGAAGAAAAAGAGATCCTGTTAAATTTTAAAAAACTTCCCAGATCCATTTTTACACTTCCCAAAATAGTCACCATTTCAATTCTTGCTTAGAGTTCTTTGCCACACATTGATGTTACCTCAAAGTCTCTTGCTTATACATCCCCCTCCACACCCCCAGCTCACCCCTGTCTGAATAAGTAGCCCTATAAATAGAACCTAACCGGGAACAAATGTGGAAATAAAAAAACCTTGAGTCACCTCATATGTGAAAGGGACAGTAAACCAGCTACCCATGTGAGAATGATACCTCTTCCCTAAGAAGCTACATACAGCCCCATCAGGTCCACAGATCCAAGAAGAAAAAAGCATCTAGATGTTGGTTCATACTTTTACTTCCCAGTTAGCAGCCAAGAACAAATTCTGTACAACCTTTCCAGAGGCACCCTTCATTATAGAAAACTCCCCACCACCTCCTCCTTAGTAGAAGATTCCTGGAATATTCCTCCTACATGTTCACAGTAGAGCCACGCTACTGAACAATCTCACCTCCCGTTGACACAAAGCCAGAGCAGCGCTTCTAACAAGATGCGTGTTGATCCCAAGAAATCCAGAAATTCTGTAAATGAACCCTCAGCTGCTTTGATGGAACAGGTGTCATGAAATCAACAAGAGGCAAACCTTGCTGGGCACCAACTGGGAAACTGGAAAGAGAAGAAAAAACAGGGGGTGGGCTAGGGGGGACTGTCCCCCCAACCCAGGGAGCACCCCCGGGGTTAACCCTTGGGGAGCAGGCTCAGGAGGCACCAGATCCCCCCAGCGGGGGAGCGTAGGGGGCGGGACTACCAGCAGGCGTGTCCAGGAAGACCAGAGCACCTGATTGGCTGTTGGGGCAGCAGTGGGTAATTCAAACTGCGGCCTTTAAAGGTCACAGTTTGACGTAGCTCCCAGCACTCAGGAGCCAGGAGCAGGGAGGAGAGGAGGGATCCAGGCACAGGTATGTCCTGCACGCACATGTGCCCCCTTACCTGACCCGAAGCAGAAGCAGAGGTAGCAGCAGCAGGGGCAGCAGCAGCTGATCCCCCTAACATAAGTGGGCAGAGGGACCAGACGGAGCTGAGCTGGATCCAGAGCGGAAGCCCCCCAGATGCCTCTTAGCTGAGCCAGTAGGGAGCCATGCTCCCAAGCTGCGCCACGTGAACAGAGCACGTAAACAGGGAGTGGGCTAGGGGGGACTCTCCCCTCAACCCAGGGAGCACCCCTAAGGTTAACCCATGGGGAGCATGCTCAGGAGGCACAGGATCCCCCCAGTTGGGGGGAGCAGGGGACGGGACTGCCGGCAGACGCTTCTGGGAAGACTAGAGCACCTTATTGGCTGTTAGGGCAGCGGCGGGTAATTCAAACTGCGGCCTTTAAAAGCCACGGTTTGATGTACCTCCCGGCACTCGGGAGCCAGAAGCAGGGAGGAGAGGAGGACTCCAGGCACATATGTGTCCCGCACACACGCGTGCCCCCTTACCTGACCCAAAGTGGAGGCAGACACAGCAGCAGCGGAGCCAGCAGTGGGGGCAGCAGTAGCTGATCCCCCTAACATAAGTGGGCAGAGGGACCGGATGCAGCTGAGCCGGATCCGGGGGGCTTCCGGAGCCCTTAGTTGAGCCAGTAGGAATCCATGGTCCCAAGCCATGTGAATGGAGTGTGCAAACAGGTGTGCTCTGTAACAGCTGGTGTTTGCATTGGCGTTCATGCCAGCGGGTGAGCAGGAAGGGCCAGGAGGGAGACTCCTGCTAGGGCAGGGCAAAGGCACCGCATTAAGCCATAAACAAGCAGCAACTCCTACAATGGTGTCAACACGGAGTGCTGCCAAGGCCGCTGCCTGGGGAGTGCAGCCTACCCGGGGCTTGTCTGAGGCCTCCACCCAGACAGAGCTCATGGGGAGGCTAGCATCCCCCCACCCCCTGGCCTGTGGGAGTTGCCCAGCAAGGCCCAAGTGGGCAGGGATTGGGGACCCCCACACCTGTCCTGCAGGCACCTGCCTTAGGGCCCTGGAGGTGCAGGTGAGGGAGCTCTAGGAGGAGGTTAGCAGGCTGAGGGGAATCAGGGAGGTGGAGGATGAAATTGATGACTATTTCCTTTCCCTGCAGGGCCACACACCCAAGGAAGAAGCACCTCAGGAAGTGCCCTCCACTGCAGAGTGGCAGACAGTCACCTCCAGAACCAGGGCTGCTCATAACACAGCAGTACCAGTTCCTCCAGTCCAGCTGGAGAACAGGTACAAGGCCCTGGCAACTCTGGAGGAGAAGGAAGGAGAAGAGGCAACTGGAGAGGAGGCAACTCCACACTCTCCACAATCCGAGCAGGCCGAAGGAGCCAAGCAGTCCCAGAGGAAAAAGCATTGAGTGATCATCATAGGCGACTCCATCCTCAGAG
>NW_017729024.1:3924206-3924677 GCF_001723915.1 Gavialis gangeticus | reverse complement strand
CCCTTCCAACCCTAGAAACTATGAAACTATGAAACCCCTCAAACTACATCACAAACACTGTGTATGCCAAAAAGAGGCATATAATGCCCATTCATGAATGATGCATGCCCCCAGCGGCTAAGGGGGGCATGGTGGCAGCAGGAGTGTGGTGGCAGCTGGGGGGGCATGGCGTGGCAGTGGCAAGTGGGGAGCTTCCACAGATGCTACTGGCAATGTCATGTGCCCCCGGCAGCTGGGGGAGCATGGTGCAACGCCAGCAGTAAGTGGGGAGCTACTCCAGATGCCGCTGGCAGTTTCAGCAGTGTGTGGGGGGAATGGCAAGGGGCAACCGCGCTCAGGTGCTGCTGACAGTGTCGGTGGCAGCTTTTCATAGAGGTGCACCACCATGCTCAGAGTGTGCAAGTGCACCTGCATGCACCCCCTATGCGTTGCTAGTGTGCCCATTTGAAAGGGGCTCTGTGGGAGTTTGAG
>NW_017729024.1:3916610-3919206 GCF_001723915.1 Gavialis gangeticus | reverse complement strand
GGGGGAATGGCAAGGGGCAACCGCGCTCAGGTGCTGCTGACAGTGTCGGTGGCAGCTTTTCATAGAGGTGCACCACCATGCTCAGAGTGTGCAAGTGCACCTGCATGCACCCCCTATGCGTTGCTAGTGTGCCCATTTGAAAGGGGCTCTGTGGGAGTTTGAGATCTTGTTTATTCTGCCCCCTCCCCCCCACCCTACCTCTTTTTAACCCGTTTATATTTATCATCTCAGTGGTTCAGTTGTGGTTTGGGTTTGCCATGTCAAAAGGTGCAGTGGCAGTGGGAGGGGGGAAGACAGGAAATATTATTTCTTTTAGCCACTCTCACACTGGTTGGCAGGGACTCTCCTCCCTCAAATAAAAATACCTTACTAAAATCAAGGCAACCTCCACTGAGGAACTGATGTATTATAAATATTAAAATATTAATATAGTACATAGAAGTCCTAGTCACAGACCAGGTTCCCATCATTAACTTAGAAACTTTATCACAGTCCCACTGATAGTGCAGCTGGCTATGGGATGGACAATCAAGAAAAATATAATCAAAAGTATAATCAAAAGAAGTTCCAAAAATCACTTTTGTATCACTAAACAGTGCAGCAGCTTTGTAATTCAATTTCAATATGTTCATCCTACAAGGAAAAAAATGTGCCTCAAATCCTTTGAGCTTCAAATTCTGAGCAGTTAGATATTGAGCAAATAGTCAGTACAGAAACACTCATATAGATAAATGGATGGATAAATAGCCATTTAAAAGAAGGAATTTTTCAGCTATGGTTTGCTTCAATTGTTTCTATGGCATGTTACTAGCCTAGAAAGTAGGATTAATGCCGCGGAGACCATAACATAGGATGTCAACATTGCATAATTCAGTTGAACTCAAGCATGATGAATTCCATGAGTTTGCACAAGTCAGCATGATTTGCTTCCCCTTGCTAGAGTTAAGTTTGTTCAGGTCCTTAGCCTTTTATCCTAGTGGCATTTCTTTTTCTTGGTCCATTCAGAAAGCAACTCTAGTGTTTATAGATTCCCTAGGAGGAGGTGAATATCCCTTGGGTTTCCTTTGAGCAGGTTACAGTATTAGATTTGCCTGTATTCATTCAGCAATGGTATCCTCTAGAGAATGCAATGGTTATGACAGGATTTGGCAGGGAACTTGTAGGCAGGTTTGAACTCAGCATTTTACATGCCAATTAGAGACTGGCCTTGTATCTATACAATAGCTATTTGTATGCATTTTCCTCTTTCAAGGTCTTAAAACTACTGATTTACATCACACACTCTGAGTAGGGTAGTATATCTGGTATTTAATGCTGAGCAAAGAAATACTCACTTTCTTTTTTCCTTTGCTGAACTGTATCAGAGATGAGCAAAACAACTTCGTAACACAGGGGATATAAAGGTCCTTGATGTATAGTCTAAAGGTCCTGGGGCAACATGTTTGCTAAGGCTTCTTTACTAGGGAATTAACCCAAGAGCACATGTATGTTGTTAGGCATCAGTTGTGTTTTTGTTTCTTTGGTATTCCCTTTCTCCCAAATCTTTATGCTCAGTGCATGTTTTCAGGAGAGTTCTTCCAACTGAGTGCAGTCACAATAATCTTACCCTGGGGATCCAAACCAGCAGAGTCCCTACCAAACACAACAGGAAGTACTCCTATATTCTGGGCAAGAGGAGAGAGAAAAATAAAGAAAGAAGAGAAGAGAATACAGATCCTAGAGCTATATGGAGATGGATTTCAATACCAGGGAATAGAACCTAGGAGGGAGGAGAGGAAGTCACCTTGATCTTCCAAATGGAGCACCTACAGCCTTGGCAGAGCTTTGTTCCTACTCCTTTCTGCAGACATTGGGACCTGCCACTTTGTGACTCTACATGTACAAGAACAGGTTGTTTTGTGAACTACAGCTATGTCCTGTGTGTGGAGTTATATTTTCTCTCACTTATACTGGTGGGGTCTCGGCCTCTTCAGGGATGCACTCCTCCTCCTCTTCTTTGCAGAAGTCTCTTCCCTACCCCCACCCACTAGCTACTTTTCAAAATGTTCCTTCCCATCTACTAGTTCAGCTGCCCTCCTGTCCATGGCAGCTCTGAGGCAGGAGATTTGGGGTTATGAAGCTACTAGAAGGAACAACAGGAAAAGGCAGGAAAGGGGCGGGGGGAGGAAGAGGTGAAGTAAAGAACATTGTGTGCAGTAAAAGAGGAGGGACTGGAGAAACAGGAGACTGTAACGTTTGACACCCCAAACAGAGATCCATCTTGTTCACCCATCCTTTCCCCCACCACACGTATGCTTGCGTACACACACACACACAAGGCCATCCTTGGAGGGGTGCGAGTCGGGGTGACCATCCCAGACCCCACGCTTTGGAGGGCCCCATGGAGCAGGGTGGAGCAGCAGTGGTGCGGACCTGGGTGCAGCAATGACTCCACAACTAGCTGCTTGCTACCCTCCTTCCCCCACTGCTGACCCACCGCCCGTGGCAGCGGTGGCAGCTTCTTCAGGCCCGGGGCCCGTGGAATCAGAGCAGGGGCGGGGCCCTGCATGGGCTGATTTGCCCTGGGTCCCGCACCCTGCTCCGGTCAGCTCTGCGC
>NW_017729024.1:3898723-3911610 GCF_001723915.1 Gavialis gangeticus | reverse complement strand
CGGACCTGGGTGCAGCAATGACTCCACAACTAGCTGCTTGCTACCCTCCTTCCCCCACTGCTGACCCACCGCCCGTGGCAGCGGTGGCAGCTTCTTCAGGCCCGGGGCCCGTGGAATCAGAGCAGGGGCGGGGCCCTGCATGGGCTGATTTGCCCTGGGTCCCGCACCCTGCTCCGGTCAGCTCTGCACACACACACACAATTCAAGAAAACAGGTAGGAAATCCTTCCCTACAATGGCTATTATTAAAGCCCTGATCCAAGTATGCAGCATGAAAGCCATTAGTAATGTTTGCCCTATGGCATACTTTTATCATCAATAGCAAGTCATAAAGGAAACTTTTCTCTTTCTTTTTCTTTTTTTTTTTTAATATGCATTGACAACAGGAATGAAATTCTTGGTCACAACTTCATGTTATTAGTGGGGAGGGAAAGGCCCCTGACATTAAAACACCACCCCAAATTCAAAACACCACCCCAAACTCAATCAATATGATGAACACAATGAAGTCCTTTCTTTCAGATGATCCAAGAATGCTTTTTTCTGCTCCCATAGCAATGTGCCATACTACTGATTTCTGTTCATAAAATGTATGTCTTTATTTTTAATTTTTTCCATCAAATACCTTTACTGATAACTATTTAATGTTGCTGCTTCATAATATACAGTACTATGTTCCATTTATTTCCAATAAACTGTGTTAACACAATTATTTACACCATAGAAATCAAATTAGACCAGGAGCATCCCAGTTTAAAAGAAACTTAAAAGAAATATGTCCCTCTGGTGGAAGTCATTGCTTGTACCCAAAAAGCATGCAGTACCCTTGTCTGACCTGGATACAGAGAACTCTGTGCCTTGCCTCCAGATTTCACTTTCTCCAGTCTGTCATTTTCTCCAGACTCTTATTATCTGTGATATGAAACACTGTGCACTGATAGATATTGGCAGGTCCTGATTAAAATTCATTTCACATAGCTTGCTGTTACTTCAAAGGAACAAAGGTCTTTCTTTTTTTTTCTTTTTTTGAGTCTGTAAGAACTGAAAACCCAAGTTATCTTTGAGGTGCTAAGCATGAAAACTGGGTCTTTGTTTGATAAGCAACATCTAAGGTTTCCTTTCTTTTCAACTCAACAACTGGCCACTATTGAGAATTTGCAAAAACTGATTTTTGGTTGTCATCTCTGGGTGCTTCTGACAGCTAACAAACTGCTATTTGACAAGCAATACTTGCCCTTACCAAATTCCTAAGGCTGTAGGAAAATTAGAGGTACCACAGCCTGAAATACAGGGAGTTTATTTGCAGACTTGCATGGTTTCTTTCATCTCAAGAGAACCTGCTTTTAATGCTGTTCCCCCTCTTTCCCATGTCATTCATTGTCTGGTACTTAAATGCTGCCCCCTCCCCTCCACCAATGCACATCAGCTTTGTGTGTGCTACCAAGCACTTCCCATTCTCCCTGCCTGACTTGCATCAATTTCAAGCCAGTTCTGTGTTGCAAGTATCTGGTGCTTTCATATAAAAGTGGAAGATTAGTCAAAGAAACATTTGACTATTAAAACTCCAACAGAAGTATTTTAAACAACCCAAGTGATATTTTTGCATAGATAATATTCCACTCTTTGTAGTCTTGAGGCATTTTAGACTGATCTCAAAGAAGTAAAAATAAGGCCAATATTTCAAAAGAAGTTGATAAGCACCTGAATAAAAATAATTCCCCATATGTGTTAATCCCACCCCCACAGTTCCCAGGGATGTTGTGGCAAGCTACAGAGCCTCAGTGGTGCTAAAAATCATGCAACTTACTTTGGCACCAATGTATGAATTGGTTACATGCCTTAAGGCAAACAAGCATACAAGTTCTGGCCTCAGAGAATTGCCTAAGACAAATCAGCAACCCACTGGCAGGCTGAGATCCAGAATTTATTTCCAACTGCCAATACACATTTGAGCCCAAAATAAAAGCCACATTTATTTTTAAGAGCCCTAAGCGAAGACAGATACAAGACAAGGGTGAAAGGGGAAGCTAGCTAACACCCTTGAAGACTGCTACTAACCAGAAGCAATCCATATATGTAGTTACTGGCAATCAAGTGAAGAAAATATCTTTTGAAACCATACATGGACTGCTGTGTTAAAAATATGGTGGTAAAAGCATCTCTTAAAAACTGTTTGCAAAAGAAACCTAAGATACAAGAGCATTAATGTCAGCTGTCTGTTGGTTCAGGAAATGCGTTTTCCTCCTGTAGAGCTCAAAGCACACCAATTCTTTTTAACCCCCAAAGTATAAAGGAAGTCATGCTTAAAAAATAGGCTATTTCCCTTCTTGCTGTCTCTATCTTCCATTCCATCCATCTCTTTCCTTCCTACCTATTGTTTTCTCATTGCAACTTATAGTTTTCTTTGGACTTCTCAGTGTGACCTTAAAAACAAAGATCTCCTTTGACAAGTAACAAGATTTACTTATTTTTCTCTTCCTGCGTTCATCCCCATTTACTAAGTTTAGGGGGTTTTTTCCTATTCTCCTTTCCATATCTTCTTCCTTTCTATTCCTACTTGCATTCCTAAGGAACCCCCTGGTCTCCAGGACACATATTGACCTCTCTGTCATACAATATTTCTTTTTCCTAACAAACTTGTAGCACACCTAATGTCAATGTACAAAACTCCTTTAAGAGCACATGGGTCATCAATCGCACCACTTTTTAGACTAGGGTTGCTTTAATGATACCAACTTTCACTGATGAAAATGTGACCAAGGACAAGAATTACTGACATAATAGGTCTTGTACTATTGTCCCATGTTTAGTGATCCATCAAGTCTGCTTCTGGACTGTGCTAGAAGCCACTTGCCTGTAAAAACAATGCTGTCATGTATCATGGAATCCATGAAAGTTCAGCAGTCTTCTAAGTAACCTACTATTCTTGCTTACAGCTTCATGTACCACTATCCCTAGGTTGACAGGAAGTGCAGATCTTAGCATGCTGGCTGACCCAGATCATTATCATCAAACTCAAAATGGCAGATAAACAGAGTAATTGCTTTTGGAGCAAATGCACAAAAAAGTGGCAGTTTGCAACAAAAAATATGAGTAGAGCAGGAAACCCTTTTAGTATCCTGCAAGAATTTTCCTACTTTCAAGATTTCTCTTATTCCACTTTGGAAAGAAACGAGGACACTTCATTTGGGGGGGGGGGGCAAGGGCACGAAGGAAGGAATCACATGTGCACATTGCGTGGTGTAGAGATATCACCCACCTCAGATTAGTGAATAGTGATTGGGCAACACAAGTGGAGTGCAGGAGATTCAGCTTCAAGTCCCTGCGCTGCCCAGTTCAAACTAGGGATGGGAAAGAGTACTAGGGAAATACCATAACCACTGGACTAGGAGAGGTGAAATAAGAATCTCCCTTCTCCCCACCCCACTTCCAAGATTTCATGCTGAAGTCAAGAACCGTTTACTGACATTACTCAAAAGTGATAATTCCCTTGAAAAGTCTTGGCTTAATAAGCATTCTCTCTCTCATGCACACATATTTTTTTTTATTAATGTATTTAGTGCTCCAGGTCAAATCAGCCCAATCAGTTCCAAATCATATCAATTAAGCAAAACTCAATCATGCTGAAAACCGTATTTGTTAAGCAGGCAGAACTCAATCATTCTAAACACCATGTATGGAGCTACAATCAGTGAGCACCCACCATCCTAGGCTCTCAACCTGGGACTTCAGATACACCCAAATCCATTGGCAGGCATCCTATGTGCAGGCCCAAGCCTGGAGGTCTTGGGATTTGGATGCCCCCCCACTTGATCTTAGCCCCACAAGAGGCCAAACTACACTTGATCTGAGCCAAACACACACACACACTCCATTACCAGCTCCAGTTACAATCCATTCCTAATTCCACATTATCAGTTTGAGAAAAGGGTGTGAATTAACCGTGTCTAGTTTGGCAACACTAACTGAAGGATGCATGAATCTAAGGAGTAACTTGTCTGTATGACCAAGGGCATGGCAAACACTGGGACCTGCTCACTCCACCACACGCTGACCACCTCCCTAGAAATGCCACAGCCAAATATTTTAATTGATACAAAGTCTCTAAATGTCAATAGAGCTCTTTACCTTGCTTTCAAATTACTAAAAAGCAGACTGTAGGTTTACCCAACAGCTGAATCAGTGCCTGTTTATGCAGCCTGCAAATGCTTTTAGAAGGCATGGCTAAATGGGTACGTGCAGCTGTCCACAAAAACAGTAGGGAAACACAGAAATATTAACATCATTAGGATATCATGAGACTAAAGTTCCCCTCTCCCCACACTTAAAAAGGCTTGAGTCTTTCAGTTATTCTGGAACCATATTTTTTCCTTGGACCCCTTGTGTACACATCAAGATACCTGCCACTCAACCAACAGACAAAGTTACCTACTTGAAAGGCCATTTAGCTTGTTCAAGAGGATAGGTGCACTGAGCGTACAGAATAGACATGCAATTCTATCCAGTTATAAACTCCTGCAAGCCCATTTCAGGCTGGACATAAGGAAGACCTTTTTCACTGTCTGAGCCCCCAAGATCCAGAATAGCCTGCCACCAGAGGTGGTTCAAGCACCTACGCTGAACGCCTTCAAGAGACATTTGGATGCTTATCTTGCTGGGATCCTATGATCTCAGCTGACTTCCTGCCCCTCGGGCAGGGGGCTGGACTTGATGATCTTCCAAGGTCCCTTCAAGCCCTAACATCTATGAAAATCTATGAAATCTATGAATTCCAGAAAGCCCAATTATTTAAATTACTTGATGATTTCTGACACACTATCTACCTCAATCACATGCCCTTCACAACACGTGATGTAATACCATCTGTCTCTTTATGACAAGAGTATCTTCATATACCTTTCAAGCTTAGACTGGTACCTAGCTAACCAATCACAATTTGATGCAATGGGCAATCACCATTCATTCTCTTTCTCCACTATGACTGATTGAACTATTTATTACCAGCAATGCCAGTAGACATTTATCACTGCTCTGAGCCAAACATTTCACAAGGCAAATTCATTTCACATTCTGAATTATTTTTAAACATATTTGTTATTCTAATAGAAAAAATAGAAAAAATTTCAGCTGTTGGGTCATTCATAAAGGATGATCGTGGAATAATGTAAATGCAACAGTTTGTAAGCATTCAGCCCATTTGAATGACAAATACAGTTAGTTTAATGGTTTCCCATCAGTCTTACCTTCCCTTCTATTCCCATCACCAAGGTGCCAAAATACCTTGAGGGAAGGTATTGGGGAAAAAATCCCCAAACCTAGTAAATTCTCTTGCCGTTTTTCAGAAGTGTTCGGGGTGAGGGGTGTAAGGGGAAGGGGGGAAGCAGTGGAGATAGACCCCTTATTTTCTCACCCTCCCAATCACCTATTCACAGTTGATGTTTCCAGAGCCCGGTGCCCTGTTGAAAATAGAAGCATGGACTTCTTTAGGACTGTGTAGCTAGCAAGGGTTTATAGCCAGTCCAGTCACCATATCATGCTTCTGACAGATAGATATTTATGAGATTTAAATTAAGTAGCCATACTAATGTTTGGTTGGGATAAGAGTCATTCACTGTAGTTTGTTTCCTGCATTTTATTTGCCAGAGTAACCACATTAACACGGGTCAATAGTTACAATACCTCTAATGTCTAGCACATAAAACATCATATCTAAACTGTCTGACTTACTTATTACCATCTGTCACTTGAAGAGCTCTTATTGGGACTCTGCTGCTGTCAGCTTCTCATAAAGACTAGTTTTTATAATTATATTTTTGAAATAAGGTGAGAAAATAAGACTTCTGAAAAAATTGTGTTGCACGATAAATATGAAGGTGGTCATCTTGCTATACAGTTCTGTATTTTACTTAAATCGCCTAAGCCAACAATGAGATCATCTACAATAAATGACACTTTTCACTTAACATATACTTATACATCATTGCACCGGTCGGTGAAATACTTGAAACTAAAAACAAAATAAACAGTACATACTTAAATGTGTTTACAGAATTATGAGGTTTTGGGGAAAAAAAGCCATAGTACCCTGCTAGAAGGCATTAACAAAATCACAGCTGTTTGATGCTGTGGGGGAAATATATTGGTTTTACATTTTATAATTTCAAACCCAGTTGTCAACAGGCAACTTATGTTACTTTATATTCCACTCATCACAGCCCGCCATAATTCCTCATGGCACAGCCAAGTAAAATATATCCCACTGTGCTGACACTACTTATTGTTTTTTGTCTCTTATATATGATTTGTGACTATGCTTTGAATTTTGGTAAGAATATTTCCAGAAGCTTTTAACAGAAACAGTATAGTGAACAGAACAGACATTCTGGTATCTTAGGAAACAGGAGAAAACCTTTTGCTTCGTTCTCTATGCCTTCTGCATTTTCTTCCCCTCCTGTCTGCCAACATCCTTCTGCCCTCTTTATATGCATACTCATCAAGCAGCCATGGAAAGTTATACTAGTTTCCAACTGTATAACTGTACTAATACTACTTGCTTCTTCCCTTATGTTGGATAAGGAATTGGGCTGCAACTCAGTTTAAGGTTTATATTCCTGAATAATGAAGTATTCGTTGGAAGCATTTGTGACGGGCTGGCTGGCAGTGACCTGGCCCAGGGGTTTTGAAAGGGCAAAAGATGATTGGAGGACTTGGGATGCCCTTTACGCACCAATCAGGCCCCAGAGACTCACCCCCCATGTCCCCTGATTGGCCCCTTGGGTCACCAGGAGGGAGATAAAAGGGACAGTATGGGGTGACTCAGGAGAGACTAGCGAGGGACAACAAGGAAGGAGCTTCACAGAGCTGGCAAGAGCTGAGCCAGTAGGGTAGGAGCAGTGCCCCAGAAAAGCCTGAAAGAGCAGGACCTGCAGGCAGCAGTGGGACCCTCAGCAGCGCAGTGTGTGTCTGGCAGGAAGGGCTTCCCACTGGGCCCCAGGATCCCCTGGGAGAGGCTGCAGCCAGCAGGAGAGGCTCTCCTCCACTCCAGGAAGGATCTGAGCAGCTATCTGAGAGGTTCCCAGCTCCTTTTTTTTATATTTCACCAACCCGTATTGTTTGTTCTGCTGTTTGTGTTTTATATTTTATTAACCCTGTTTTTTTGGCAATGACTGTAAATGTCTAACCTTTGTTGAATCCCGCCCCCTTGGGGCATTGTAGTGTCCACTATACCCTCTGATTTATGCCTGTTATGTTCCCCGTATTAAAAGGTATATGGTTAAGTCCCCATTGGTGGTCTGGCTCTGCTCTATAGGGGGAGGAGAATCCCTACACCTCCCACAGTGCTTGTGCACCTGCTTTGATCCCTTCAATTGGAGAGAGGGTACCTCTTGGAGTACCACCGGGGTTACACATTCATAGTCCATTAAGGTGGGGGGGGGCAGGGAGGAGGAGGGAAAAAGAGTAAAAATAACTAGGAAAAAAGTAGATAACACTGTCATTTTGGTATCTAAATTAAAAGCCTAGTCCATTAGAAGGTTCCATTCTTTAACTCAATCAATCATTTTCAGTTACCTAATCCACTAAAGAACTCATCTTGACTTCCAGATCCCAAATTCAGCTTTGCACAGCTGGCAGTTAAAAAAAAGTCACACATCTTTTTACTTACCTCCTAGTTGTATCTGATGTGGAAATCTTTGACAGAAAATAATTTGCAAGATGAAAAAGAAACCCCATAATGGCATTTCAGTAACTATTCAGGAACAGAATCATGCCTTAAAAAATATGCACCTTCTCTTTCTGATTACCTATCTTATCATTTGTTATACTTTATATAAAGCAAGTGATTAATACTCATTTCATGCTTGGTATGATAAAGAATACAAACATATTCTAAAAACTTTTCAATATCAACATTTTGAGTCCCATCAAAAGACACCATTTTTCAGATGATCTACTAGTATCACAGACACCCATCACTACCACCTCCTCATTTTGATACAAGAGAAAATGGAAACTGCAGTATTAGGTGATTTTGAATCCCGCTGCTATTTAAGTTGGGCTGTAATTAAGCTAATGTTTATGCAACTAATTTTTCAGCATTAACAACAGCTTTCATCAGCTCCTTGAAAAGGAGAGGAAAAAAATACTTTACCCTCAGTGCAGACAAATAAGAACAACAATTTCACCAGCACCACTAGACACATTATCAGTGTCATGATCTTTGGCCTTTGATACTTTTGAGAGTTGTCCCTAGGGAAATCTTCTACTGGAATGTTAATCTGTTGCTTCTCTGACCTTCTACACATGTACCACATTATTATTACAACCCACATGCTTCTCTTTTCATGCTGTCATTCTGACAGTGGAACCAATGGGCAATTCATCTCTAGACTAGATGGCTTGAACAAAGTGCATACCTGTAAGTGAAATCAGATTGGAAGAGGATATTTTTAAAATTGCAAAGACTTCTTTTCTGCAAGAGGCACAGATTTCTAATTATATGCTATGCTAGGTAATAAGGGGATGGAGCATACATAACAATAGATCAGTGATGATTCATGGTATGATCACAGTCCTTGCATTTCTTTCAAGCCCTTTCACAGCTTATTCTTCAAAACACAAGTTTGTCTCTGAATAGAGTCAGGCTGATTTATCACCTGAGTTTTCCTCATCTTCATCATAGCTCTTTCATGTGCCAGATGTTTGTTTCATTTTAAGAAACAATACAAACTTAGCAGGACTGATGTCATTTCTACAATACTCAGACCTGAAAGAGGATATGCTCATAACTCTTAAAGAAACAGGCTCAATGCAGGAATTTTTATGGGGGTTTCAGAGGCTAGAGCTCTACTCCATAACTGCAACTTGCAGCTTGCACCAGGGAACTAGTGCAGGCACATTAACCATCCCAGTTCTGATGTACACCATGCACTACAGCCAGACAATGCTCCCCCAAAGCCCATGAATTCTTGCTGTCATACATAATGGATGAGATGAATGGAGCAGGCACATTATACATAGTGTATATGGGACTGTTCAAAGGAGGTGGAAAGTGAATCCAGTCCCCATCTTCCCTACTGGCTTTCAGAGCAGGACTGCTGCAACTGACTGCATCAGTCTAAAGGCACAGCTGCTTGCCTACAAGCATAAAGCCCACCTGGAGCTCAGGCTAGGACCGTGATGTTGAAGATATGTAACTACTCATGCTATGCCAAAATGAACTGGAGTGGGGGGTGAAGTTGGGGAGAGAAAGAGTGGAAATTCAACTTCACCAGGTTTGGTTTTTTAAAAAAAAAGCATCGTCAGTTGTCCACCCCACCTCCCCCAAATCTTCCCTTCTGCAGTTTTGCAAAAAAGGCCGACCAGTTTTAACTAAAGTCTCTCAATGTTATGATTATAAGCAATTACATGTATTATTAATTTAATTAACTCCTAATAAAATTAATACATTGCACTGCACTTTTCCTCTGTAAATGATGACAAAAAGTCTCAGAAGAGATAACTATGTTCACAAGACATTTAAATTAATGAAAAAAGGTCTCTGTTAGAGAAATAGATACTTAAATAGCTGACAGCTTCACTCTTATGAAGCAGAGCAGAGGGAACAGTGGGTGGGCAGGGGTGTGATAGCAGAGAAAAAGCAATGGGAAAACGCAACCTGCCTGCTTCCCAGACTGTGGACCCTAGTCTGGAAAGCAGACACAGGGTCTAGGAGCAGCTGCTCTACTCTCTTCCCAGATTAATCCAGGAGGGGACTGTAGCAGCTCCTGAAGCTCACCACCCACTCCCCAGGAGGGGGTATAAGCAGGGGGATTTGTCCTGGTGCTCCACTCTCCTCTCAGAACAAATGTGGTGGGAGGGTAGGGGGTTTGGAGCATATAAGTATTTTTTTTTATATACAGATTTGGACATCTGGAAGATCTTTTTCCCTGGGAGAAACTAAAATCTTGTACATTCCTAGTTTCTACCAGGAAAGCATAACACTGGCACGTGACCTTAATTATATGATCAAGTGAAGAAATGCATTTTAATTAGGTTCTTGAGTCATATGCTATGATCTATAATTTTCCAGTAGCGTTTTGTTTGCTTTTAAAAGAAACATGGTCCCCATCCAGCTTCTAGTTAAGTCTTCAAATGAATTCTAAAGTTTGGCTGCATTAGGGTTTTTGGAATTGACAGTATAAGGGGGAAAGATGGGATTTAAGCTCACACTGATTTTCCTATAACTGAAGTATAAGTTAGAAACCCCTTAAATGATTATTTATCTTTAATAGAAGCTAAAGTGATTTCCCCAAGTAACATATCCCTTTTCAAGACTTTTATTTTAAGATGATCATGATGAAGGAAGAGGTGTCCTGAGAGACAGTATAGGAGTAAAGGGCAGTCAGAAAACAGAGTTCAAATTATATGGCTATGGCAAGGAAAAGGTATTCTTTTGTTGAAGAATGAAAGGAATGCCAGTATCTTATTACAGTTTTTGAAGAAACTTCAAATGAATTTCACCAAGTTTCTCAGTTACACATATGGTTAACACATATTTTTGGAATAAAAATTAAGCTCAGGGGGGAAAAAAGATTAATTTAGGAACTTAAAAGAATAGTATTGTCATGTGAGTGTTTTTGAAAATCTCATTAGGTATACACTTCTCTGAAAAAAACTAGATTTTGCTTGCTACCTTGGAAGAACAGTAGTGTTAGAACAAGGCTTGCATATACCTTGTGCAAGAGATTTTCACTTCAGATTTCTCTATAATTGTCAATTATTGTTGTTATCGTCAGCCCTGGGCTAAAAGAAATGTGGTAGTAATGGCAGATCTTGGAATGGGTGTATCTAATGGAGAAAAGCTTCATATAGGAAACTTCTCACTTAATCTTGACAATGCCAAACCAACATCTGAGTAAAGGCTTTAAAATCTTAATGCTCATTTAAATGAACACATCTGCAAATCTGAATCAACCCCGACCCCCCACCCACACCCTTTTTCCTTCTCTTCATTCTACTGATTGTGTTAAAAATCCAAGGTGGGACTGGATGTGTATGCCAGACAAAGTAGAAAATGTAAATATACATCTTTTTCTGTCCTTTATATGCAAGTTAAAAAAATAAAGTTAACTTCTTGGAAGCAAGAAGATTTGAAAATGTAGACTCAAGCTTCATCAGAAATAGGAACAATCAGAGATTACATTTATTAAGAGTGAAGTTAAATTCTCCACCCTCGGCTCTTTCTTATTGTAGAAGATAAAGAAATTCCTAACCCAGCAGCATGGGGTGGGAGGGAAATGGATTGGACCTTGAAAAATATTTAAGTTTCCGACTAGAAAATTAGAGCAGCTCAGAAAACTCAAGCATTGTAAATCCCCCAACTAGAAAGAATGTATCTGAAAGTTTTAAAGAGAGAACAAGTTTACACAGTAGAAATACTAGACAAAAGATATGTATGTCATGTGTTATAGCCTCATAAACAGCAACTATTCATGGGAGCCTGGGAAGCCACCAACCTGGAGCCCTTTCTTTTTTTTTTTTAATGGAACCAAGAGAAGCCCTGGAAACTACCAATCCATAAGCCTCACCTCTGTTCTGAGGAAGGTGATATAAAGTCTAATTAGGGATAAAATAGTATAGGACTTGAATAAGGATAAAATGGTAAGGTCAAACTAGCACAGCATCTGAAAGTGAAAAACCATGTCTCTTAAACCTACTAGAGTCTTTTGAAAAAGGAGTTTAAAAGAGTAGATGAAAGTAACCCAGTGGGCATAATTTACTTCAGTTTTCTAAAGAGAAAATAGCTGTAAGTTAGGGGGGGAAATAATGTTCTGGATTTAAAACTGGTTAATGAAAGAGAAATGGATGTAATAAATGCACTTTATCTGGCATAACTTTCCAGCCCTACTTTAGATTTCTAGTATGATTAGTAGCATGAAAAGCAGAAAATGGGGACTGGGTCTCTGAACAATACTGTCAGCCTGAACTGTTCAAATAATCATGGCGGAAACCACATAAGAGTGATATATATATTTTAAAAACACCTTATCTCATTTTGCTTCTCATGCTATTGACTTTATTGTGAATGTTTCCATGTTTTCTCTTTGCAACCATGAAGGCTAGCAACTTATTTAAAACAAACAAACAAACTTGGATGAGAGTGTAGCTGAAATCACATGACTCCAGAAACTGGAGCTTTCAGGAGGGCACCCATAGTGCAAGACTTGTGATAAAATTACAAGATAGCAATCCTAGAATAGAGAAAACATCCAGCAGTATTTATACTGAGGTTGGAAAGGGTCTAAAAACCAGCATTTGTGGATGGAGAGGAGTCTGATAGAAGTGTTCCACAGTTGTAAGCATTAGGAATAATTACTCTTATTTTTTTCTCCCTTAAAATAAAAAGTTCCTGTAACCAAGGCAAGAGACTGAAGTCCTATTTACACACAAAAACAATGCAAACTTTCCAGTCAGTGACCAATTCCTGGAGATCAGCCATCTATTACTCTACTTCTCTCCGGTCCATGGCCTCTTTGCCAAAATTGTCTATCGCAGGGGTCAGCAATGTTTTTGGGCAGATTGCCAAAAACACCCACAACCTAGATTTGTAAGCTTTTGACATGCCGGGGTGGACAATGGGGGAGTCATGAGGAGCCTTGTTGTGGCAGCACAGCCCTGGCCCCTACCCTGTCATCTGCCCCGAGACTTGTGCGCCAAATAAAGTGCCTTCATGTGCCACACCCTGACACCCATGCCAGGGGTTGCCTACCCCTGGTCTATAGATACTGGCACTAGGTAAGGAGAGATTAATAAAAAGTCTTTGAGGCTTCTTTGTCTCTCCCTACTCTTCTCTTCACCAGCACAACTGGTGCAGTCATAGATTCATAGATTCATAGATTAAGGGTCGGA
>NW_017729024.1:3897247-3898712 GCF_001723915.1 Gavialis gangeticus | reverse complement strand
AACAGAAATAGGCATCAATTTCGTCCTCTGCCTCCCTGATTCCCCTCAGGGGAGCAAGGGAGGGACTGGCAGGACTCAGTCCCTCCAATACTAGAAGCTACTATGTCCACAGTAAAGGTTAGGGGAAGGGAGGGGTGGGGGAGGAACAAGCCAAGTTAAGATCCATTCACTGAACTGATGAAACCTTAAATGTAACATAGACATGGTCTAAGCCATCAGTTCATAAGGGTCAACCTCAAAACACACACACACACACACACACACACACACACACACACACACAGGGTTGATTCACACCAGGAAAACACATTGAAACTGCTGCCCCTTAATTTCAAGCAATTTGGCAGCACTGCAGGTTTGTTTCTTTTAACAAGAGAAATAGATGAATCAGTTATACTCTTTACTTTATACGGAAGAGTGCATGTACAGAGTCGTGTTAGCACAATGGGGAAGTCACAGCAAATTCAAAATTCCTCAAGTGGCCATAAAACTAACTGGAATGCTAGATGTGCATTCTTGCTTCCTCTCACCATCTTACAGCTGCTGCACTTAGCTTTTGGGCTCTTATCCACACAGGTTGATAGCATCATAGAAAAATAGGACTTGAAGGCACCAAGGGCAATCACCAAATCCAACCCACTGTTCAAGACAGGAATGTTAGGCCAGTGACCAGGGAGCCTGCAAACAGGGGCTGCAAACATGGTAAGCAGTTTTCTAGCAGTTCACAGGTCAGTTCCTAGGCTTCCCCACAACCCTTTTTGAGGGGAAAGTCTTTCAGCTCGGTGTGAAGAAGCAGGTAAAAAAGGAACCCTTTGGGGCCAAGGAGCAATAAACAGGACAGCTTCCAGGTGAGTTGACTAGGGGAAAAGAGCAGATTAAGAGACCCAGCAAAATGGCTGGAGGACGTTGCAATGCCAGGGCCACTGCCACTGCCCCTGCTTGCACCTGTGAAGCTTCTGTGCAGGCAGGACCACTCACCATTGATGCTTCCACCCAGGTCCAGGTTTGGCAACATGGGGACTGTGGCTTGCAGGTTCCTTCCAGTGATGGCTGAGTCGGGCAATGCCTACAGTGTTAGCAGTACCTCCTGGTGGTGGCTCTCAATTAGCAGGCAAGAGAACTACAGAAGGAGGTGGTGAGGCACCGAAGCAGCCTCTGCCATGAAGCATGCATTGATTCAATGCTGGAGGAGACCTCCAGGACTGTAGAGGAACAAATGTCAGATGCAGCCCTAGAGAAGAGAGAGGACACAGACACCCAAGAGGGTGGAAGCTGGAGGCTTGTGACTTCTGGCAGCAAGCAGAGATCTTCACCTCCACCTGCAGTGGTTCATCTGGAGAACAGATATGCAGCCCTAACAGCCAAGAGGAAGGAGCATGTTCTATTGGTGGAAGAAGATAGGCCAGGCTTCACCACAGTGGGAAGAATCGAGACGACCACCACCAGGATGAAGTGACAAGTGGTG
>NW_017729024.1:3884591-3892247 GCF_001723915.1 Gavialis gangeticus | reverse complement strand
AGCAGAGAGGGATGATCAAGTTCCATTAGTAGAGGACAGACCAGGCCTCACCAAGGTGGGAAGGATAGAGACAACCACCACTAAGAAGAATCAACAGGTGGTAGTGGTTGGAGACTTCCTTCTGCAAGAGATGGAGGGACCCATCTGCTGACCTGACCTGTCTCAGGAGGTCTGCTGCTTGCCCGGAGTCTGGATCTGAGATGTCATGGAGGGATTACTGAGGCTTATCTGGCCCTCTGACTACTATCCCATGGTGCTCATCCATGTAGGCACCAATGATACTGCCAGGGGAGACCCTGAGCATATCAAAAGTGACTACTGGGCTCTGGGTATAAGGGTGAGAGGGGGGCTCTGGGTATAAGGGTGAGAGGGTCTGGGGCTCACGTTGTATTCTCATTGATCCTTCCAGTCAAGGAAAATGGCCCTGCAGATCAATACCTGGGCAGCAGCTCTGCAGAAAAGGACCTGGGGATTACAATGGACAACAAGGTGAGTATGAGCCAGCAATGTCCCCATGTTGCCAAGAAGGCTAATGGCACCCTGGGCTGCACTGGTAGGTGTATTGCCAGTAAGTCAAGGGAAGTGATTATTCCCCTCTATTCAGCATTGGTGAGGCCACATCTGGAGTACTGTGTTCCGTTTTGGGAACCGCGCTACAGAAAGCACGTGGACAAATTGGAGAGGGTCCCGCAGAGGGCAACAAAAATGGTGAGGGGGCTAAGAGGACATGACTTATGAGGAAAGACTGAGAGAACTGAGGTTATTTAATTTAAAGAAGAGGAGACCGAGAGGTGACTTAAAAGCAGCCTTCAAGTACCTGAAGTGGGGTTCAAAAGAGGATGAGGTAGACCAGGGGCGGGCAATTATTTTGGGTGGAGTGCTGCTTAACAAGTTTTGGCCAGCTGCTGAGGGCCGCATAGGTACCCCACCCCTTGACAGTTGCCCTGCCCCCTGGTTGCCACATTGGGACCAGAAATCCTGCCCCCTAACCCCTGACCTTTGCCAACAGAAGCCCCTCCCCTTGCTGCATCCCCCCATTACTTATTTTGGGAGGGGGGTTGCCATCTTAGAACCAGGAAAAAAACTAATCATACGTTAGAAGTCAAACAACTACTATATTTTAATTTTATTACAAAAAATATTTGTCATGACTTGTGATTGTGTACTATATATAGCAGAGATTGCATAGTAACTCAAAAATAAAGTGTCACTCATAGTGTGTGTGGAGGGGTGGGAGAGTGTGGGAGGGTTGTGAGAGGGTGTGGCTGTGTAGGGGGGCAGGCTGTGGGTGTGTGGGGTGTGAGGGAGAGAGGGGACTGTAGGGGCCCCTTACACACTCCCCCCATTGTGTGCAGCCACCACTGCCTAGCAGCAGCAGCAGGCAGAGAGGTCAGAGAGCTTGTGGCCGGTGCAGGTGTGGCTCTGGCCAGTGCTGCACAGGGGAAGGGAGTGGAGCCTGCCCTATAGCCTGGGCTCTGCACCATGTGGCTGCAGTTCCAGCACTTCCAGCAGAGGAAGCCGTGCACTGGAGCCTGCTCCCTCCCCAGCTCCCTGCTGCACAGGTCCCCACACTACCAGGAATAAAGGGAGCCCTGCCCCATGCTTTCCAGCAGAGTCCAGTGCAGGGCTCCCCCTCCCCTCCCCCCGTGGGAGTGCAGGAGCTGCAGGCAGGCAGCACGGAGCCCCTGTAATAGAAGCAGCCAGGCAGGCTGTGCAGGGGTGCAGTCCTCGCCCCCAGCTGAGCGCTGGCCATTTCTATCACCGGGCTCCACTGCATGCCTGCAGTTCCACACTCACAGAAGGGAAGCCCCCTGCTGGACACCATGAGGAAGCAGGGGGCAGAGCTCCCTTCACTCCCTGCGGAGTGCAGGGACCTGTGCAGCAAGGAGCGAGGGAAGCAGTAGGCTCCAGTTCAGGGCTTCCCCCACTGCACGTGCTGAAACTGCAGGCTCATGGTGCAGAGCCCCAGTAATACGGCAAGCTCCACTCCCTCCCCCCATGCAGCACTGGCTGGAGCTGCACCTGCTCTGGGCAAGAGTGCCCTGATCTCCTCATCTGCTTCTGCTGCCAGGCGGCAGTGACTGGATGCCATGGGGGGAGTAAGCAGGGGGGCCCTACACCCCCCCTGCCCTAATGCACACCCTGCCCAGCTGAGCTCTGTGCTCCTGCAGCCCCTCTGGGCACAGGCTCCATGCTGCGCTCCCACTTCCACCCAGTTGCAACTCCACCACCCCCACCAGCTCCACCACTTCCCTACCTGGTGCCCTGAGCAAGTAGGTTCCAGCTGTAGCAGGAGCCCCACTCAGAAGCCGCTGGCTGGGCAGAGCCCTTCCACCCACAAGGGTGGGAGCAAGGCCCAACAGAGTATGTTGTACACAACAGGGGCATGGGTGCCTCGCTCCCACTCTTGTGGGCGGAAGTGGTGGGTGGGGTGCAATTCACTGGGGGGTACTGCGGGCCAGAAGAAAGTGCCTAGTGGGCTGGATCCGTCCTGTGGGCCATATTTTGCTCACCCCTGCAACTGGTAGGCTTCCAAATTGCTTTAAGATTGTAAATATATCAATAAAACATTACCCAATCTCTCTCTCTGTGTGGTTTCATTTTAATCATGGAAGAATGCAGATTTGGGGTACTTTAATGAGAGAATTTGGGTTTTTATCAGAGATTTTGCAATTTTTAAACACGGAATACCAGGATCCCTGTTGGTGTGGCAAGTGGCGGGACCCAGGCAGAAGAACCTGTTCAAGGGTAGCACCAGGGCCCAGCTAGACGGCAGATGAGGTGGCTGACCTCCTGCCCATTTGGGGCAGAAGGGCACATTTTGACAGTTCAAAGCAGGTCACCACAATGAGCACATCTTCTGGGCAGTAGCTACCCAGATGGCAGAGTGGCAGCACCAGAAGACATGACAGCAGTGCCATCTGAAGGCTAACTATGCAGCTGTGCAACCACAGCCCACTGGCAGCTGGCCCAGAGGTGCAGGTGTCTCTGCTGCAGTGCCCATACCACAGCCCAGGCAGCTGTGCAGTCCCTGTCCAGGTCTGGCAGGTGTGCAGCCATGGGACCACAGGTCCAAGGGGTGGATTACTGCTGCATATGGCAGCAGCCCCCACTGCCAGACAGCTGCAGTGGGTAGAGGGTGCAGGAGCACTCTAGATTAGGGTTGCTTCAGCAGTCCAGCTGGCACAAGGGGCTAGTGTCTGCAAATACCAACTGACCACCTCAGAAGCTCCTTTCTATTTGTCAATCCAATTACCATGGGCAAGTCCCACCTGGCTAACTAGTAGCCTCTTTTTATGGGGGCTAATGGATGAATGGAACAACTAAATTCTTAGAACAACTAATGACAAAAACAGGATAGGAGTGTTGTGTGGGTCAAAGGGTCAAAACATGAAAATAAGCGCACCTGAGGGGGACACCGAGCAGAGCCCCCTGGGCTGCATCCACTGGTCCTCAAAGGCATCCAAGAAGCTGGTGGATGCTGCCCACTGGTGCTCTGCCCAGAAACATGCATGGACAAGTGGGAGGAAAGTGGCCCTGCGGTCTCCAGGCACCTTCCCAGCTAGAGCCTCCTGCCTGGTCAAGTATAGAGCTCACTCGGCCAGGGCCAGGAGGAGGTTAACCAGGAGGTCCCAGGGCTTGGTGGGCTGACCAAAAACAAAAAGGTGGGGGGTGAAATTTAACCAGAATCTCAGGAAGAGGTTCTGGAGGTGGAGATGGAGGGGCTGTAGCCTGGCGCCCTCAGAAGCTCCTGAAGGCAAGTAGCCCTAAGCTGCTGGCCAGGGAAGCTTTTTATACTGCTGGGGCTGTGCTGGCCCCAGCCTCTAGCCCTCCCTGGCTGAAGATCTGGGAGGACCTAGGTAGAGTCAGTTTGCCCCAGGTGGTACAATTTGCCTGGCACCAAACTGCATGTTCAGGCACATGTGCTGTGGAACAAATCTCCAGTACAAATTTGTGCTGATGCCATTTGAGCTACTGCAAGTGCGTGTGCTTGCATGTGTGGACACGTCCCTGGAGAACACCACTTGATACCTCTTCCTAGTCTGACATTGAGCCATTAATGACTATTTCTTTGAGTACAATCAGCATTATCTAAACAGCAATACATCCACCATATAGTAGTTTCATCTAGGCCAGGTTTCTTCAGCTTATTTATAAATATGTTACGGAAAAATGTCAAAAAGTCTTGTTTAGGTCAAGGTGCATGACATCCACTACTTCCCTCTTACTCCATCCACAAAGTCTGTCACCTTGTCATAGAAGAACATTCGGTCGGTTAAACATAACCCTTGACAAATATGAGTTGGTTATTATTTAATACTTTGTAATCCTCTAGAAGCTTAAAAGTTCGGGGGGCGTGGTTTATTATATAGATTCATAGATTAAGGGTCGGAAGGGACCTAGTAGATCTTCTAGCCCGACCCCCCGCCAGGGCGGGAGAACAACAAAAAACCCCAAAAGAGAAACCTTTTAGGTACTGAAGCTAGACTGACTTGTCAGTAATTCCCTGGGTCCACCTTTTACCTCCATGCCTTAGAGGTGGGCACTTTGTCCTTTTCCAGTCTTCTGGGACCTCATTCAACTTTTGTGAGTTCTCAAAAAAAAATAGGCAATGCATCTGCAATAACTACAGCCAATTTCTTGAGTACCATATGTTGAACCTGATCAGATCCTCTAATTTCAAAATACCCAGTCTATTTAAGTTATCTTAAACCTGCTCTTCCTCTACTCTGAGCTGATTATCTGCCCCACATCCCTGGTACCAACTGTACGTACCATTAGATACTTCAATGAAGTTAATTAAAAAACCACTGCAGCCACATAATCTATTGTAAGATTTCCCCCTCCATTTAATAGTGGCCAAACACTTCCCTGGCTTTCCTTTTTCTAATATATTTATAGAAATCTTACTTCCCTTTTGCATCTCTTCCTATCTCAATATCTATCTCAATTTGCACCTTGACTCATATTATACTCCTATAATGATCATTTTTAACATGGCCAAGTTTCCACTTTTTAAGTAAAACTCCTTTTAAAGCTGGAAGCTCACTGCTTAACTAAGCCATTTGTTGCTATGCCTCTCACCTTTCCTTCACATTGAGAAAGCATGCTCTTTGCCCTTAATATCATGTCTTCAAGGAATAAAATTCTCTTGGACTCCCAAGACTTGCCTCCTATAAGGTCCATCCTCCTACCTGGATGTCAGTCGCTTAGTCACCTTTTCCACTTTGATATTTACTTGCAGAAACCACATATACTAGGAAGCCATAAGAAAACCACACAGCTCTCACCACTCAACTCAAACCTGCCTTCAGCACTTCCTTCACTGGTTGGAGCTTCTCTGCTAAACCAAGGAGGCTCGATTGTTCCTGCCATTTTTTTTGAGAGCCCACTTTTGCCATCCTTAGTGGAACTGCATGTGTGGCAGCATAAGCATGGCAAACTTGAGAGAAAATGCTAAGGTAGATACAGCCTACATGATCCAGTTCCTCAAGTTACAGGACACCAATGCGTTATGCAGAAGTTATGTGAAAGCTAATCAGTTTTTCCTTTGCTCTCCTCTTTCTCCCAAGCCATATAATACAGGAACAACTAAAGCTGATGATGGGTACTCTTAGAACAATTAAAGGAAAAGGAAATACAAACTTCACATGCTGATGACTAAATACAGCTGGCCAAGACTTGGTCAGCAAAACTGTGGATTTTTGGTCATAAAAATGTTGATTTGTCTAAACAGTTGCTCAGGTCCAAGAAGGGCTTTCTGATCAAACTCAAAGGAAGCTCCATCCTCACAACTGCTTAGTGTTTTGGGCACTCACTTCTTGGACTCATCCTAATCCAGACTTAGAACAATTTTTGACATCTTAGGGGAAAAAACAAACAAACATTTTAATAGGCCAGAAAAAAGTTTTTGTTTCTACCTTAACTATTTAGCTATGGCCTCCTATGCTAGGTATTTTTTCAAAGGTTAGATAATTTCCCAGAGTTATTTCCCACAGAAAGATGCAGTACTTGAGTCTAATTCAGGTCAAATTCCAGTCATGCATTCCCTCCAAAGGAGGAATTTGACTTTCCCTGTATAGCACTATATAACTGCCTAACTAAGGCTTTAACATTTTTTCCAAGAGGGAAGGGAAACAGAAGACAGGTATTGGGCACATCCAAAAACAGTAAAATATATTCTTAACTTAAAAGTCCAATGCTCTAATTTAGTATTGTAAATATTGCTTCTGGGATATAGAATATCTTAAAGCTACCATGAATACCTCTTCTCACCCTGAGGTCTCACTTACAAGGAAAAAGAAGTCCTTTGTCCCCCTTTGTGCACTGCCCACACACAGGCATTAGGCCTCCTAGTGAATACTTCTTTGCACCATGAATAAAAACTCCCCTTCTTCCTTAGGACTGGGGCAGAAATTGAGCTTTGTCAGGGGTATCAGGTCACTGTTTTTTGGAACATTGAAGGAATCACTCTCTCACTGCTCAATTGGCCTGAACAGTTTTTTCACCTTCCACCCAAATGGTCAGGGATGAAGTGGGAAAATCATGTCATTAGTTTCATGTTGCAGTTGGTCAGGTGTCCAGTAAAGTTATTCAGTAGAAAAATACTGTTTGCTGTAGAATGGAGTTGTAAGCCAGTTTGGTAAAGAGGTCTCCTGGATGTAGCAGAGCAGTGGTTGTCAACCAAGGGTATGCTTACCCCTAGGGGCACTTAAAAAGGTTCTGGGGGCACACAGACCTAACATGGCCAATAAATGCTGCATGCATGTGCGCAGCTGCAGCACAGTGCACAGCTGGGCAGGAGAACAGCCAGGTCTGTCTGGTAAGCATGTTGTGAGGGAAGAGGCTTAGAGGGGTGGAGGAGGTGCAGATCAAGGCCCCAGCCGTAGGGGAGGGAGTGGGGCTGGGACTGCCCAGCCAGAGCTGGGTGCCAGACTGAGACCCAAGGGGGTGGCTTCCACCACTGTGCGGACTCCGGGAGGTTATGGGGGGCATATGCCCTTAGATCTGTGCACAGGGCACGGCAGGCTGCGACTATAGGCTAGGGCTGGAGAGCAGGGCTATGGGAGAGGCTGCAGCCATTCCAGAATTTGCCATAGCCCCTGTAAAGGCCCCTCCCAGTGCCACAACCACCACTTGATCCAAGTACAGCCCGGCCCAGCCCTCTGCTGAGAACAGCCGGGTGCAGTCACAGCTCCAGCCTGCAGCAGCACCCTGCCCCACCCCACATGTAGATCCAGGGGGACATGCTCCCATGACATCCTGGGGTGCACACAGTGGTGGAAGCTGCCCACCATAATGAACAAGTGGCCTGAGCCCCTGGACAAGCTGCTCATGGCCTCAATCAAGGCCTCCACAGTGAGGGAGGGAGTGGGGCAGGGGCAGGGGCAAGGACTACACAGCCAGGGCACAGCACAACACACAGCTGGAAGCAGCTCATCTGGCAGGTGGCTCCCACCGCTGCACGCACCTCGGGAGGACATGGGGGGGCTTGTGCTCCCAGATCTGCACAGGGCAGGGTAGGCTGCCATTGTGGGCTGGGGCTGGGGCTCAGCTGGGCTCTCCAGGTGGAGGACTGGGCTAGGCTGGGCTGGGCTGGGCTGGGCTGGGCTGCACTCAGAGCTAGCAGCAACAGCACTGCAGCCACTCCAGAAT
>NW_017729024.1:3874371-3879591 GCF_001723915.1 Gavialis gangeticus | reverse complement strand
TTGCCCCCCCAACCTCCTCTCCCAGTGCCAACATCACCCACCCCAAGTGTAGCCTGGTCCAGCCCCCCTCCAGGAAGACCCTGGCACTGGCCACAGCCTGCAGCTGCAGCCTGCCCTGCCCCACATGCAGATCTGGGAGCAAGTGCCCCCCATGTCCTCCTGGGATTCATGTAGCTGCCCCCGTGCAACTCAGTCCCACACCCTGCTCCGAATGGGCTGCCACTGCCCCTGCTTCACATCCTCCCCCACCAGCTTGCCCAGCCCCACCCCATGTGCAGATCCAGGGGCACATGCCCCCATGCCCTCCCAGAATGCTTGCACAAGCAGAAGCCATCCCCCCTCCATGCGTCCCTCTGGTTGAACCGCTCATTGCTCCATGCCACACTCTGCCCTGGCTGTTCAGTCCCAGCCCCAGCCCCACTCTCTCCTTGACCATGGGAGCCTTGATCCCCCCTTAAAAACAATAAAAAAATATAAAGAAGTACATGAGCTGAAACTTTGAGAGAGAAGGCATTCAGTTGTTAAAAAAAAAGGTTGAAAACCCCTGTAGTAGAGAAATGGTGTTTCTATTCCTAGTATGCAGCAGAGCACGGCAACAACCTTTTCCTTAGCACCCCTGGGTCTTAGCAATGGTAGAGAAAGTTGTAGAATGAAGAAGGGGTGCTAACAACAGGCCTTCCTGAGATGGAAAGGAAGGATAACCAGTGTTATGCAAAGCTACTGACAGATAGTCCCAGATGTGTTACCTATTTTCAGTTTTGTTCCAGACACTGAAAGATAAGACACCAGAATGTTTTTTTAACTATGACAACTACTGTTCATATTTCATCTTATTATTAGAATGCTCACCAATTACAGTATATACCAAACTATGCCAACTGCCAGACCAACTGTTATGTATTTGTCCCTGGAGGCTTTGCTGATCATATCATTTCAAAATTTTGGTTGCTGCAATTCTACTCCACAGCTTTTCATTTTCTACTGTGCACATGTTGTTCCCTGAAAGAACTGACATTTTATTTTTGTCCCTGAAAAAGGTCATTGTGTAACAGGTGAGTCACAGGAATAATTAAGAAAAATTAATATTTTCTCTCTGCAGATGCTAAGCTCCTACAATTGATTAAAATATAATACCTATAAAAAAGTGGTATTGCATCAAATTTGGTGCCTGAGAACTACTCATGAAGTTTTATTTTTGGCAGGTTTTTTTATTTGTAAAAAGAATATTTGTTAGATATCTATAAAAGATGGCATTTCATAAAAAGAATGTTTTCCTTACATGGGCAGATTTATTTTTATTCCTCCAAGATAAAGAAAAAAGCCACTTGGAAAATGTTTTCTTTTCATATCAAGTAGCCGAAGTGAAATACCAGGAACTGATGGTTAGACACACACATGTTACAATCAAAGCACATTTCAAAGTAAAGCTTCCGGTTTGATACTGACATCAGTTCAAATAAAGTACTAAAAAAAAGAAAAAGTGTGTGGCACCGGCCTTACAACATGCCTGTCAGAAGATAAGCAGTGAAATCCAAAACACACACTATAAAATGGTGGAAAGACAAAAGCGAAAAGAAGAAAAACGCACATAACAGTAATCATTCAAGGTAAAAAAAAAAATCAGTTGATGCATAATTATATAAAACATTTGTTGCATTGCTAAGCAATATCAAGTTAATAATTTCTTTGGCCCCAATTCAGAGCACTTAGAAGAATCACTAATATGCTTTGTAGGGTCAAGGTCTAAAAGCCTGCCTTCATGTAACAGGAGCTTTGCCATTTAAACTTACTCCACTTACTGGCGTATCAGGTAAGTGTATAATTTGCTAAACTTGATAAATCAGCACCAACCCCATTTTTGCCTATTGTTTATATTATGCAGATAACTGTAGTTTGTATTATATCAGTGAAGTGCTAAGCTGCTTAAACTCTAGAACTGTAGTATATACTTTGCATGTAATTGCACTTCATTTAACTACAACCTTCGTAGAACTGAAGGTCCAGTCAATTCTAAGGTTACTATTAAAGGCAAAAAGCACTCCAAGGAATAAGGTCAGGAGCCTTAATGAACTGCAAAAAAAAAAAAACCCAACCCACCACACACATCCTTTAGCGCAGGTGTTCCTGTAGCTAGTGAGTGTTATTTACATTGAGTGCTGGCAGGCACCTACTCCAGATAGGTGCCTAGCCTATAGCTGTTAAGTTGGGTCTACCAGCAGGAATTCCACTCTGTTCTCAAAAAACAAACAGCTTTTGGGCAAGTATATGCATCTCCACTGCCCCCAGAAACAGGATATATATTTTAGTCAGTGGCATATTTATCCTGAAGCATAAATTCAAAGTGCCAAACAATCAGGACTGTCTTACAGAAGAAGCTTCCCACTGTCACATTGTAATGGTCTATTACAGTGGATTTTGATCTCTATTTCAAGCATCTAGGACAAAGCACTGTAAGAGGCAGGGTATCAGACTGCATAGCCACGTTGCTGTTCTGGTACAGAGCAGCTCCCACATTCTGCGGGAGTCAAGAGAATATTAGGAAGGCAATATGGACAAATTGTTGGAGGGCCAGGAGAACTGGCAAATTCTCACAAAATACGTTCCTTAGGTATTATGAAGTAATGCTTAGAATGCACACACACACACACACACACACACCCCCAACACCCTTAAGTACATGGGAATATAAGTATTGAAAAGTTTCCCCATCTGTTAAAAAAGCACACAAAGCAGTCATAAGTGTCAGCTCTGGCACTAGAATACTCATCTATGCAGCTACCCATAGGCTTATTCTACGTCCCACTCTAGCACTTTAGCTTTGCCCTCCACCATTTTCTTCCTTTAGTCTTGTCTCTGATACAGACCTAGTCAAATTTTTTCCACTGAAACCATTTTGACCAAGAATCAGTTCAGTTTCATTTCATTTCAAATAAACACACACTTGAAATTAAATTAAATGAAAGATATATGTCTGTCTATATATCTATCTATACATATTTAATTCAGCTAATTTGTTTTTCTATCTCGCAAGACAAATCATGGTAGCTCCTAGCCATGGTCTAACTACTTACCCTTTACTCTGAGGGAGGACTACATTGCATCACAAGACATAGAGTATTACCAGGGTCTCCAGCCAAAGATTATGAACCTGAACTAAAATTACGGTGCAACATAATTTGGGCCTTCTCCCCATAGCACTAGAGCTACTGAGATCTTAGATACTAGCTTTTTTTAAAGGTAGTTAAATTGATGGAAATTTGTGTAGTCACTTCTATTTAAGACTGCTTTATTTCAGTTTTGTGTAAACTAATTCCAGAGATTTAAACCAAGATTACTTTGGTTTATCTTAAAACCAAACCAAATGGCCACACAGCTTTTGGCAGAGTTTTAATGATTTCTAAAGTGATTTAACAGTTTATAAAAGTCCAATTTTCCTATGCAGCTAAGCCCCAAGTAAGCTCTTAGCTACTTGCAAGAGCCAATCTTTGAGCAGCAATCCTGTGGACAGGGACAATAGCACAATACTTTAGGGCACATAAGCATTCTCTCCAGACAGAGAAAGAGGAGATGCTTAAAAACAACCCCCTGCCCCAGAAAACTCAGGTTCATCTGCCCTGGAGAGAGCGTCCTGGCTTCAAGCTGCAACAGCTATTACCCATACAAGAAAAATATTTACATGGGCTTATTGGACATCCTCATGGGAGAAGCAAACACAAGATCAAAGATCCTCCCCCATCCCTGGTTGTTCACAGTTCCAATGTGGTTAAAGTATGCCGATTTCTGTAAGAAAAGCACACGTGTCACCAGCATCACGTCCAACTGCCTCTGAGTCCTCAGCCTGAATAGCCAGGTAATTACTGGCAGCTGGATTGACTGGGAACAGTCTTCAGCATGAGGTTAAGACTACATAGGTTATAACTCCAGAGGCAAGATTTTAATCTTGTCTGCCACCACACCCAGCTTCATGTGAGAAAGAGAGGAGGACCCACAAAATGAACTATATCAGTGGGACAGGGAAGGATCATTCTTCTTCCTGAACCAAAACCATTGCAACATTTATTGTTCGGTTCAGAAGTTGTATTCCTACCCCTCACCAAATACAGTTCTAGGAACTGGCTTAAATAGTAACGCCAAAGTTAAATCCTTGTTCTTTACAGTCAACACACAAGGATTTAAGGTCTGACACTGAATGATGGTAATACTTGGCATTTATACTTTGCTTGATATCATACATAAATTAATCAAGTCCTCACCTCCCAAGTTCATGTAGTGACTCGCTTTTATAAAAGTCCAGGCAATCTTTTTATTCCTAAGCTTTTTACAGGAATCAGCACCTGTTCTACAGTCAGATTTCGGAGAATGCAGTCCCCATTTAAGCTCCAATGGCCACTTGTTCATTACGGTGGGCTTTTTAAAAAAATGCCCATGAAAGTTACAATGAACACTGCTAGATACCGAGGTTGTATTAACAATCTGACTATTACACAGATGTATAAGACAGCCATTTTTTTAATCTGGCCTGTGGGTGTGATGACTTCTGCTTTTTTCTGATAATTTCCATGATTAAATCATAGATTAAAATGAAAGGCCACTATATATATACGTAGCAACTGAACACAATGTTTTATTTATCTATTTACAGCTTTAAAGCAATTTGGAAGCCTACCAGTGAAAGGCGGACACCGCTGGGTGTCCTGGACACTGACCACCTATGAGAAATCTAAGGGGCGGATGGTTGTTAGGCCTCCTCAGACAGCCAGGGCCTTTTGTGTGTTATCTCTGTTAGGGGTGGATTTTGGAGTCAGGGATAAACATAGAGCTACAGCCCACCCTCATATAACCTATAAATACACAGAGGCTCCAATAAAGTTAAAAAGTATGTTATAAACTCACAATCACAACTAAAACAAGATTAACAGTAGAAAATGTACATAAAATCAAGCATGAACTATATAAGCTGGTTAACTGCAATACACCATAACCAGACCTGCCAGAGGCCAATGAAGGGCAGCATCTATGCCTCCATATGTGGCTTCCTGCCTGGCCCGATGGAGCACAGCTTCCAGTCCACACACCATTGGGCTAGGACAGCCCTCCATGTGGGGCTTCCTGCAGAAACCTCCCTGCTCCCTCACCCCCACCCACACACCCTGCTGGCTCTTTCCACAGCCCCAGACTCTGGCAGTCACCTGCACCCACCCAGCCAGTCACAGCCCCTCC
>NW_017729024.1:3871269-3874233 GCF_001723915.1 Gavialis gangeticus | reverse complement strand
CCTGCCCCCCCCCAGCCAGTCACAGCCCCTCCCGCCCAGCCCTGCCAATGCCCACCATCCCCAACCTGCAGCCCCCCAGCCCTGCTAGAGAGGGCCCCCTGCTGGCCCCCAACCCCATGCAAGCCACACTTAACTCAAAGGCTCCAGGAGGGAAAGTGAACCTGAGCCAAGCCCTGGATGATCGTCTCAGGCCCTGCCCCTTCCTCTTTTCTCTCCCCTTCAGAACAAGGCTTAGGGTTTGCCACCCTTTTTGCAAGAAGCTCTTGTAGGCTGGAACTCTGCCAGCATGCAGAACACTCTTTGCAAAAGTGAAAAATCCATGAGCATCTCCATTAAAATGAAAAATCCTCTTTTTACTCTGTTAAAGGGGAAAACCGACTTTTTTTCTGTTTTTTCCATAGGAAACAGAAAACCTGGATCCCTAGTGATGAACACTGAAAAATGAAGAGCTCACATTAGTGATCAATTTCTACCCTAGACTTGCATTTTGTTTGACCTTACTGTGATTGAGCAGGCTGGAGTGTGTGAGAGTCTAGACAGAATATTGTTCTAGATTACTTGCTCAGCAAAGCAACAGCAGAGCCAGGTTGAAAGTGTCTAGGTCCAGGATTCATGGTGCCTCTTAGCATACTTGTGACAGGAGGCCAGGGGGCCATTCCCAGGCCTGTCCAATGTTGGCCCGACCCTCTGTTTCTGGGCTAACCACCCAACCTTTCTCGCTTGCCATGCCTTGATGGAACAATACTTATGATGTTACTCAGGTGGGAGGCTGCACATTTACTAACCCAACACCAGGGGTCACTATCCACCACTATGAACCTCCCCTATGTGGTGGCCCATGCCTCACAGATGGTATGTAAAGACTAGCAGCTTTAATTCTGATTTGGCCTTGAGAGGTCTTGGGATCACTGTAACCCTGTCTCTACACCATCTCTGGTGCTGGGCTCTATACCATAGTGTACCTCCCCTATGAGGCTTCCTCTTCCCTGATAGCCTCAGCCTGGTCCACCAGTTTAAAAACAACAACAGAAATATGAGCCTTGGGCGATAACATAATACAAGTAATACAGGCCATACTCTGCCTCTTTAAAACCCCAAACTGCTCCTTGAGTATTGGGTGCCTCCCAGCCCTGGGTATCTTGTAGACTCCTGGAGCCTCATTATCAATGTAAAGAGTCTATCTGGCAGCCACAGCATTCCTGGGTGGTTCTTCCCTGCAGAAGCTCCTTCCCCCGGCAGCTTGCCAGATAATTCACTCCTGCCAGCCTCAGCCCTGGGGCTTATATGTGCCCAGAGACCTGCCTCCTTCCCATCAGCTGACCAGCTTGTGTGGCTGGGCTTTTAACCCCTGGCCTCCTGGTACTTGTTGTTTCTAAAGACTCTGGTCTTAAAGGGGTTGCCCTGCCTCCTATTAACAGGGCTTGTGTTCCCTATTAAAATATTGTTTTTATCCCTTCAGAGACTAAAGCAAAATTCAGTCCTACCAGACAACACTATTCAAAAGAAAACTAGAATGTAGCAAAGGAAAAGCAAAAATCACAATATCAACATGCTCACTGTCCACACTCCTACTTGACCTCCCCTTATGAAGACAGGAAGAAAAATGGATTAGATCAAAGCTACATTCATTATTCTTGCCCTGAAGTAACTACATGTTATGATGACATGCATTTTCTTTCGTAAAATACCTTTCAGGAGGCAAGGGTATACTGCACAGTTGTCTTGTAACAACTACAAGCATATTCTCTGGTTCTGGAAGTGAGACCTCTGTCTGTCATACAATTTTATATGCTCCTAATGTTAAAAAAAACCCATAAAATATTTTTTGAAAAAGAACTCTCAGTAACAGCTGTTGTTGGAGCTGTTAAATGATAATTGCTTCTAAGTGGATGATATTCTTCAAGAACATTCTTCTGTATCAATAAAAAACACTTCTTAAAGCATTTCAAAAGCACATATTCTTTCATTTGTGGGTTTAGATTTTCTTCAAAGGGAACCATCTTATTACCTTCTTGAGTCAGAACCTTCTCAAAGTGGTTCACAAAAGTATTTGATAAAGATCTAAAGACAGAGCAAAGCCTTTGATATATAATAAAATAATTTCAAATCATCCCTCTACACACACTGAAAAAGATGCACATTGTCTTACTTTTAAGAAATATCATCTACATGGCATATCTCTCCAGCATACAAGCGCTCCTTACCATTGGTTGCCAAGATATCATCATCATAATGAATGGGAAACCATTCATAATCCAGTAATATATTTCAGGCACATGAATTTACGGCATTGGTTATTACCAAAACAAATCTAGCAACTCTCAAAACTGAGAAAAGAAAGGTTCCCATCTGACATGTTAGAGGGTTAAAACTGAAAGTGTTTCTAAGAAGTATACAATTTTATCCTAGAACAAATTTTTGTAGGTGTATAGAATTTCATTCTTTCCATTCTCGGAAACTGGAAGAGACTAATCATAAAACAGAGGGCACTTTTAAATTGTATTTCAAATTTATATATTTTGGTTTTAGTGACTGGTAGAGGGCTGAGGAAAGAACTCTAGTACCTACAACAGCTGATAGAGAAGCATGACATATCACTCTTCAGCGTAGAAGATGATCCAATAAGTAATGAAGAGCAAGAGAAGTAAAGCCAGATTAAACCTGCATCTTGGATTTTGCACAAGTACTTCTATTGGGAGTATAAAGCAAGATGTTTAGAAATCTGTTTCCTAGTGGTGTAGATAATATAAGGCCCATCTCTCAGATGTATTTTATTATGGTACTAGTGAATTGCCCATCAAGGATAATGGGGGGTAGGGTACAGGAGATGGAGTGCTGCCACCTACCACCCTGTGCCGCCACCACTTCCCAGGAGCTGGGGGGTAAGGGAAGCTTGCCCTGCCATTCCTTCCAACCCCCTTCACCAGCACACCACGTCACCGCCTCCAAGAAGCGGGGCGGGGG
>NW_017729024.1:3870553-3871022 GCF_001723915.1 Gavialis gangeticus | reverse complement strand
GAAGTGCTCCACTGTCCCACTCCATCCCTGCTGCTCACCTCTGTGTCTGTCTGTGCAGAGCACTCTCATTAGTTGTTTTAGTAAGCATTGTAATCGGCTGCTGAGACAACCAGAGTGCTCCAGGAGCATTACAGACAGACACACAGACAAATGGATAAAGTCCTTTATGTATATAGAATTAATACAAGTATGACTTGGACATATTTTCTACCACCATCACATTTTCCCATTAAGTCTCTTCCCATCCATTCCTTTTTCTTCAATATAGATTTCTGTGTCCAGTTGAACTAATAATTTATAATTAACAACTTTTGAATGGCTATTGGTGAGAGGTTTCAGGCAGATCACAGAACTTTAAAATTCACTCAGTTATTTTTGATTTCTAATTATCAACCTGCTGGGTTTCCCTCCCCAGAGAAAGGGTCTCAAGTGTCACGGTGGAACCGGAACGAACAGGCTGGGTCTAGCG
>NW_017729024.1:3857127-3870542 GCF_001723915.1 Gavialis gangeticus | reverse complement strand
AGGGCCTGTTACTATGACGCTTACAAGAGAGCCTCTGCACCGGCAGCACTCACAGAGCAAATTTCCAAGACACAACCCATGAATGTGGCCATTGACCTGCTTGCAGACTAATGAAATCTGTACCATACTCCAAACCATAAGCCAAGTGGTGCTGTTGCTTTTCCCTGACTGAATGACATACACCATACAAAGGTGTTTCAGAAAATGCTTTCAATGCATATTTGAGTACACAGTTCAGAGGATTGTTGTCACAAATACCAGTGGCAATAACACTCGAATGCTGAAGTGTTCACATAGCAGACTCAATCTAGCTAAATATAACAGGGGACCTTTCTGGGGCTGGTCAGAAGTTGGCCCGACCACTTGTTTCTGAGCTAACCACCCCACTCTCTCTTCTGCCATGCCTTGTTGTTTAATAATTGGTGTGTCTATTAGGAAGAAGGCTGCCCTGTTCTCCTGGGCCTATGTATGCAGCTCCAACCATCCCTGTACTGCATCCCAAGCCTCACAGATGACACACACACACACAGTGTTCCTTCACACCACAACTGGTGCTCCTGGGTCTCACAGGGGCTCTCACTCATTCCCTGGAGCAGCAGGTCATTGTGCTCTCCCTTACTGTAGTTTTTGACCCACACTCAGCCTCCTCTCAGTGGAGAACTGACTGGGATCAGTACTCTCCTCTAGCTTCCTGGCTGAGCCCCCCTATTTGGCCTCAGGCCCAGCTATGGCCTCAGGTGTCCAAAAACATATCTTGGCCTACTCCCCACACATGGGGTTCCTACTATGCCCACTCTGGGGCCTCTACACCATGCCTTACCCTGGAGTCTTCACATCATCCTCACACTCAACTACTCACAGGGCTGGCCCTTGTGCAGTCCTTCAGGCTTACTCCCAGCTTGGCCCTACTCAACGCACCCCTGGGACTGCCCTTCAGGCCTACTCCCTGTTCAGCTCTACTCAGCCCCTCTCATGCACAGCCCTTCCGATCTACTCCCATTCAACCCTACTCTGTGCAGGGCCACCTACATCCCTGCCCTCTCAGGGCCTTCACAACTGCCCCCTCTCTCCAGAGGCACACAACTATCCCCAACTAAGGGCCTCTGAGGTTTTTCTCCCCTGGGGCTCAAGTGGCTGCAGCTGTGCTTGGTCCCACTCCTCTCCTGGGGGTCTTCCACTCCCTTGGGCTCAGATGGCCATAGCCATGCCTGGCCCTCATACCCACTGAATTGTGGGGGCTAGGAATTAAGTCGCCCCGACCCACCTTTCACCAGGGTGGTAACTGGCCTGGCATTTCCTGGAGACTCCTGCACCACCAGGAGCCCCACCAGGGCTCCCATCCCCAGCAGGGTG
This sequence comes from Gavialis gangeticus, assembly GCF_001723915.1. Lineage (NCBI taxonomy): Eukaryota > Metazoa > Chordata > Crocodylia > Gavialidae > Gavialis > Gavialis gangeticus. The sequence continues at coordinate 3,869,189 of NW_017729024.1, read as the reverse complement.
CAGTTTTATGTCATACCCAGGACCAAAAGCCTCCTACTCTTATCTTCTGACGTTCCTGCTGCAGCTCAGCCAGGCAATGTTCCCACATGAGCTGGCAGCAGCAAACTGCAGCCTTTATATCACTTGTTCTCAAAATGGCTTTTGCCGTTTGGCACCTGCTAGCTGCCTGACTCTGCCCTTAAATTGGCAGGCACCCAAAGGTGCACTGCCATATTAGACACATTTTGAATTATGTCAAGTGCTTGCTGATTTCTCTTCCTACTTGGTTTAGCTGGATTCTAACGGCCTCTAGCATCCTTTTTGCCACCTGCCTCCCATTTCCATCCTCATTCCTGCATTATGTTGACCTGAAACTCTGCTCTGTATGTGCAATACCTGCAGAGTGATATTGATTAGAAACACTGATGATGGTATGTGTTGACTAGAATCCCAATGCAATTCTATTCTGTTCTAACCATCACAGAATGCAGTAGCAAGAAAAACTAAGATAGAAGACAGAGCACCCAGCTCTTAGAATTAACAGACAACTTGACAGACCTTCACAAGCCTAAAAAAGAAAGTATGCCTAAAACTTTCACCAAATAAAAATATACCTCACCTAATGGATGACTATTAACGCTAACTGCATTGGCTCAACATTAAATTGTGGGAATTCCCACTTGATAATTCAACTCACCTGTTTTTACTAGCTGCCATCCCTTCCCCCTTTCCTATCCCACAACACAAGCAGAGGATAGGGACCATCTGGGTGGTGGTTTGGCAGCAGTTCCCCTAAAGAATGCTAAATAAGAGAAGGTCCTATACCTCCACCTTTCTAAGAAAAAAGAATTTCTTTGCCACTTCTTTTATGCTTAGGTGCAGGAGAAGCAAAAAAGGTGCAGAAGGCTCTTTGTCCTGCTTTCAGTAATGTTTCCCAGCACTGGGCAGGCAAGGCATTCGGTCTTTTCCATGGAATACAATGCATGTTATTGGTTGCACTGATTATAGATGAATTGCTGCATTTACTTTTATTCCTGAAACAAGCAAGAATATATTCAAATTTAGTTGTACTGGGAATCCACAGTAATTACTGCAAGGGAATCAAGGGGATGAATCTCTCCATTAGGGCAGGAGTAATATAAACATGGATCCCTTTCCTCTCCTGCCATCCTCCAGAATTGTGATATTCATACACTGCTGGAAACTTAAGGTTAGTAAAGACAGTCAAAAAGCCCAAGGAAGAATAGATATGATGTATTCAGGCTTCTCTAAGCTACATTGATTGGACCAATAGCAAATTGACTGGTTTAGCTAGAGTCGGCAATAGCCAGGAGGTTGGGAGGTATGCTCTACCTTTTCCCAACTGAACAATGAACTTGACCTCAGTGGCGCAGCAGCCCCCAGGAAATGCCAGGCCAGTTATCACCCTGGTGAAAGGTGGGTAGGGGCACCTTAAACCTAGCCCTCACCTTCGTGTGGGTTTACATACCATCGGAGGAAGTTGGGGCAAGGCACGGCTGAGGCCACCTGATCCCTGTGGGGGTTTGAGACCCCGAGGGAGAAAATTGGGGCCAGGCAGAAATTAGGACCCCAGTGAGGGGGGTAGCCCCAGTGAAAGGGCTAAGATCTGTAGCCCCAAGTGAGAGGTGGTGTGGTAGCCCCAAGTGAGGGGTGGAGTTGTGGAACCCCAGTGAGGGGGTAGCCCCAGTGAAGGGGACCGTGATTTGTAGCCCCAAGTGAGGGGCAGAGTTGCAGAGCCCCAGTGAGGGGGTAGCCCCAAGTAAGGGGCGGAGATCAGGAGCCCCAAGTGAGGGGGGGGCGATGTGGAGCCCCAAGCAAGGGGAATAGGCTCAGGAAATCTTCGGACACCTGAGGCCGAGGTTTGGGCCAGAGACCGAGTGAATGGGGGCTCAGCCCCAGGGCAAGAAAGGCGAGTCCTGGCCCCAGTAAATTCTCCACTGCTGGGAGGCCGAGTGTGGGTTGAATGTGAGATCTGAAGTAGCACCACGATCTGCTGCTCCAGGGGGGAGTGAGAGTCCCCTGTGAGACCCTGGGGCACCAATCGTGTTGTGAGGTACCCCAGCTCCCCGCATCCAGGAAGGTGGACCCGGATTGAAAGGGGCTAGTGAGGCCGGAAGTAAAGTGCCTCCTCAACTGGTCCATGCTGAGGCCAGGACCAAGAAGGTCAAAAGGGCCCGGGGCCCACCGCAAGGGGCACCCAGAGTCATGGGCCTGGGACCCCACCTGTGTATGGCCAAAGGTCCCAAGTGGGGACCACGCCCGAGAGAGGAGCCAGCTACAAGGAGCTCGGTAGCCCAAATGAAGGTGGCATAGGCTGTCTGAGTGGAGGGATCAAAGGAGGGTCCTGCCAGGAGGATTCTGGAGCCTAGTGTGGGGCTGGTATGACTACTAACATCTGAATGCCATCTGCAAGGCTAGGGCCATGGTGTAGGGATGGTATGGAGCCGCGGGCACCCCCTTATATTGGGGTGCAAAGAAAAATGGGCAGCCTCCCACCTTATTTAACAACTTATTAATTTTCCGACAAGTAGTGGCAGGCGAGACAGGCGGGCAGCATGCCCGGAGGCGGGTAGGAGGCCAGTGACAGCTGGCCGGAGAGAAGCCCACTTCACCACAGACAGCTACCTACTTTGCCATGGTAATGGTACTGTCATTGTCATCTTTTTGCATAATTAGAACAGTAAACCTGGAAGAGGTAGAGTCCAAGAAGATTCAGTCCCTCATCTCTTACTTTCCAGTGCAGTGCTCTTCTCACCAGACCTTAGAATGATGTGGAGAGAAAAACACCCACAACTCCTCGAGTTCAAGCTGGTAACCAGGCAGTTCAAAAAGGAAAAGATTGTGGCTGGAAAGAGAACAAGGAAATAGGAGCTTGATTGTATACACTAGGAGTTTGGGAAGGTAGGTGGTGAGATCAGAGTTATGGTTCTTTCCCCCAAAACAGTTTGTGTTTCTCTCACTAAAATAGCCATTGGATTAAGTCACACACCTAGGAGCGACAACCAATATGCAGAACTCTCTCCTTCCACCCAAGTGCTCTAGCCACTCATCTACAGAGCAAGACTTCCTCTTGCTTGTGCTAAGATGCTTCCAGTCTTGGTTGGATAGGGAACCAGTTTCAACAGAAAGGGTAGAGGGAGTCACCACCTGGCCATGTTTATAGCTTAGCAGTTAAGAAACACCTGGGAAATGGGAAGCATGCACTTGAATCCAGTAAAATCCCTGTTATCTGGCATGAGTGGGGAATGGGGGATGCCGGTAACTTAAAAATGCCAGTTACCTGAGGCACAGGGGTTTCTGGCCAGACGCAGAGCCAGAGGTGGGGGTAGCAGTAGCCGCTCACAGAGTGGCAACAGTACAGGGTGGTGGGTGGTGGCAGCGGCCTCTGTGTGCGAGCTTCCCCCCGCTCCCACGTCCAGCCAGCCAGAAATTCTGGTTACTCAAATGCCGGATAACAAGGATTTTACTGTATCTCACTACTGTGCCTGTCATCTAACCAGTAAGCTTTTATCCAGAAGATGGGCATCATCACCACCTACCATGCTTTTGGATCAATGTCTGCAGCTTCTGTGACAACTCAACATTATTAGAGAATGCCAAATGGGGCTGGGCACCCAAAAGTACATCAGCAGAACTTGTTTGTTTATTTTATATATGAACACACACCATCCTTCCCCCCAAAAAGCTCAAGGTGGCTTGCAGTACAAAACAAAATAACTTCTAAAACCAGATTAAAATATTGATATTTATAGAACAACAACAGCCCAAACAATACCCCAACTTACCCTGCCCAGATAAAAAGCTCTTCTAGCACTTTCAGAAGATGTGCAGGCTCAGACTCTGGGGGTCATGAGGGAAAGGGAGTTGCAGAGCAGAGGGGCTATTACTGAGAATGACTTCCCACATACCTCCCACCAAGTAAATTTGACACACAGATAGTATTTGCAGTTTTCTCTCAGCTGACGCTAGGACTAACGATGGGACATAAGGGAGGAGGTGGGCCCTTAGGTCTATAGGGCCCAGACAGTTCAGGTCAAACCAAGAGTCTTGAACTATATCCAGAAAGCTAGTGGAAGTCAGGGCATACTCTGAAGGACAGCTCCTAAGCAGTGCTCTCTCGTATCAGGATTGCAATAGAGATTAGGTGCAAGTCAGGCACCCATCTGCCCAGCATGGGGTACCTCCACCAGCATAGGGAGCTTAAGTTTAGGCACTAAGAGTGCCTATACATGTACTCCAGGGGGGTGGGTATTTGAGGGGCTCTTGGGATTAATTTAGTCTACTCTGTTGCATTCTAATCAGAATGCACCAGAGCATGTATAAAAGTTCCCTGAGAAACAACAGTCCAAAATGGAAATGCCAAATTAATTTAGATACCTTCGCTGTTAAGCTGGGTTGTTTTCTAGGTTGCTTTTTTTTTTTTTGGACTTAGAAACTAAAAATCCACCTGAGTATTGTTTTACATGCCTAAAGCCAGCCTATTTAAATCATTTCTTAAGTTCTGTATACCCTCATTATCTGCACTTTTCATTTTGATGGTGTCTGCAATATCAGCTGACCTTGCTTCCTGCAAGTAGCTTATGGCCTTGAGTTCTTTCACAAGACATTTCTTTCCTTTTCTATCACTGTGAGAAGCTTGTCTAAACACAACATAGTAATAGTTTAGTTACCAGCTCAAAGTAACTGAACTTGGCAATAACCGGCTGTATCAGAGGGATGATATAATTCGATATGTTAATGAAAGGTGTTAAGGGAAACCAATGGACACTACCCAAAGTAAGATACTGGAAAAAGACCAGATTAAGAGGTGTGCTCATGATGGGTCTTTTGAACAAAGAAATATGCTGACAGGATAAAATATTGTCAGTATGCTGACCACACAGAGACCAATCCAAAAGCAAAGAGTGATCGAAGGAGTGAAGTTGAAAAAAAGCATAAAAGGGGGCAACAAGAAAGTTATGTCCGTCATCGTTATCATCATAAATCCAACCTTCAACAGCTGTCTGGACCATCCCAGCCAATGACATACCCTTTGCTTTCTGGAACTGAGAGGCTGTCTTTTCTGTTGAGTAAAGTAACATCTGGGATTGAGTGAGATCATTGTACTAAGTGTTTTTCTCTCTGTGTATATAGAAACTGGTAAGATAACATTTGTTGTTTTAATAAAGTTAGACTGAGTTGTCTGTGTTCGTATTTCACATTCCATTTGAGGGTTAATTGTTCTTTAACAATCCCTAAGCACTATCTGGTAGACAGTGTTGCTACCAGTATGGTAGCCCATAGGCTATCAAACAAACACAGAGTCCATTCTCCCTGAATGTGTCATTTTGACCACCCACTGGTCATAGACCCTTCCTCCTCTCCCAGGCTCCATAAGGGAAAGCCAGAGGACCATGTGGAATCCTCCTGCATGGCTTCTCTGTAGACATCCCTGGCTGCCACTGGCAGGGGGAAGGAGAGAGGTGAAAGGAACTGGAGGTGTAATTTGGCTCCTACCAGTATCCTTTTCCATTGACTTGATCTGCGCTCTCAAAAATAAGGGGGTGGGGATAATTTAACATGATGCACAAATCATAACTTGAGTCCTATGTTCTAACTGCAGCTCAGTTCCACTCTTTAAAAAAAGTTAATGGATTCCAATACCACATTTAATTTTTATCTAGACAGGTTCTAAAACACTTAAGCCCTTTCCACTTCTTCTCTAAAGCCTCACCACCTTGTAATTTCACTTGCTGCAAGTCTTCAGGGTCTTTAATAAAAGATGGAATCAGTTTACACCCTCTACAGGTCACACTTTGATTAACTAGCTGTCGTGTTTTCTTACTGTCCATACCCTCCAGTTTATTTTAAATTAGGGCAATTTTAAATATCTGCTCTTAATCCTTTGAGACTGTAACTTTGTTTTCCTCCTCCTTGCTTCTCCCTCCAGGATCAAAGGGTAAAGAATGGCATTAAGGGTGGGGTGGCTTACAATAAGCTGAAAACCACACAGGCAGAAGTGATTCCTATGATTTCTCAGTGTTCCATCTTTACATAAGCTCTTCCATGATTCTGGTACTGAATCACCTGGGCTAGGGACAGACATTATACATAAACCAATTTAAGTGATCAGAAACTGGTTTAAACCTGTAACAGAACAGATGTTCTGTGCACATAAACCCGTTTGAAAATGGGCTGAAACCGGTTTGAGATAAACCTGGTTGAATGTAGTATCAGACTTAAGTGATTTTGCTCAAACTGGTTTATGCAATGTCTGTCCCAGACCCCTTGCTGGTTTAAGATAAACAAGACTCCCCCAGCATCCTGGCATGCTGTCTGGGCTGGGCAGGGCTCTCTGCTCCACAGCAAAGCTGGCCCCTGCCCTCTGGTCCCTGGCTGAAGCTCCCACAGAGACAGCAGGTTGCTTCCCCCCTCCCCCTCACCACTCCCTGTTAAATTTCCCCCTCCTCTCCACCTTGATGAGAGGTGTCTGTGTATTAGCTAGAAGACCACATGCTGGCTACAGTCCCTGCTGAGTCAACAGGTAGAATCAACAAGCAGAATTAACAGGTAGCTGGTAATGTCCCTCTTGTATTCTTAATGGGGTGATAAACACCGTTATCAATTCCTGGCTAGGCTAATCAGAGCATCCTGGCCATGTCCCCCACCCTCAACTCAGTACTGTGGAAGGGAAGGGAGGGCTGCTCTAGTGCCCCCCCCAGCTCCTAGCTTGAGCCACTGCAGGCATGTGCCTACATGTCTGGGATGTCTGTGCAGTTACAAAGTGATTTAGCCTAGCCAGGTTAGACTACCCTGGAAAGATTGACTCAATTCAGGCTCAGGCTTTTTCAATGTCTGTCCCTAGCCCTGGTGGTTTCTGCAACCCCCTCCCTATCATAGCCAATAGGCACAGTGTTTCTGAGGATGCTTTATTAAAATGCCCTTAAGTTAAAAAGCTCAGCTTTGAAGTAGAACAGTGGGAAGCTGCTTGAGTAAGCGGAAGATCAAAGAAGATGCTATCCCTATGGCCAATGTGATCTAAAGCTTGTTTTTGCTGTAGACTTTCAGGAAGCATGATTCCTCATTGATCATTGATGGGAGACACCTGCAGATTACACCCACTACTTCTGTACAGTTCAGGTTTATGAAGTGCTTGTGCTTCTGGCCTGATTTGCTTTTTCTTTTTGTCAGTCTTCTTTCCTCCCCAATCCCTTTATACTTTTTATTGCTGTCTTCCCCTTCTATATTCCCAAAGTTGGAACACTGCACTTTTGTACAAGATGTGCCTTACTTATCATCATCAAGTAATGTTTCACATAACTGTCTTATTTCTTTATACTTATCTCACTCCAGCTTCTCCGACCATAGATAGTCAAGGACATTGTGTACTGTTACTACAGCATGATCCATCTTATATTCCACGGCTTCATACACTCTGCTAGTATACAGGACAACATGGAAATTTATTTCACCCAAATATCCATAGTTTCTGTTTTCACCTACTGAGAGATGGCCCATATTTTTGCATTTCTTCAAGATCAGCAGGTCCACCCTCTTCAAAGGAAGCATCAATAATTTCTATTGTCAGTGGACACAGATGCTCACTTCTGGCTTTTACACATAAAAGAGGGCTAGGAAGTTTCCACAAAGGATGTGTTTGTTGATAGGGATAATAATATTACTTGCTTATTTACCCCAGAGGATATAGGGAGATTTAATTTCCATTTAAAGGTTAGTATTATTCAGTAGGTACCACAAACCAGTATAGCAGCATCTCTTAATTATATTTTTGTCTTTTAACAAAGCAGCCTGTAAATGATAACCAAAAGAGCCCTATTCATCTGTAGGTTTTCAAGAAAACTGCTACGCAGAAGTTCAGAGGTCTGGACCACTTCAGAACACTGCACACAAGATCACAATAAAGTGTGGAACAAAAATAAAACTTCAGAACAGTTTCCTTGCCTACCTGGAGAAAATTGAGATTTTTGATGATGATTTAGCATACTATTAGTGCCAAATAATTTTACCTCATATGCATAATTGTAGATCAATAACACTGGATTCTGAAGCAAAGCACAACCCAGTAAGCAGTCATCCCATGGAAACCCGTATGTTATTGCATCGCATACTGATTCAATACTTACCCCACCCTCCCTCAGCTTCTGAAAATGTTAGAGATGATTGCAAGCCACCACTTAGTGTTGCAAACATTTTAAAATATTAAATTGGTAAGGTAAATAATCATAAGATATTTGACACTTCTACTGTATGTTTTATGTGATATTCTCAAAATGCTTATTGGTGACATTATATTTTTTCTGCTAGATGCTGGACTGTTTCCATTGTTGACTGTAGAAGAAATGTGGGTTGTATTCTTTCTTTACAACCAATCTTTTTCCTAAATGATTTGGTTAAAACCAGTTAAGTCACTATTTTGACCCATCCATAAATATATCTGTTTTCGTAGATCCAGTGTAAAAAAAAACAAAAAAACAACAGCAACAACAAGGACCTCGCCTCTCACATAAATCACAAACAAATTTCAAACCTGGCTTTTTGAACTGCCACTCTTAGGGACAATTGTAAGCATACTTTAAAAGATCAGTTGTGAGGTCATTGCCCCAATGAGAATTTTTCTTTCTGTCCTGTTCCCACATGATTTCCACCCCCTTCCCTTTTCTTAAGTGGAGAGGATTTGCATAATTTTTTTTGCCCCAGACTTTGCATTTATAAGTAGTACTAGCCCACATGGTACATCAAAGTAGTAAACATCACAGCACTCCCACTAAACACTTAGCTGAGCTGCATCTTTAATGGCTGTTCTATGAATTAAGCTAGGGAAAAGAATTAGCTGCAAAGATCAAAAGAGCTAGGTATATCTTTGAAATCCCTTTACAGCCCTGTATTTTGTTTATGACCAAAGCCCCAGAGTTGAATATGAAAGCCAGTTCCATGGATATTTAAATGGCACTTTTATCAGGCATCTCAGAATGACACACTTTGATATTTAGAAGTCTTGGAAGGTCACTACACAGATGCCACTGAATTCATTTGTGTCTAGTAATCAAAAGGCATTTGTAAAGAATATGAAGTATGTGTGGGTTCTTGGCATGTCCAAACTGCAAGTGAATCAAAAACATGAAGAGTTAAAGCACAGAAGATTAACCATACCAGCAAACTGCAACTGAAAGCCCAAACACCTGGGTATAGCCTTCTTCCTCTTTTCCCCATTCTCACAGTGCTGCACACAGGTCAGGCCCCTTGTTAGCTTTGTTTAATTAGCGTGTTGCACCAATGATTATACCTTATCTGTTGCATAGCTTTAGCATTCGCAATATCTGAGGTATACGGGGTGCAAGTGGTCTGGACATAATCACTAGGCCTGTGCGAATAAGGAACTATTTGATTTGGATTCGGCCAATTCGGATGCCAGCAATTCAATTTGGAGATTCGAATCGCTTTTCCAATTCAATTCGGATGAATCAGCTTTGGAAGATTTGGAGAGTTTCAGAGATTTGGCCATAAAGTATAATGGGGAATCAATGAAATACCTATAACTTTGTTGCGTTTTGGCTAATTGAGATGACCCTTTCAGGGATGGTAGCCTCTGCTGAGGGCATGATGTCTGCCAAGTGATAGGTGCAGCAGTTTCTGGGAAACTGCACCTCAAAGTCCTGAAAGCAAAGCTCATGTCACATGTGTGTATTAAGCCACAGCAAGGTGAAAACTGCAGGACTGATAGCCCCTGCTGGGGCTACAAAGCCTGCCAAGTTTCAAGGAGATAGGTGCAGGGGGTTCTGGGAAACTGCACCTCAAACTGCTGACAAGCAAAACTCATGACATAGGTGACAGTGTGTGTATGTTAAGGCACAGGGGGGTGAAAACTGTAGGTCTGCAGGACATCTAACTCCCTAGGCACCTCTGCACTTTTACCTGCACTACTACATCCCCATTTCCACCACCCTCCCAAGCCTGTCCCTCGCCCCCTGACACTTCCATTTCCATTTTCACTGACTGGCTTTCTTCCCTGCATTGTGTGCCAGACTAGCCTCTGGCTTCTTTACTATTCCTTCCATCCAGGACCAGGAGACACACCAACTGTAGGTACTTCCTCAGCCTGACAAAGGGTTTGTCAATGCAAAAGCTGTCATCTCAGGCAGCTAAGATGAGCTCACCAGAAGCCTCACAACTGCACTGTAACCAGCAAGCCTCAGGCCAGCCAAAAATGTGACAGGTCTGGCCTTTCCCCAGCCAGGACTGTGTGTATACATGCGTTATCTGGAGGTTATGGCACCTCCTACCTGCCTTTCACCGGGGGACTGTTAGTCCTGGCATTTACAGGACTGCCATGCTGCCAGCAGTCCCACCAGGCCTCCCTATCCTGGGAGGGTGCAGTTTTAGTGGTCATGCCCAGGACCTGGGCCCTCCTCCTTCCCCATAGCCCCAACTCATACCTCCAAGTTCATCCTGGCAGGGGAGCAAGCTCATCAGGGACATGCTCTTCCCCTTCTGGCTTGTCATGCAGCCAGCTGAGAGTGGGGCATTAACTGGGTTTTTTTTTAAATGAAAAAAGGAAATTGCTGCAGACAGAGTGAGGAGGGTGACATTCAGTCTGTCTGCAGGTGGAGTTAGGGGAACCCCAACAGTGGGAGGTTCACCTTCAACAACACCAACTGCTCCACCAAACAAGGATCCAAGCAGGTGTAATGCGGTATCACAACATCCCCAGCAATGCTGAACACCCTTTCACTTGTCACACTGGTCAGTGGACAGGATAGGTGTTTCTGGGCAACCGTGGCCAGATCCTGCCACACCTGGCTGCAGTTTGCCCAGTAGCCCAAGGGGTCACAGTCCAGTAGCTCCACATCCTCGACAAGATAGGTAGCCACTGAAGCCTTGGTGCTACCTGCCCGGGGCTGGGATCTGGTGTGTTTGGACCCTAGCATTGAAGCCATGCCCTTGGCCCACATTGGCAGTGGCTGGCATGGAGGAGACTGGCTGGTGCTGGAAGTGCTGGCATGGGAAAGTGGATCCCCCTCTTCCACATCCCCTCACCTTTGCCCTTCAGCCTCCCTGACTTCGTTGACCAGCACCTGTATCCAGTGATTGATGGTTTTGGTGCTGCCAGTGCACGTGCTCCCCTTAACCCTTGGGTTGCACATGCCTGCCAGCATGTGGACTGTACTGAACCCCAAGGGATCCAGCCATCTCCTGATGCCCTCCTTCAGCCGCCTCCACGTCTGGTGACAGCGGCCTGCCCCAGCCAGGAACACTGATTCCCTGGAACTTCTCTATTTGGTGCTCCAGTTTCCTCACTAAGGGGATCACCTGGCTAAGGAGGGCATTGCCAGTGCTAAGAGTCTCAGTGGCCGAGGAAGGGCTTGAGGACCACCAAGATCTGAGAGATGGTACCCCACTCAGGTCTGTGAAGGGGGCCACTGATCCTGATCTCCCCAAACAAAGCCATCTCATGGATGGCCTTCTGTTGCTCTACCAGACTTTTGAGCATCAGGTATGTGGAGTTCCACCAAGTCTCCACATCCTGCATGATTTTGTGCTGCGGGATGTTCAGTTCTGCCTGTTTCTCCTGCAGCTCTTGTCCCCCTTGATGCTGCGGTGGAAGTAGCCCACCACCTTCCTGCACTTTGAAATCAGCTAGCTTGTAGTGGTAGTAGTGGCAGCACCATCACTGGCAGCCATGTCCCCCTCCAAGGCATCCCTGACTATGAGGTGCAGCCTGTGTGCCACACAGCAGATGCCAACAAAGATGGCATCATGGACAGGCTTGACCATATTGGCCCCATTGTCGGTGACCACGGACCTGTGGGTGAGCTCAGCCTACTCAATAAGCCACCCCTGCACCATGCAGTTCATGGCCGCCATGATTTCCCTTGTCATGTGGGACTCATCCAGCACCTTGGCTTGCAGGAGACCCCACCGATGGCCTGACTGATTGCACCAGTGCCCTGCAAGGGAGAGGTAGGCATGATTGCCACCCTAGCTGCTCCAGATGTCCGAGGTGATGTGCAAGGCTACCTGTGGCCCTCCTTTGTGCAGTTCCTCCCTCAAGTACTCCCTGCATG
>NW_017729024.1:3842002-3852127 GCF_001723915.1 Gavialis gangeticus | reverse complement strand
TGCTCCAGTTTCCTCACTAAGGGGATCACCTGGCTAAGGAGGGCATTGCCAGTGCTAAGAGTCTCAGTGGCCGAGGAAGGGCTTGAGGACCACCAAGATCTGAGAGATGGTACCCCACTCAGGTCTGTGAAGGGGGCCACTGATCCTGATCTCCCCAAACAAAGCCATCTCATGGATGGCCTTCTGTTGCTCTACCAGACTTTTGAGCATCAGGTATGTGGAGTTCCACCAAGTCTCCACATCCTGCATGATTTTGTGCTGCGGGATGTTCAGTTCTGCCTGTTTCTCCTGCAGCTCTTGTCCCCCTTGATGCTGCGGTGGAAGTAGCCCACCACCTTCCTGCACTTTGAAATCAGCTAGCTTGTAGTGGTAGTAGTGGCAGCACCATCACTGGCAGCCATGTCCCCCTCCAAGGCATCCCTGACTATGAGGTGCAGCCTGTGTGCCACACAGCAGATGCCAACAAAGATGGCATCATGGACAGGCTTGACCATATTGGCCCCATTGTCGGTGACCACGGACCTGTGGGTGAGCTCAGCCTACTCAATAAGCCACCCCTGCACCATGCAGTTCATGGCCGCCATGATTTCCCTTGTCATGTGGGACTCATCCAGCACCTTGGCTTGCAGGAGACCCCACCGATGGCCTGACTGATTGCACCAGTGCCCTGCAAGGGAGAGGTAGGCATGATTGCCACCCTAGCTGCTCCAGATGTCCGAGGTGATGTGCAAGGCTACCTGTGGCCCTCCTTTGTGCAGTTCCTCCCTCAAGTACTCCCTGCATGCCTCATACAGGGAGGGCACCATGGTTCTGCTAAAGGCGGTGCATGTGGACACTTGGTAAGATGGAGCCACAAGCACCACAAGCCGCCTGAACCCTGGTCGCTCAACTAGGAAGAAGGGCTGGCTATCCAGAGCAAGCGTCTCCCCAGTGCTCTGGGTGATCTAGCTCGCCTTGGGAATGCAGCCCCCTCTGTCTGCAGCTTTTCCCCACCACTCCAGGGTGGGCTGCCTTTGCTTTGGGGGGAACGGGGCTTTGGAGTGAGCAGGGGACTTCCCTTTGGGCATGCTCACACTGGTACCAGGCTGAGCAGGAAGAAGGGCAAGGGGGTGCTGCTTCCTGAGATACAGCAGCATCACCATGGTAGTGAAGAGTTTCACCTCCTTGCCCTGGCTGATCTGCCTTTGGCAGTGCTGGCAGATAGCAAACCTGGGATCATCTGCCAGCTCAAAATGCACACTATGCTACTCACCCACTTCTGGGTTGAGGATGGGGATGCTGCCTTATCCCCTTCCTCAGTAGGCTGAGGCACAACAGCAGGAGGAGCTGCCTCAGCTGAGCCACTTACCTGAGCCTCCAACACCTCAACCTCCTCTGAAGTGCTGCTTTCTGGAGAAGGAGACCTGGGTCTAGGGGAAGTTTGAGGGGTGTGGAGCACAAACTCTGATTCCCCCTCGGTCCCCAGAATTGTTTGAGCCAGGGCGTTCAGGTCCCCTGGTTCCAGCTCCTCCCCTGGCAGTAGGAGGCTCATGCTGGGAGATGACATTGGGGTGGAGGAAACAGTGACTATGCTGCTGGTACCTATTTCTGGAGTTAAGGGAGGTGGTGCAAGTGCAGAAACCTCAGGTACTGCAACCACCTCCTTGCTTCCACTGGCAGCAGAAACCTCATGGCTGCTTGGGAAGAGGATGTGTCTATGTTTGGGGGGGTGGAACTTGCAGCTCTAGGTCTCCCTCTAGCCCCTCTCCCTCCCCTGCCAGAAGACCTGGCACCTGCCTTTCCAGCACACTTCATATTAATGTTTCCTGTGCTGGAAAAGGTGTACGTGTGTTGTGTTCTTCTTTGAGCTGGCCTTGTTCTGAATCCAAAGGTGTGGCAGGCTATTAGTGGCAAGTTCTTCTGTTTGTGAGTGCTGTTTGATTTGTTGACTGGTCTGATTGGTTATTGATTATTAATACCTATCAATATATATGTGGTACATTTGTGTTACTGTTGTGTTCTTTGGCTATCAATGGCAATTCTTCTGTTTGTGAATGCTGTGTGATTTGTTGAGTGGTCTGATTGATTTTTGATTACAGTAAAAGCTGTTATCTGGCATCCCCCATTCCTGGGGGATGCCAGATAACAAAATATGCCAGTTAATTGAGCAGCCTGGGCCACCAGTTCTCCTGCCACATCTGGGGTGTCCCACTGCCCCTCCCACAGCATCGCTGCCCCTCCTGCAGGCCCCATGGGACAGGGAGGCAGGCCCTGCACAGCCTGTTATGCCCCTGAGCCGTGGGGACTCAGAGAAACCGGAAGTGCCATGGTTATTAATACACACACACACACACACACACACACACACACACACACACACAGAGTGTTGTGTTCTTCTTTGATCTGGTCTGAATTTGAATATGTGGCTGGCTGACTAGTTCTTTTGTTCTTCTGTGTTGTCTCTAGTCTGTATGTAAACTATTAAAGCTAACTATAACTAATAATATTAATAACTATTGTAATAACTATCTTCTATGAATATGTAATTTTTCTTCTTGTGTGTGTGTGTGCGTGCAATGTGTGCTTCCCTGGATCACACTGCCAAGGAAAACACTGAGCTTTCTTTTTTTAAAAGTATTGCAAAAAAAAAGAGAGAGAGAACAAATAAATTGAAAGAAATGAATTGGATAACTATTAAGTAAAGAGATTCTAAGCTCAGCTAAGCTAAGCTATATCCTATCCAATCTTTTCTAAGAACAAAAAGGAGCAGGCAATTGACCAACTAGGAAGCAAGCCACGCAGTCCAGTACCTTTCTGACGCTGTTGCTCACTCAGAACCAGCTTACAAAAGGCACAGCAAGCCTGCAGACAGAGGCTTTTATGCTGTTTCTATGTCCCTCCCCAAGTTACTGTGATTGGAAGAGCAGTCAGAGACAAATCACAGTCCCTGGCCAGCTAGAGATGTCAGTCTTTTCCCGCTGCTCCCGCTCCCCCCATGGTCCCCCTCCCTCTTCTAAGTTTCTGTTTCCCCATAAAGACTGCCCTCTGAATCTCCAAATCTTTTACAAATCGATTCAGAGGCTCCGAATTGACTCAAAAAGTTTTAAGCTTCTAGCAATTCAGTTTGGATTCAGAGATTCAGTCTCCAAATGGGGCCGAATCTTCTCTGAATCAAATCACAAACCAAAGCTTCACACAGCCCAAATGTTCAATAACTTCATCACAGCATGTCTCAGGATCAGTTTCATAACTAATAAGTTTCCTCCAACCAAACATGCACTAAGCTAGCATCAAAACATGTGGTCAACATATTTTCTGAACAGCAAGAGTACTGCAAATATGTTGAAACACTTTCAAAAAGGAAAATTGTGGTCAACATGTATACCATAAGAGGGTTTAAGCCTACAAACATGTTTAACTTTTCTATCATGTATTCTAAGGGAAGCCAATGGAACTATTCACATAGTAAAATGTTTGTGGAATTGGAGCCTAAGACTGTGTGTCTGTTGTATTTTCTAAGGAAGCTTAGTTTTAAAGACTGCCAAAATACAACATCTTGTTCTTTAAATTAAAATTTCCTGTCATCACATGAAAAAAGTTAACAATAGTAAAAGCTGAAATAAATTATTGGAAAGGAATTAGCAGCAATGAGAATGCTTTCAAAGTAATACTACATTTCTGAAACAGCTATTATAAACATTTGTGCTTGCTATGGCTTGCAGTTAAATTTTAAAAATAGCACTTAAATATGCATATTAATAACATCCAGAAGGCATTTCTTTCAAGCCTGTTTGGGCTGTTGAAGGGTTTAATTTAACCGCAGCATTCATTTACGTCTAGCAGTTAGAATTTTCTTTTAAGCTCAAAGGAACTGAGAGTTGTAACTATGATCTAATTGGTGAGGAATGAAGAATGTTTTTCATGTTTTATAGACAACATGAATCCTGATCATTTTACAGCAGTAAATTATAGAGCGCTCTACTCACTGTGTCTCCCTCTGGAAGCATAGGCCTATATCTCATTAAACTATAAAAATAACTTGCAGTATTCTGCAGCTCCTAGAAAGCTACCCTGCCAAGGTGCGTTATTTTTATATCGCTAATGCATGTTCACTAGTCAGTCCAGGGAAAGTTAGTTCTTTATGGGCTCAACTAAATTAATTTATAGTTACATCTACATGTCAGAGGGGATGCACATGAAACCCAAACTGCTATACAGAACAATAATTTATTATTGATTTCCAGCTCCTTTTTAAAAGTGGCTACAATTCATTGGTTCCTTGGTTCTTTCCGCTACAGTACAAATGATCTATACAATGCTAGTGATGTGATAAAGCAGCTCCTGTGGGTAAGGTAAAGGCCATAAAAAGAAGTCAGGAGTGCTTTGCTTCCTTATGACTTAAAACAAACCATATGCCATTGAAACACAAAAGCAGAGAGATTAGAGTTTTAAAAACAAACAAATGGTTCTGCAAAGTGTGTCCTTTAAATGGATTATTTGCCCTTGAAAATAAACTATAATATTGCATGGAGTTGTGTTTTAAAAGTCATGTAATAATCACAAAATGGGTGCATTGCCTAGCTGAATTTAACACCAATAATGATAGAGTACAGTTATTTAATCAAACTGCAGCATCTTGGCTTTTGCACTCCAAAACATTTGGGAGGTAACTGCAATAGATTTGCAACTACATCCCATTGGGTAAGGGCTACCAGTGCTTTAAAGGGAGAGTGAAAATACAGAGGAAAGAACTATTTTTGAATCTTTTTTTCTGAACTTTTCTAAAAGGTTCTGAACAGGTAAGAAACTTGTGGAAGATCCATTTACCATTCCTCTCCCTCAGCAAAGCAGCTGAAGTAAAAAAATCAATAAACAGGCTCCTGTGACAGAGACTTCAGTTAAGTAGCCTAAGTCCAACCTGATGTTGGGGGGGAAGAATAAACAGAAGCTCTGGTTCCAGAACCAGGTTTCATGCATCCGGTCCCTATAAGAAAAACTACAATCGCTTCTTAAGGGCACCTTATCCCCTGTTGGAAGCTTTGGCCCTAGTGGTTTCTTTTTAATGAGTTCCAGCTGCCAGCACCAGAGTGCAATTATCTAACAGCCACAGGTGTTTGCTCCTTTCCCCAAGCCTGGCTTTGAAGAGTACAGCCTGTTTTAGGCTACTGCTTTCTTTTAAGCTCAGCGACAAGATTTAACTCCGAAGAGTGATCTAAGCCCCCTGTTGGAGTGAGTTCTTGTAAACTTCCCTTTTTCTGCTGTACATCTTCCTTTTCATAAAAGGTCAAGGGCAGAAAGGCCTCAGAATGGCGTCTAGTCCAGTCCCCTGCTCAACAGAAACCAATACTGGTAGCCACAGCTACATACTGCATAAGGGTCCACAATGCTTTCAGCCTCAGTTCATACCTGTGGCCTCATTGTGATGGTGCTGTTCAAGAAAGACTGCAACCACTTGCGATGCTGTGCTAGTGATGAAGCTCTTTGGATCCAAAGACAAGGCATTAGACCCTGATCCACCAAGGTACACAGAGGCCTAACTAAAAGTTAGGCATTTAAGTACCTTTGTGGAGCTGAGCTTTATTGTCTAGGGTATTCCTTTGTGAAGCAACATATTCAACAAGCCTGCGCCTGAGCTTGGCAAGAGCTCTCTTGCAATATCTAAACACAAGGAACAGCAGGAGCAGCAGCAAATGAGCAAAAAATGGTTGAACCCAGGAAAACAAAGAACAGATTCTACTACTGAGTTCACTAGAGATATCATTACAAGCTAGATTGTTACAGGCCTTTCCTGGCTACAGGGATTCAGATAATTGGATGAAGGGGGGAAGAAGCCCTGGTGCACCTCCTCCCTGACCAGTCAGTCAGAGGGCTTAGCTAGACTTACTGCCATGGAGAGTAAGCTTCTCCACAAAAGGGAGTAAAGCGGCGTACCTTTCTCCAGACATCTTGCCTCTGGAAAGTGGGGACTAAAGAAGTTATTGTGACTGTAAACCAAAACGTATTCCCCACTTTGTTACCAAGGTGGTGTAGACATATGTTAGTAAAATTATAAACTAGCCCTATCCAAATAAAATTCACTGAATATATAGTACTCAGATACTATGTCAAATGGGTAGGAGTGATAAACAAGACAAACGCCTATCACTTTGGCAAAGTTTGGTTCCTCGTATGATACTGGCTGGGGTGGGAGGATGCAGCATGGCTAGTGAGCAAATGAAGCTCAGGCAAGCCCATTACTCAACACATGTCACTAGTAGCAAGCTAACTCCATGAAATCTCCAAGGTGGCGGTGGAGCTGGATATTTCACACCAAACGCAGAACTCCCTTGGACAAAAAAAAAAAAACATTGAATGAAATGCAGAGGAACTGTATTTGAACTGGACACTGAAAGACCTAAGATAATCTGTTGTGGAGTTTGCATCATGTTCATTTTCCTGAATAGAGGAGGAGTTTGTATTAAGTTCAAAACATAGTGTTCACCCCCAAAAGGAAAAAAACACAGGGGCTTGATAAAACTGAAATCACAGGGAAGAAAGTACAAAGAACAAAAATGAACGAGGCATGCAAGCTGAAACAACAGATGGGTTAGTTATGGAGAAGCAACATAGAAAAATGAGGCAAGCCGCTAGAGTAGTAAAAAGAACAAAAAGACAAACAGTTACAAGAGGGATTTGGAAAGTATCTTGCCTTTGAGGCAGACGCAGAGGAGGAAAGGTCAAAACCCTGATCACCCAGACAGTGTAATAGAGTAAAGGAAAGAAGCACACTGGTTTACCTAGATCAGAGCTGTAAATGGCCAGGTTCTGCTCCCTGGGTTACAGTGTCATATGGTGCACCATCAGCAGCCTGAGGTTCAGTGCAGTGGAGGTAGCTATTACCTTCTTTCTTGCCACTGTGTGTTGGGTGTCCACTGAAGCACTGATTTTGGTGGCAAAAAGGGAGTGACACCTCTCCTCACAGCAGCAAGCCCCTGGTCACTGTTCTTCCATTGTGTGCCACCACCACTCAGGGCCACTGCTGCTGCTCTGCCCTCGCCGCTACCAGAGCCAGAGCACAGGGCAGCAGAAATCCAGAGGGTGAGCTGCTTCTTTTGCTCTATTCCAGCACCCCTCTCCCTTAGGCTTCACCTGGGACTCATGCCCTGCTTCCCTACTCATTATTAGGCTGCTGGCCCTAGGACTGGGGCAAGCAGATGGGCTTTTGCAGCCCTGGGGCTATACTGAGAATACATGCAGGCATTTGCAAGATCTGGTTAACCCTTTCCTAGATCAGATTAACCATTTCTTGGTCTAAGTTAATGCACCTCCTAAGATACTCTAACTTAGCTTAGGCGTGCCATTTTGGGGGCAATTTAAGCCTTCTGAACCCCTGCATGATTGGGTATTTAGACAGACCTAACCCTGATTAGGTCAATCTAAATGTAGCACCTGTAGGTACCCTGATAGTTTCATGTAGCTGAAAGGCTATGTATTTCCAGAATGCTAAGTAAGATGGAAGATACCTCTAAAATCAAAGATGACAAATAAGAAAAGTATTAATTCCCTAAAATATCTGTAAGTAAATGGAAGGAGAATGAGGAACACAAGCAGAACAAGACATGGCACAAAGTAATTAAGATAATTATATAACTCCATCTGGCTTCACATATCAAGGATAATAAAAAGTCCTTTTTCAGATATGCAGGGAGTTGGGAAAAAAGCAACATTGGACCCCTGCTGAACCAAATAAGACAACTGATAACCGACACCCAGGAAAAAGCCATCCCGCTTAATGGGTACTTTGTGTTGGTCTTTCATCAGCCAGAAAGGACCACTCTGCCTAGCATGACATGGGACAGCCAGGGTGAGGGCACATTTATACCAAGCACCAGTGTAGACCTTGTAAAGGAACACCTTGAGAGGCTGGACATCTTCAAGTCAGCTGGTCCTGACAGATTACGCCCTAGAGTACTCAAGGAGCTGGCAGGTGTCATAGCTCAACCATTGGCAAAAATATTCAAAAACTCGAGGCACTTAGGTGAAGTACCTGAAGACTGGAAGAAGGCCAATGTGGTGCCTATCTTCAAGAAAGGGTGGAAAGTAGAACCCGGGAATTACAGACCAATCAGCTTGACCTCAATCCCCGGTAAGATTCTGGAGAAAATTATCAAAGAGACCCTTCTTGATAAGCTGACTGATGGCACCATCCTGAGGGACTGCCAACATGGGTTTGTTGCAAGTAGGTCTTGCCTGACGAATCTTATCTTCTTTCATGACCAGGTGACATATCACCTGGACAAGGGAGAAGAGATTGACATCATATATCTAAACTTTATAAAAGCCTTTGATCTGGTGTCCCATGATCTCCTCATGGAAAAATTGGCCAACTGTGGCCTTGACTACACCACAGTCTAATGGCTGGGAAATTGGCTCTGAGGTCAGAACCAGAGAGTAATAGTTGATGGAAGCAAATCATTATGGCACTCTGTGACCAGTGGTGTCCTCCAAGGCTCTGTCCTTGGACTGGTTCTCTTTAACACCTTTATCAGTGATGTGGACATTGGTGTCAGAAGCACACTGGCCAAGTTCGCAAATGACACTAAACTTTGGGGCATAGTGTCCACACCTGAGGACAGGCTAGTGATCCAGACTGACTTGGATAAGCTTAGCAAGTGGGAAGATATTAACCTGATGATGTTCAATACCAAAAAATAGAAGGTACTGCACCTTGGGGGAAAAAAACCCGCAGCATACTTATAGGCTTGGCAGTGCTATGTTTGCTAGCACCACGGCTGAAAGAGACTTGGGGGTTATGACTGACCACAAGATGAACATGAGCCACCAATGTGATGTCGCACCTGGTAAAGCAAACAAAAGTCTGGCTTGCGTCCATAGATGCTTCTCGAGTAAATCTCAGGATGTCATCCTCCCACTGTACTCGGCCTTGATGAGGCCACAGCTAGAGTACTGCATCCAATTCTGGGCTCTGCAATTCAGGAAGGATGTTGAGAAGCTTGAGAGAGTCCAGCGGAGAGCCACATGCATGATCAGAGGGCAAGAGAATAGGCCTTATGATGAGAAGCTGAGAGGCATGGGACTCTTCAGCCTGGAAAAGCACAGGTTCAGGGGGGACCTGGTGGCTGCCTATAAGTATGTAAGGGGTGTACATCAGGATCTGGGGGAACATCTGTTCACCAGAGCGCCCCAAGGGATAACAAGGACCGAAGGTCATAAACTCATCCATGACCATTTCAGACTGGACATAAGGAAAAACTTCTTTCATGGCTGAGTCCCCGAGGTCTGGAATAGACTCCCTCCAGAAGTGGTGCAGGCACCTACTTTGGACTCATTTAAGAAACATTTGGATGCTTACTTTGCTGGGATCCTTTGACCCTAGCTGACTTCCTGCCCCTGAGGCAGGCAGCTGGACTTGGTGATCTTCTAGGTCCCTTCCAGCCCTAATGTCTATGAAATCTATGAAATAATGATCTAATAGATATAGCAGGATTGGTTAAATTTGAATTATGATGATTAGGCATATATAAAGGAAAAAAAAACAGGTGGAAGGGTAGTGCTAAATTATGTTGCAGAAGAATTTAGAATATCAAAGTTACACCATGAGGACTGCAAGGGATGAAATTCTTTCTATGTAAACACTAAAAGTGAAAAAAAAAAAATGTAGATTTGCTCCAGTCAAAAAGAAAGCTATAACATATTCATGAAGTAACACCCAGGACACTCCAAACTTCAGGACAGCATGATCATAGCAAATTTTAAATAGCATTACTATTTAGAACAACAGATTGGGAACCAGAAATTCAGTATTTAATGCCAGCTCTGATCTGAGACTATAATTAAGTCTGTCAGCCACTCAGCACCCCAGTTTTCTTTTATCTGTAAAATAAAGACACTGCTGTGATCCTCCGTTGAAAGGCAGTCAGTATTATCAATTGGGTAATAGATAAGGTACAGGAAACATTCATGAAAGTAGTTCCCAAAATAAGCAGAAGGCAATATTTAAAATCCAGAAAGGAGAGGCTTCCACCAGTTATTCTATATTATTTCTATAATTATAATGGGAATTAATGCTTTAATCCTATAAACATGAAGTGACTTCAGAATAGTAAAAAATAGGTTTCATAGTTTCATAGTTTCTAGGGTCGGAAG
>NW_017729024.1:3840136-3841690 GCF_001723915.1 Gavialis gangeticus | reverse complement strand
CCTCTGCCTGGGACTCCATCTATTATCACAAAAAAGCTTTATATAAAAATCTAAAAGTTGTGAGGCATTTGACTTTTTTCTTAAATAACACAAGTAATGAAAATTTTACTATTGCAACCTCAAGTGGTAGAGTACATAGATATCCATATATATGTATTTCAAATTGAAGGCATCTGTCTTAAAACATGATTTCTTTTCATGTGGCAAAGGAGTGAAAAGTATCACTCACTCAAAAGCGTGTGCATAGCAAAACAGAGTTTTGATAAGAACCACAGTGTGACTATTTGGATCCCAAAGACATATCGATTCATGGGAGTGGCATCCAACCACATAATAAAAGTTATAGATTACTATAATTACCCAAAGCACATAAGTACCAACATGAGACAGTAGAAAGTACACATAAATTTAGGGAAACTTGATTAATATTGGCTCGGCATTACAAAGCATAACCATCAAGTATGGTCCAATGTAATTATGGTCTGCAAAACTGTAATTTACTCAAATTTGAAAAGGCAGTGATACAGTGTGTCATAAAAATATACAGATGCTGCCACCAAAATAATTTCAGTGCTTTGACTCATATAAAGTATTTTTGATTTAATTTTTTGTAAGCCAGTGCATTTTCTGTCTGAAAATTCACTGTGTGAGGTTGAAATAAGTCCTGTTCCAGCTGAGCTAAATGTCTGTTGAATTTTAATGAGACAGATTGTCCCTTTTAATGTGTTTTTGTATAAACTGATTATATTAAAGTATGTTGTAATTGAATTATACGTTAGGCTATTATTTAGGATTACTTGTTATGTTATTAGCTCTAAATTTCTGCACAAACAATGTGATTTTGTAAACATTTTAACAATACAATTAGCAGAAATAGATACATTAAAAACAAAATGGAATTGTTCATATTATTGAAAAGTAAAAGTAGACTTAATTTGGGGCATTTTTTCCCCATTTTTATTTCGGTTGTTCTTTCTTCTCCATGTAGAATGGTCCTGAACCCAGGAAAAGTCAAAGGCCAAAGCCATTTAAGTCAGTTTAGTTCAAGATAAACTGCCATCTTTAAATCCATTATCATCATTACAGATCATTTTTTCATGGCTCCAAAATTCTCCCCAGTGGCCAATAGTCTACATTACAAAACCACCCACACATAACCTGATTTCACAGAACTGCGTTTCTCTCTTCTCTCAGACGTACGGCTCTGAAGCAGAATGGAGACAGTTTTTGAAAACCCCTGGGGAACACAATGATTTTGGTGGTTGCCTCCATTTCATCTGTCTTCTTGTGAATGATGAAGGATATGCATTTTTCCTGCTTTGCGCCCCACCCCTCCCATAATACCTATTTACCCATTTTCTAAAATAACATTAGTTTAGTGCAGGACACCAATATAATAAAAATGCTAAAATTCTAGAAAGATATTTGAATATTAGAATCATGCTGCTGAGAACTACAGAGAAGGGTTCGGAACCATTTCAGCATCAGGTTTCTAGGTTTCAAGAGACAAGGTGAAGGAAATGGGAATTAGGGGGTGGCACACACACTAATTCA
>NW_017729024.1:3833482-3835136 GCF_001723915.1 Gavialis gangeticus | reverse complement strand
ATGCATTTTTCCTGCTTTGCGCCCCACCCCTCCCATAATACCTATTTACCCATTTTCTAAAATAACATTAGTTTAGTGCAGGACACCAATATAATAAAAATGCTAAAATTCTAGAAAGATATTTGAATATTAGAATCATGCTGCTGAGAACTACAGAGAAGGGTTCGGAACCATTTCAGCATCAGGTTTCTAGGTTTCAAGAGACAAGGTGAAGGAAATGGGAATTAGGGGGTGGCACACACACTAATTCAAGGCCTTAAATGCCTCTACACCAATGCTCATAGTATGGGGAATAAGCAGGAGGAACTCACCCTCCAGCTACCTAGTTCAAACCCAGACATAGTAGGGCTCACAGAAACCTGGTGGGATTCATCCCATGACTGGGTGGTTAACATTAGGGGCTATAGACTATACAAGTGGGATAGAATGGGGAGGAAAGGTGGGAGTGTGGCGCTCTACATCAAGGAGCAACACACATCCTCAATCAGCAGGATGGGGTCTGAGGAGGGGCAGGCTGAAATGCTCTGGGTCAGGATACAGGGGGGTCATAGGGAAAGGGACTTAATGGTGGGGGTCTACTACAGACCTCCCAACCAAGGGGAAGAGCTGGACCGTGAATTCTCAGGTCAGCTTGCAGAGGCACTAAAGGCAAGGGATGTAGTTGAAATGGGTGATCTAAATTGCCTGAATATCTGCTGGGAAGAGCAGTCAGCCAGGTCTGACTGCTCATGCAGATTCCTTGCCAAAATACAGGACCTCCACTTAACCCAGGAGGTGCACAGTCCCACCAAGGGGAATGCCCTACTGGACCTGGTCCTGGCCACAGGTGAGGACCTGGTGAGGGGACTCCAGGTCCTCGACCACCTGGGCAATAGCGATCATCACTTGCTAGAATGCACCATCCAGCGCAGGGTATCAAGGTCCTGCAGCAAGGCAGTAGCCCTTGACTTCAAGAGGGCCAGCTTCAATGAGTTGAGATTAGTGGGAGAGGCACTGGGGTCCTGGAGAGTAGGGGAACTGGGTGCCCAAGATGAGTGGTCATTCCGTAAGTAGACGATACCCAGAGCCCAAAGGGTGACAAGCCCAACGAGAAGCAAAAGGGGCAAAAGTGCCCAAAAGCCCCCCTGGCTCACCAAGGGCATTCAGGAATGCCTGATTGCCAAAAAGGAGGCATACACCCAGTGGAAGGGAGGGACTATCACCAGCGAGGAGTATACCTCCACCGCTTTGGTCTGTAGGGGGGCTGTTAGGAAAGCTAAGGCAGATACAGAACTAGGGCAAGGATCAAGAATAACAAAAAGTCCTTTTTTAAATACATAGGGAGCATGAAGAAGGCACTGGGTAATGTGGGGCCCCTGCAGGATATGCTTGGCAATCTGGTGGTTGCACCAGAGGAGAAAGCAGACCTCTTTAACAATTTCTTTGCCTCCATTTTCTTGTGCAGGGACCGGGACTCCCCTATCGAGATTCAGGATGGACTCAGGAGAAACTCTGCCAGGCCTAGGGTCAGGGAGGACTGAGTTAGAGAACTTCTGGAGGGTCTGGACATGTTCAAATGAGCAGGTCCAGATACTCTTCACCCCAGAGTGTTGAGGGAATTAGAAGGGGTTATCGTGGGAACCCTGGCACGGCTTTATGAGCACTTGTGGTGCTC
>NW_017729024.1:3815821-3833097 GCF_001723915.1 Gavialis gangeticus | reverse complement strand
TGCAAATTGGCTGAGGGGTTGTACTCAGAGAGTGGTGGTAGACAGGCCATGTTCGACTTGGAGGGAAGCGGGCAGTGGAGTCCCCTAAGTCTCAGTCCTTGGGCCCACACTGTTCAATTTCTTTATCAGCAACTTGGACAATGGGGTGAAAAGTGCCCTGTTTAAATTCACAGACAACACCAAGATTTAGGGTGAGGTGGGCATGCTAGAAGGGAAGGACAAATTACAGTGGGACCTGAACAGGTTACAGGGGTGGGCAAATGAAAATAGGATGGGATTCAATACTGACAAATTCAGGGTGCTGCACTTAGGCAGTAGGAACCAGCAGCATACCTATAGGCTGGGGAATTCTCTTCTCACAAGCACGGTGGCAGAAAGAGATCTTGGAGTCATTATTGACTCCAAGATGAACACAGGACAACAATGCGAGGACACGGTCAGCAAGGCTAACTGTACCTTGTCATGTATCCACAGATGCATCACAAGCAGGGCCAAGGAGGTGACCCTCCCCCTCTATGCGACACTGGTCAGGCCGCAGCTGGAGTACTGTGTCCAGATCTGGGTGCCGCACTTCAGGAGGGATTTGGACAGCATTGAGAGGCACTAAAGCCCACAAAGGCGGGCCACTCGCATGATCCGGGGACAGCAGGGCAGACTACAGGAGAGGCTACAGGAACTTAACCTGTTCAGCCTTCGCAAGAGAAGGCTGAGGGGGGACCTGGTGGCCGTCTATAAACTTACTAGGGAGGACCAGCAGGGATTGGGAAAGACCTTGTTCTCCTGAGTGCCTCCCGGAGTAACAAGGAATAACCAGCATAAGTTGCTAGAGAGTAGGTTTAGACTAGGCATTAGAAGGCACTACTTCACAGTCAGGGCAGCTAGGATCTGGAACCAACTTCCAAGGGAAGTGGTGCTGGCTGCTACCTTGGGGGTCTTTAAGAGGAGGCTTGAAGTTTACCTAGCTAGGGTCATTTGAGCCGTTTTCTCTCCTGCCCAGGGCAGGGGGTTGGACTAGAAGATCTACAAGGTCCCTTCTGACCCTACATCTATGAATCTATGAGATACCCAAGACTAGGGTAAGTTTTGCTGAATTACCACAGTGGCCTCCATTAGTTTCCTTAAACTAATCCATTTTTTCTCAGAAGTGTCCATCTTCCAAAAAAAAAAGAGACAAATCAAAATTAAAAAAGAACAAAACCTCTGTTTATGCTACACCACACAAGATGAAATGCCATGACTTCTGACACTTTCAGGTGATAATTTGGGGGGCAGGAAGAAGCTCCCTCCCCCTCCCCATATGTTATTATATGGATTTAAGATATTCAACATTGGCCATACCAAAACCACAACATTGGGTGACCAGGGAAAAAAAAAGAAGGTAAGGTGGAAAAACTAAGGTTTGATAAATTATATTAAGAGGGAAACAAATAATTTAGGAATAGGAAGTCATTTGCTGTATTAATAGATTTTCAAAAAAGAATAAACTTGCCCCAAATCTCAACTATTCTGAAGATCTATTATCACTGGTGACATGTAGGGGGTGCACACAGGTACACGTGCATCCCCTGAGTGTGGCGGTGCACCCCCTGAAAAAAGACGTTGCCGACACTGTCGGCAGTGCCTGTGGGCGGTCATTGCTCACCATCCTCCC
Organism: Gavialis gangeticus; assembly: GCF_001723915.1. Taxonomy (NCBI): domain Eukaryota; kingdom Metazoa; phylum Chordata; order Crocodylia; family Gavialidae; genus Gavialis; species Gavialis gangeticus. The sequence goes on along the minus strand of NW_017729024.1, from coordinate 3,831,446 downwards.
CTCACTGCCAACACCACCAGCAGTGTCTGCGGGTGGTCTGTGATCGCTGTTGGCCACCGCCACTGCTGCCAGCAGTGTCTGCAGGTGGTCGCAGACCACTGGTTGGCACTCGCCACCCCCACCCCAATTGCCAACAGTGCTGCTGCTACATGCGGCAGCTCCCCACTTGCCTCTACCACCAACAGCACCACTGCCACCTGCAGGAGCTCACCGTGTCCCCCCCAGCCTCCAGGAGCATGCATTGTTCATGTCCATGATTCTCCTAGGGAATATGTAGATGAAATAAGTTTATTATTAATGAGGAAAATGTTACACATTTTTGTTTAAGGTACAGACAGAAGACCACCTCCTCATTTTAACACATGGTGCTTCACAGGAAGTGGCAAGAGTTACAATGATCCCACAAAAGTTTGCTGTTGGATTCTGGGGAATCGAGGTGTTTAAAGAGACTTTGAGCCTGCAGCTGCTTTCCCCATAGCAGTGCCCCTCTCCTCCCCACTCCCAGCCCCAGCACTGTTTTCAGAATGGGAGGGGGGAAAGAGAGCAGAGTGAACTTGTTCTGGGAATTCCCCAGCCAGCACTGAAGAGTGGGGTGGGTAGATCAGAGCCCTCCCACCCCACCCCAGCTTGGAACCCCCCTCTAGCATCAGCTAAAAAGAACCCAGACCAAACTCCCTCCACTCCCTTTGCCCCCTTCCATTCTTAAGATAGTGCTGGAGCAGGGTTGAGCTGCTGTCAGCCTGGCCCTGCATGCAGACACAAGCTACTGAAGGTGCTCCATTTTGGAATGTCTTCAACTGAACCCTCATACAATGAGGGTTCTGATTTTCATGGGATTGAGCCCTTTTAAAGCACTCTGCAGCCATGCACTTCTGTACAGTGTTTTCAGGGGCCAGTGTTCACAGCTGTACAGTGCTTTCAGGGGCTAGATCAGGCAAAAATTGTTACTTCTATCTGCTCCTTCAAAGATTCTAACCCCAAAAAGTCCCTTGTTCAGGTCGTGGCAGGAAGGAGTTTAATTTTTTTTGATGCTATTCAAAAATGACATATGTTTGCTTTGGTAATTGGAGAAGATATATCAAAGACTGATTGCACATTTCTTTGTATATAGTGAAAGAACTACAGTAGGTCAAATACAGATTAAAGGAGGAAGGATGAAGATAATTTCAGTAAAAGAGTACTTTAATAAGAAGAGAACTTTCAATCCATGATCAGCTGAAAAGAAGTTCTCTCTCTTGAAACTGTAAATATTTTGTTTCATGCCTCAAAAAGGTGCGATTTTGTGACTAAAAAATAGTGCCATTTTTTCAGCAAAAAATGTCATATTTCTGCTTAAGGGAAACTGTGAAAACTCAGGCATGCAAGATTTTGTCATGTCCTCAGTACTGTATTCACAAGGAAAAATAAAGATTTCATATGGAATTAAATGTGAAATTGTACACAATGCCACAGTAATTTGTGTTTGAAAACATGGATGAAAATACTAATACATTTGTAAACCAGGGCTGTTCAATTTAAGAATGACTAGGGATCACGTGTAGCCTGTGGATCCCCCACTATGCCATGTGATGGGGGACACTCTACTACATTAGGCCATATAGTAGGTACCCCCCCATCCCCAACTAGTCAGCGCTCCCGTCGCCACACACACTGCTACATGACCCTTACCACATCATGTCTGCCCCCCCCCCCAAACTGCACTGCACCGGCAGTCCTGCAACATGCAAGTCCCCTGGCCCCAAAGTCCCCTGGCTGCAGGCTCCCTCAGCCGTACCACCCAGTCCACAGTGGCAAAGACAAGAAATGGAAGTTGAAGGGGGGAGGGGGATGCCAGACAGTTGAGCAGCAGCAGCCACTGAAGCAAAGGGTGAGCAACATCCAGACTGGGAACCTGGGGGCCACAGCTTAACCTCTTGAGCATCACATGCAGCCCACAGGCCTCCTTTTAGATATCCCTGCTATAAATCTTCAGCCCTACATGACCTGACTGGAATATAAGAAGATTAAACAGACATAATATGCACTTCTAAATGCATACTGTTGTGTAAACTATATGGAGTAGGGACTCTCTTTTGGCTTTATTTCTGTACAGTATATGGCACCAGGGGGACATGGCCTTTAACTGGGGCTCTCTAGCACAACAGCTATACAAACAATTTTCTTTGTGTATATATGTCAATAGTTTGCACACATTTTTATATATATAGCACCCATAAGTAATACTCATGCTATGCACATCTCCCCTTCATGCCAGAGTAGCTCCGTTAACTTTAATAGAGCAAGTCCTAATTTATACAAACATTGGTAAAATATTAATCTAACCCATTCTGTAAATACATCATGTAATTACACCCTTGCCATTCCCTCTAATGTAGCCTCTTTTCAAAAGCGTGGGTAAAGAGATGGGTACTGCAGAAAGTCCAGAAAGTCAACTGACTCAGGCACTTTTGGGAAGGTGGGAAATAGGCTCCTGAGTCAAGTGCCATTGACTGAAAATCTCTGCTTGTAGTCCTTTCCATTTATAACAGCCAACAATCAGCTCAGGCACCTTTGCTGGCCTCAGCTGCCATGGTGCCACATGAAGACAGATGTGATCGCTTAGGGAGGTACAATAGGGAGCATTCTTCTATTCTGCTTTCATCTCACTCCCTGGTCTAAAATCAAAGCAGGAAGGCAAGCAGAGTACGAATATATCTATACCGGGATGTTACATCAATCTAGTGTTTTTGCTCTTAGGGCAGCAATCTAATTATATTAAAATGAAGTGTGTCCATGCCAGTTTGTTTTGCTGGTTCAAGGTAATTTCCTTGTTAATCATAGTGGCTATGCACGTATTTGAATTAACCGGTCAGCACTCAGGGCAGATATCCATCCTGTAGGTCTTTGTATCATGCTCTGTGACTTTATCATGATGCAATGTGAGATGCCCACTGGAAAAAAACAGAAATTCAAAAAGGGACTGGGCGGATGGGGTGAGGAGTCAAAATAACAAACTCAAGATTCTTCACTTTTCCAAACAGCTGTTTTGAATTGCTGTCATGCAACATGAAGGACCCATTGTTGAGGACTATGGCCATGACGATCAGTAATATAAACAAGATAAAACATATGAATTTTAGTTGAATGTAGGCAGATGAATTTGGTTTACTTGTTTCATAGGATTTTTGATGATATAACAATATAGCTAATGGATGAGGAGATCAGGTGTACCCAAATTTCTAGTCATTCTGTATTTCAGATGAGATCTTACCCAAGTTTTGTATGACTATACTAATACTTCCCTATCTCTACTGAAAATACCTTTCCTGATACATTTTAGGATTACATTTGCCTTTATTATAGCTATATCACATTGCTGACTCATACTCAACTTGTGAATGAATAAAATATGCAGGTATGTCTCCTTCTCAGTTATTTCCAGTTGAGGGGCACCCAGCTTTTGGTAAAAAATCTTGTTATTGATGTAAACTGGTACAATACCATGATGCTTACACTGAATTTAAACTATTGAATATATATATTTATTACAGATCAAGGAAAATTTAAATAAATTTACAGATAATGGCATTTCAGCAAACAGTGCAATGATAAAGGATCACACTGCAGTTGTACTTATTAATAAGTGAACACAAAGTCCAGTATTAATTGCTAGAGTGCTATATGGTTTATTAGGTGTTTTGTGATTGTCAGTAGTTTTAGAAACTATTTTTTTAGAAACTCACCCCCTTAATATTAGCAATCTTACAAATATTTGCAAATAATGACCACAAAAAGTAGCAACAATTTATCATGTGTTCATGTTACCATTATTTAACCTAGCTGGAATTAAGAGGTATAGTACAGCACAGTAAGCTTCCTAATGCTATCCCTTCTAGAACCCTTTTTCTGTTCTTCATCAGGAAACACATTTCATGAGAGATAAAACAGCTGTCTCTTTGCCAAGTGTCATTCTAATTTTTGTTCATGGTTATGATATGAAGTTAGAGACAGGGTTCGAATTACACTTTGACTTCGGGGGGGGGTCTGCAAAAAAATGGGACTGCCCATCACAATGTCCTAATGAAATTGAAGACCCCCCCAGGTTTCAAATCTCTCGTCTCTTGGGGGGGGGGCAGCTCAGACCTCCCCCTCCAATCTCCCCTGTAATTTGAACCCTAGTGATTAGATAGGTAGATAGGACCAAATTATGTCAAAAGGTTCAGTAATGGGAATAGTTTCTTCTTCATATCTGATTAGGACAGAACTAACCAAACATCCATTAATGAAAGGTTCTGTAGTCAGTTTTTACTTGTTTTTGCCCTCTAGTCCTCAAAAAATGCATATCCCATAATAAAAATGCATAATCCCATAAAATAAAGAAAAAAAAACAACTGCTTAAAAATATATGACCACACAGTCATCCACAAACATTTACTCCACACTGTATTCACACAGACCTATTAAATAGTTAAAGAAAATATTTATTAAGCCATGTTTCTGAGGGGGGGGGGGAAAAAAACAAAGAAAAAAGCCTGGAGGCAAAAATTGAAGGAAAATTATGTTAAGTTAAAACTGTTTACTCTCTCTACAGGAGGAGACATTCAATGTGCTTTGCAGACTTTATAAATTTAGATTTAAATTTAATGAAACAAACATGTATAGAGGGATGTGTTTAAAACAAAAATGTCGCAACAATTTAATTCCAATTATAATCAACTATATTTTAGAAGTTATTTCATGTACAATTTTTTAATACTGACATATTCTCATGATTGGCTCCCAAAGCAATTTACTCTTTTGACATAAACAGGAAAGCAATTAATTTAATAATAAACTTATAGTGACTACATTACACTTGTAAAACACACTTGTGCAAGTCATCAGAACACACAACACCCATATGACTACTGCAAATGGGATTAGAAATGTAAGAACTTAGTCATATGGAATACCAAAATGTAAGTGTTGCCCCAGTAGTGTTGCTGGATGGCTACATTCATCGCACAACAACCACAAGTCAGGTCACAGTGACCACTGTATGAGCAAAATAGGATAGCATGTACAAAAACATTATGGTTATAGCTATCTGTGTATAGACCAATCACAAGCTGATCATAAGTTGCAAACATGAGTCTGAAGAAATCAAGACAGGGAAAGGTACTAAATAAGGTTGGAAAGAAATGGAATGGAAAAGTACTGCAGAAGCAGACATGAAAGCAGGACTATATGTACAAGCATATATATGGAAAAACAAAGTACAAAGGCAAGGCACCAGTCAGACTTTCTCCTAAGGAAAAACCTTTGTGTATGTAAATCCCAAAACATCCTCAGAGCTTGGTCAGCTCTCAGGATCAAGGCTACATAAGCATGATGTCAGTAGATCATATTATTTACTTGGATATTCAATAAATTCAGTACTTGAGAAGATTGTCTGTGCCTGTATTGTGAATCTCCTTTACCCACTACCTAAAATTAGATTTTGGGCAACAGTAGTAGCACATAAAAGCGACCTGCCTAAAATAATAAAGCAGCTAAAATGTTCTAACATGTCTGATTGAAATTAGGTTATATTTTGTCCTGGGACATAACCCCCTCACCTGTCATATACCAAGCAGCATTCACAGAAGACTACATTGCATTCAAACTGGTACTGTGGAAAGCTGGGAAAATGGGAAAAGAACAAATAGACTGTATTTTTAAAGAACTGAACTGAATTTTGCCACAGGACAAATGGAAAGAATCTCAATAGCAATTCCCCTTATTCCTCTTTGTGCTTCTCACTGCTGTTCCACAGGGTCCTTTACCCCTTTCAGAAGCCTATTTAGCAGCCTCCATTCACTCAAGATCAGTATTATATAATTCAGTTTTGCCTTGCGTCTAAACAGAAAGCTTAATACTATATTTAATGCATTTTTTAAATATGATTCCACTGAAAATATGGAAGCCTGTTCCATAAACATATTAAGCAGTTTCAGTTTTCATTGGCTATTTGCCTATGATAACATTAATTTAGAGAGACAATAGGCTAGAAGAAAAGTAAGCTTCCAAGTAAGATTCCAAGATATTTTTTCCAAAAAAAATTACCATTGCAATACAGACTATACTTTTACAGATGCAAACATGCCTTGGCTATGTAAACTTATGATGCATCTACATAAAAAAAATGTGGTGTCATATACAGATGCCTATACCAGCTCTAAACAGTCTAGTATGCATGCCTACATAGCAGAATACAGGTGCTGTATACAGATAACAGGACAGGTCTTAGACCAAGTGTAACCATGTTAAGGCACCATTCCTCCCAATCTAATTAAAGTGTTTCCCTAGTTAGTCCATACAGAGAACCAGTTTACAGAGCTATACAGATTTCAGTTCTAGAGCTAATTAGTGCAAAGCTTCAGTCCCTGATTCGATTCAGCGGAGATTCGGCCTGATTCAGTGGCCGAATCTCCAAATCGAATCAGGAGACCCTTTAACCTCTCCGAATCAAATCAGAACCCTCCGAATCGATTCAGAGAGATTTGGAAAGATTCAGTGATTCAGACATAGACACAGCTTTAAATGTTTTTTTTGGGGGGGGGGGGTTGTTTGTTTGTTTGTTTTGTTTTTTTGGGTTTTTTTTACATACCTCAAAGTACTAGGCAGCTTGTGAATGCTGAGATGGTCAGAAGCGTGGAGCATCCCACAGGAGTGCGGGGCAGGGTGGGGAGTCACCAGCGTGCTCAGCAGTAGACCCAGAAGTGAACCAGAAGTACTTCCAGTCCACTTCCGGGTCCACCAGGGAGCACATGGGGAGCCCCCCACACCCCTCTAGCTTGGCAACTGTTGCCTCCTGGCACTGGGGGGGCACCCATGGTCTCCCCATAGCCAATCACCAAGCCAGGAAGGGCATTGGGGTGCCCCCCAGTGCACTCCCTGGCAGACCTGGAAGTGGACCAGAAGTACTTCCTGTTCACTTCCAGGTTCACCACTGAGCATGTGGGGAGGGGTCCCTGTGCTTCATCCACCCCAGCATCACAGCATTCATGAACTGCACCTGGTACCTCAAGGTATGTAGAAAAAATATTTAAAGCTGAGTCTATGGCCGAGTCACTGATTCTCTGAATCAGCATCGAATCTTCGGATTTGGCTGAATGGAATGGGGGACAGTGATCCAAATCAACAAATCAAATCACTGTCCCTGATTCAGGCTGAATTCAAATCCAAATCAAATATGGCCTGTTTCACACACCCCTACTAATTAGTTAAATTTTACTATGTTGGTACAGACTTAGGATAGAGACAGATATTACACACAAACCAGTTTAAGTGATTGGAAACTGCTTTAAACCTGTAATAGAGCAGACTTTCAGTGCACATAAACCAGTTTCAAACTGGTCAAAATGAGTTTGACATAAACAGGTTGAATGTAGTATCAGACTTAACTGATTAAGCTCAAACCAGTTTATGCAACGTCTGTCCCAGACCCCTTCTCCAGCATCCCAGCATGCTTTTGGGGCAGGGTTCTGCTCTGTGCCGGCCCTGCTCCACTGCTCTCCAGCCTGAGCAGGGATGGGATGTGGCGAGACACCGGCCAGCATGGCCCCACTAAGACAAAGTGGGCAGAGAGGGGGTTAATTCTTCCCTTCTTCCCCTCCTACCCCACCACAGCCAGGGTCTGCCTGTTTGCCAGGGAGCAGAGGGGAGTGGGGTGTGGCAGTGGCCCCTGGGGCTGGCAGACCCCAGCTGCAGGGAAGAAGGGATGGAGGGAAGAGTTCTCTCTTCTCCCTGTCCCCTTCACCTTAACAGGGCCATGCTGGGGCTCTGTGCAGTGCTGGAGGGGGACTCTTCCTCCCCACCATGGGGTGGGAAGGGGGCTCTGCAATTCTGCCCAGTCCTGGAGGAGGACTTTTTCCCCTGCTCCTGCTCTGCCACTGTGGGGTGGGGAAGGGGGCTCTATATGGGGCTAATGCATGACAAAATGCAGTTAGCTTTGCTAATTACTTTGTCACATTGATGACCCATATTAAATTTTGGAGTTGACAATGTCTCAGAGATCTCTTTCTGCCACTGTGCTGCTGAGAACGTCAACCCCCAGCCTACCGGTATGCTGGCGATTCCCTCTCCCTAAGTGCAGCACCTTGCACTTGTCCTTGTTGAATTGCATCCTGTTGTTCTCTGCCCACTTCTCAAACCTGTCTAGGTCTGCCTGCATTCAGTTCCTTCCCCTCAGTGTGTTTGCTTCACCCCATAGTTTGGTGTCATCTGCAATTCTGGATGGAGTGCTTTCCATGCCATCATCCAAGTCGCTGGTGGAGATATTGAACTATGCAGCTGCCTTGGCATCCAGCAGCTGCAGCTCAGTTACAGCTGTTCCCCATGCCCTGGCTGGGCTGGACAGCGCTGCAGAGCCCCTCCCCTGCCCTGCAGCAGAGGGTGGGGGGAGAAAGAGGAGGGGGAAGAGTTCCCCCCCAGGACTGAACAGATCCCTTCTCCCCACCCTGCAGCAGTGGGGGGTGGGTGGGAGAGAGGAGGAGAAGGAAGAGCCCCTCTGGGGCCAAGCAGCCTGGCATAGAGCCCCTTTTCCCACCCTGTGACAGTGGGGCAGGAGCAGAGGGAAGAGTCTCCCTCCAGGGCTGGGAAGCCCCACAGAGGCCCCTCCCCACCCCATGGTGATGGGGGGAGGAGGAGGCAGGGAAAGAGCTCCCTTCTGGAGCTGGGCATCCCTGTATGCTGGGATTGCTTCCAGCTGTCAGGAAACTGCTGGGGCAGGCAGAGCTCTCCCCTCTTTCTTCTCCCCTGCCACAATGGTCTGGCCATGCTCCCTGTTCCCCCACCCTCTGAACCCTGCAGGCTAAAGTTGGTGTTTAAACCCCTCCTCAATATTACTCAGGCCTACCCAGGCCTGACCATGCCCCCCCCCCCCACCCCCCAGCTCAGCTTCCCTGTGGAAGGGAAGAGCTGCCCTAGTGCCTCCGGGCTTATGGCCTGAGCCGCTGGAGGCATGTGCCTACATTTCCAGACTGAAAAGGGAATGTCTATCCACTTGCAAGCTGGTTCAATCTCTGCAGGTTAGACTAAATTGCAAAGATTGAATTAATTCAGGCTCGGGCCTTTTGAATGTCTGTCCCTAGCCCTCAGGTACAATCTTGCAGCCTTTCCAGTTCCCATTGCAGTTAATAAGAGCTACATGCATTTACAGAATCAGGCCTTCCATTTTATAACTCTGGCTTTTTTTAAAGTGACCTATAGCACATACATATTAACCTTAGGTATGCAGATGTTTATACAGCCTGCAGTTTGGAGCATAACAACACATGTACATAAGAAATTCCTACACGTATCTATATCAAAGCAGTCAAACTCTTGAACACAAAATACACTTAACTCAGAAGACATATTAACTGCTAAACTGTTTATTGCCTTAGAAAGAGAGAGAGGGGACAAGCTTCTTTAAACCCTGCATGCAAAACAAGTAACTGCATCATTTTTGCATAACCATCTTAAGAGTGTTTGCAATCACAGTAAAATCTCTAACTGGTAAACTGCATCTAGAACTTCAAAAATAATGGTACACCCTTTCTTCCTTTATGAGCATACAATCCTAAAAAAAAGGATACAATCTATATTTTTCTTTCCTATTAAGCTTCTTTTAAGATAGTTTAAGTAAGATTTTCCTGCACAAGTCAAGCTGACACTGATATCAAATTTGCTTGGTATACATGAAATCTGCACATATGGGCCACTTCCATATTTTAACTCAGTTAAACAATCTAAATAGGAAAGGTTTCTTTTCTGGCATACAGGAAGCAGAGTCCAGCATACCGGCTTGCAAGTTGCTTTTCTGCTGCTTCCTCCATTTTCTGAATGTGTGTATATTAAGAACATTCTTATACTTGTGACCTCCAGATTTCAACTGCCTAATACATTATGCCCTTTCAATGTGGAAGTCATTTCCATTTTACTAAAGTCCCTAAGAGAGAGTATAGTTGTCTCAGAAATAAAAATTGATTATTTAACAGTTGCAACTTCTATAGGAAACCACTCAGAGCTGAAAAAATGCAAATGCAATATATGGAAGACATTAATTATTGTGATTTGTTAACCTTCCTTTTTCTGAATGTGTGAGGTGACTTGGAAATAACCTTATGTCTATTAAAATTAATTCATAATCACAACTTATTCAGATGTGACATTTAATATTTTTGTACAGTAGTGCATTAAGTTAAATACTCATCATCTCTACATGGTGGATCAATTGCTGTTCCCCATTACTCCCTTTACACATCTTAATTTCTACTCTTCCTCACAGGAAGTTTTGGATATTATTGTAGTAGTTCTATAGTGTAGTAATGCACTGACAAATGAACACCAGTAGATCACTAGTTGCCATATGCTGTTCTGTGCAAAGTAACCTTGCAAAATTCTGCCTGCCCCAGGGAAATTTTTTTCCCCAAGCATAAAATATTATTTTTTTTAGTATCAATCATTATAGTAAAGAGGGAAAAATAGATTCTCTTTTTTGGATACTAATTTTTCATGACAGTTTTGCCAAATCTGCTTAAAGTATAGAACAAAAGAAACATAGCTGGATTTTCAGTGAGCACCTTTAAATTTTAAAATGTACTAAAAGTAAAGAAAATTTCCTAGAATTTGGAACATTTCCTGACAGGCTGGGAGCTCCACAGACACAAGTTACAAAAGATGCTACATTTTTAAAACGTCTTTATCGGATACCTTATGCAACGAGGGGTCAGATTTTCACCCAATCGGCCATTTTTGAAGCTGTCTGCAGCCATGCACTTGTGTTTGGTCACAGCTATAAACCGCTTTCTGTTTATGCAAAAATTGTCACATCCATCTGCACCTTCAGTGATCAAAATATGGGTTTTGTACAAATTAAATATGACAAAGCAAAAAAACCACACTTAACTGCCAAGCAAAAGGCAGTTATTATTACTGAAAATATACAAAAAGAGTACAAACAAAAAAACCCAAAACAAAACTATTTTCACTGTGAACTAGATTGGAGCAAACTTTCTGGCAACGTGGTATCTGCATTATTAACAGCTCATCTCAAACCTGCAGATCGGGGGATTACTAGAAAAATCTCAGGTCTCCTTTAACCAGTAATAATTATTGCCTAGGACTTTCAGATAGCAATTTAGTAGGAAACGGGTGTTTCACAGTATCATATAACACAACATAGCAATAATAATATTAAAATATAACTATACATATATAAAAATATAACAAAAATAAAATAGCAACAGGGTTTAGTAACACAGGACCAGCGAACAGGCCAGCAAACATGAGAGCTTGAGTGGGAGTTTGAGTAGGGAGTTTGCTTGGCCATTTTCTTTCATCACTGTAAGCTTCCTGAGTGAAAGCAGGTAAACGAGAGAGGCAGAATTTTTCAGGAAGACCAACAGAAGAGGAAGATAGAGCTTGCAGATGAGTCACCAGGATGGCTAGAAGATGTCACAATGCCAAAGCCCCTGCCATTGCCAGCTCTTCCTCTGCATGTACCTAGGTGAGCTCTGTCCAGGCACAGCTACTGAACACCAAGGCTTCCACCCAAGTTCTGGTCTGGCTCTGCAGGGACAGCCAGGTACGGGAGTGCTTGCAGTGTGAGAGGTGCCCCCTGGTAAATTCTCTCAGAAATCAGGTAAGGGAGGTATGGGAGAAGATGGAAAAACTCAGAAGCATCTGTGAATATGAGGCCTCGATTAACTCAGTGCACAAAGAGAACTCCAGTATTATGGAAGTGGGACAACCAGAGAAGGTATTGGTAGACAAAGAAAACAGGTTCTCTGGAAAGTGGAAGTGTGCAGTTTGTCACCCCTGGTAACAGACTGCACTCTTCTATTGAACCTGCAGTTGTACAGCTGGAGAACAGGTATGAAGACCTGGCATCAGATGAGAAGGATCCCATTTCAGTAGCAGAGTAGGCCAAGGATTGAGGGGGGAAAGGATCAAGTTCTCTGCTGCCAAGAAGCAGCGATAGGTGGTGGTGATTGGCAACTCCCTCCTGTAGAGCATAGAGCCATTCATTTGATGGCCTGCCCTGCTGGCTCAAAAGGTCTGCTGCCTGCCAGATGCCTGCATGTGAGACATCACAGAAAGGTTGGCCCTCTGACTAATACCACATGCTGCTTATCCTTGTGGGCACTAATGATACTGCCAGAGGCAACCTTGAGCCGATCAAAAATGACTACATAGCCTTGGGCACAAGGATGAACGGGATGGGGGCCCAGATGGTATTTTCATCGATCTTTCCCGTCAAGGGCAAAGGCATGGCTAAAAGCAGATGCATCTTGGAGAGCAACACATGGCTGCATACATGGTGGCACCAGCAAGGTTTCGGCTTCTTCAAGCACAGGGTGGTGCTCCAAGAAAATGAATTGCTGGCAGGAGATGGAGTCCACCTGACGAAGACAGTGACTATTTGCATACTGGTTTACTAACCTAGTGAGGATGTCTTAACAATGTTCTCAGGAAGAAGATAGGTCAATCAGTTAGATACCCTAAATGTTTATATACCAATGTCAGAAGCATCAGGAACAAACAAGAATTTCAGGTCCTAATACCATCACAGATGTGGTGGGATAATTTTCATGATTGGAGTATGGTCAGGGAAGGGTACAGCTAGTTCAGGAAGGATAGACAGAGAGAAAGGGAGAAGGTGTAGCCCTATATGGTGGTGTAAGAAACACAGGTTTACACCCTAGGCAAACTAGAGTTTGGAGGGGCATGGTTTGGGGGGTGGGGGGGCAGAAGTCTTACTCAAAATGGTCCCCAGCTGCTGCTACAGGTCCTGTAGCAAATGCCAAACATGACATCCCTCCTGCTGTTCTTTCCCTCTGATCTTGATGCATAGGCTTTCAATAGGCCTACCTTCTACTTCATACTGCACCACAGAACACATGGCCCTTTATATATAGGGCCAGTAACATAACTAGTAGCATAATTAGGGGTTCCCATGAGGGGCAGTAGACCAGGGCACCAACTTAAGGGAGCATGAAAATTGCCCCCCACCCCTGCAGAGTCTGCACCCCAACAGCCCCACAGTGTTGCTCTTGCTGTAGCAGCTGGTACACAAATGCTGGGTTGCTTCTGCTTTAAAAGCAGGACCTGAGGGTAGGCAGCCTGGCTAGACAGCAATCTCCTCAATGCATTGAAACTCAAAAAAGGAAGGCCACAAAAAGTGGAAATTTGGTCATAGTACTATGGGAAAAGGATAAGAGCAGTACACGAGCACAGAGGGAGAAAATGAGGAAGGCCAAGCCATGATGTAATTGGCAAGGGTCCTAAAATGCAATAAAGAGGGATTACATAAATATGTCAAAAGTAAGAGGAAATCCAGAGAAACCATAGATCTCTTATGAAATGCAGGAGGCCATCTAGTTACAGATGAGGAATAAAAGGCAGAAGAATTTAATTCAGTCTTTTTTACTTGAGGTTTCACAAATAGAGGCAGCTATCAGGTGACAATTGTTGTTGACAACAAAGATAGGGAAGAAAATAAACAGCCTAGGGTAATGGCAGAACATGTTAGGGATTAATTAGAGAAATGAGGTGCTTTCAAATCAGCAGAGCCAGATAGAATGCACCCGTGAGTACTGAAGGAAACGACTGAAGCAATTTCATAGCTAGTAACTACTTTCTTTGAGGAATCTTGGAGGTTGGGTGAGGTCTTAGATGACTGGAAAAGGGCAAATATAGTGCACATCTTTAAAAGAGGGAAGAAGGAAGATCTAGGGAATTACTGACCAGTCAACCTGACCTGGAACATGGAGCAGGTCCTCAAGGAGTTTATTATATATCACAGTAACAGGGAACCCTAGCCCTGTTAGCAGAAAACAGGCTGGTCCTTTTAAGACCAGAACTTTCCAGGCACAGCCTGCTGGCAGGGTAGGGGTTAAAAGCTGAGCCTTGCTGGCTATTCAGGTGACCGGAAGTGGGCAGGCCAGAACTATAAAAAACCCTGGGCTTGGCAGCAGTAGGGGGAACTCTTGATGACTCCCAGAGAAGCTGCGGCAGCCCTACAAAGAGGAGCATAATAGACAGTGGGAAGCAGGAGCTGAGCCATGGGAAAACATGAGCTGGCATACTGCCTCCTTTAATTTTTTTTTTTTTTTTTTTTTTTTTTTTTTTTTTGTGGTTATAGCCCATGGACTTACTGTTTGTAGTTGACTGATAGACCAGTGGCTAGTGTTTGAGGCTGTAGGGGAGGACGAGGCCTCATTCGTGCCTTGGAACGCAGTCGTAAAAGGCCAAAAGGCCCAATGCACTCATGGGTGCAGCCATATAGGGCCAGTAGCCCAGAGCTGGCTTCAGGACTTTGAAGCTGGGTCCTGGTGGGCAGATCTTGGCTAGCAGCCCAATCTATAAGAAAGGGCCAAGCCTGAGGAAGCAGAAGACTCAACAACTTGGCATCTAGGGGTGCAGGGTGAAGAGGGGCCAGAAGGCCTGGCGCCATAGTGAGAGCAAAAGGAAGGCCATTAAAGAGCTAGAGCCTCAGAGTCAAACCCTACCTGGTGGGTTTAGGCTGGTAGGCCTAGCTAGAGAAAGATAGGGAGTGAAACCTGTGGTGGCTGAGAACCCCAGAATAGAAGTACAATAGGCAGTCTCCTGCTTGTAAGAACATCTAAACAATATTTACATCAAGACATGGCAGATGAGTAAAGGTGGGTTACAAGACAAAAGACAGAAGTGAAGCATTAAGGGACTTCAAAGAGGCCCCTCATAGACCACTAGAATGCCACTGGGGAGGGCAACTTGTTACAATCACCTAGAGGATAATAAGGTGATCAAGAACAGCCAGCATGGATTTACCACAGAGAGAACAGAGGATATGATATACTTTGACTTTACCAAAGATTTTGACGCTGGTTCTGGCAACATTTTCATTAAAAACATAAGGAAATGAAGACTAAATGAAAGTCCTGTTATGTGGATACATAGTTTAGATCATTGTGCTCCATTAGTAGGCATCAATAGCTCAATGTCTACTTAGGGGGAGGTATCAAGAAGGGGGGCCCATGGGTCGGTACTGGGTCTGGTACTGTTCAACATCTTCATTAATCATTTGAATGATGGGATCCAGCAAATCTGTGGATGACACTAAGTTGGATGGAGTTGTAGAAACTCTGGAGAGGAGGACAAGAATCCAGAATTACCTGGATAGACTGAGAAATGGTCTGCAGTCAATCAGATGAGATTCAACAAGGACACATGCAAAGTCCTGCACTTAGGATGTAATAATTGCACGCACAAATACAGACTGAATAATGATAAGCTAGGCTGCAGTACTGCAGAAAAGGAGCTGGGGTATACAGTACACCACGATACTCACGGCCCAAGGGGTGTCCATCCCGACAAGAAGCAAGGGGGGCAGGAGTGTCCGTAAGCCCCCCTGGCTCACCAAGGGCGTCCGGGATTGCATGCTTGCCAAAAAGGCGGCGTACGCCCGGTGGAAGGGGGTTGAAATCTCCAAAGAGGAGTATACCTCCTCTGCTCGGGCCTGTAGGCGAGCTGTTAGGAAGGCCAAGGCGGACATAGAGCTCGGACTGGCGTCCAAGATTAAGGATAACAAAAAGTCCTTTTTCAAATATATTGGGAGGATGAAGAAGGTGCCGGGTAATGTGGGACCCCTGCAGGATAC
>NW_017729024.1:3789206-3815028 GCF_001723915.1 Gavialis gangeticus | reverse complement strand
TTTCTCTTTTTGGGGTTTTTTGTTGTTCTCCCGCCCTGGCGGGGGGTCGGGCTAGAAGATCTACTAGGTCCCTTCCGACCCTTAATCTATGAATCTATGAAAACCATAAGTTGAACAGGAGCCAGTAGTATGTTGTTGCAAAAAAGTCAATGGCATCCTAGGTTGTACTAACAGGTGTGTCACTTGCAAATCAAGATGCTGTATTCGGCACTGATGAGACCTCACCTGCAATATTTTGTCCCGTTTGGGACCCACACTTGTAGAACAGTGTGGACATATTGGAAAGAGTTCAGTGAAGAGTGACAAATAATTAGAGGCTTGGAAAGCATGATGTACCCTCATGGTTTTGAACATCCGGTCACGTGCTCTGCACCCCCGGATGTTCAAAGTTGTCCGCCCGTCTGTCCCTGTGATCTCAGCGAGTTGATGTCGTCGACCCAAATCATCTCTCCCCAATCTCACCCGCCCCGACTTTGATCTTAACACCGTGGTGAGGATTGACTATCAGCACTGCTCGTATCAGGGACCCGGGATGACTTTCTTCTGCGAGGCTCCACCTCCCCTCTACCTCACCCTTACACCCCACCTTGACGGATGTCGATGGTCTTTGGCCACGTCCCTCTGATGGTTGGGGCTTGGTGCCCTTTCCTTGGTAAGTTATAGGAATCCAGTTAAATGCTCCCCCCTTCTGTCCTTCTCCTCCTAGGAACTGCCTCTTCTGACACCGGCTACACCCTGTCTGTGCTTTATATCTCACATCCCCTCCAACGGTGGGTAACAAAAAGTAAAACACAAAGTATATCACGGGCAGAAAACACTAGTGACCAAGGGATGCCCTTTGCCCCCTTATTTGCCTGCTCCTACCACCTGCTCTATTACCACCGGTTGCTGTCTCTAAGGCCCTTGACCTGCCTAGACTCGGTCTGGGGTCAGCCTACTGCATTCTCGGTGGTTCCCATCAGCGCGTCTCCCCCTCAGCTCTTCTTTGGGGCAGTCTGCACCCTCTGTGATCCCACCTGGTCCAGTGATCTGGCTTCTGCTGCCTCTTCTTATTGTTTGCGGGCTCCTCCAGGTCTCAGTATTCTCCAGCCTTCCTCTGCCTCCATACCTCAGCCCTGCTTCCTTGCCCCCTGCCTTGTTGGTGGCGGTGACCTCCTCCTGTGGGGTCTTGCTCTCTCCACCAGGGCTCCAAGCCCCTGTGCGACTCTGCTCCAAGGGTGCTCAGAGAGTGCTTCCCCCACCAGTGCTCCTGCTGATCTCTCCTTTCCTTCCCTACACTCAGCTGCTTTGAAGTCCCCTGCGCTCCTCCTGCAGCTGTGGCCGTCAGCTGGCCACAACTTTATGAAAGCATGGCTAATGAGCTGCTCAGGTCCCACTACCACTTCTAGTTTCATCGCAGTGCTCTCTAAAGGTAAGAACCTTTCTATTTGATTTTTTTTCCTTCTCTTCTTTCTCCGCCCCATTCCTGCTCCCTGGGTTCCTCCAGGGCTCCCTGGGGTTTTCCCTTCAGCTACTCCCTGGGACACATGACTTATGAGAAAAGGCTGAAAGGGCTATAGTTATTTAGTCTGGAGAAGAGCAGTCTGAGGTGGGATTTGGTAACAGTATTTGAATACCTGAAGGGCAATTATAGAGAGGATAGAGATAAACTATTCCCTGTGGCTGGAGAGAACAGAACTAAGAGCAATGGCCTCAAACTGCAGCAGAGGAAATTTAGGTTGAAGATTAGGAGGCACTTTCTGAGTCTGAGGATGGTCAAATATTGGAAGAGGTTACCTGGAGGAACTGTAGAATTTCCAACCTTTGAAATTGTCAAAAGCAGGCTGGGCAGACACTTGGGTGAGATGATTTCACCCTGACTTGAGCAGGGGCTGGACTACATGACTGTGAGAGATTCCTTCCAACCCTACTTTTGTATGATCCTGTATGAGCTTCAAATACCATGAAAACACTCAAAGCACAGTAACTTAATCACTTGATCTTACTGCACACTAGGATTACAACTGAACCAAGAAGGAAGTGCTTGTTACTACAGCATTTTTCTCTGTTAGGAAAAAAACTGGTAAGCACAATAGTGACAAGGAATGGTATAGGTCTTTACCAAATTCACTGGCTGATCACACTAGCTAATTTTGCTAACACCTGACTATCAGTCAAACCATGTTTTGCATGCATGCTATGATAATGGTAAGCAAATCTCATGCTTCAGGGTAAGATGATCACCAGCTGGTAGGAATCCTTCCCTCTCCCTTGTTAGTAGAGGAATTAAGGTTGGGGTTGAAGATACATACTGAAGCCTTAAATGATGCAATTCTCGGGCAAGATAAATTTCCAAGTTCCCTAACCAAATCATCTTTTAATTGACATAAAAATATACACACTGAAAGAGTAGTACCCTAAAGGATATTATAGAACTAGAACTACGGTGTATCTGTTGGTTTGACTTTTCCTTTTTGTTTAATGAACAGTGCATGGAAGGACTAGCTCTGCCTGGTGGTAGTAATATGCAACCGCCAGCTAGCCTACTCCTCCCCCCAGCTTTTCCAAACCACCCCCTGCATGCCATGCCTTGATGGAACAACAAATTATGCAAGAGCTATCCTGAGCCTTAAAGTGAAGTTTTCCTTTGGGTCACTTAGCTCCACCCTTTTTAAAACTTCTCTGGGCCCCAAACCTCTTGGTCCATATCTACTTGCTCTAGTTTCAGCCCTCAGCCCACTTAGTGCAGTCTTGGTTTCTCAGCAGCAGTAGCATGGCTGGAAAAATCCCCCTCTGTCCTCTTACCTACCAAGACTCTCTTTTCTGGGCTTCTGGGTGCTTCCAGGTGCAGCTAACTAGAAGCCCTGCCTCCTTCTCAGCTGGGGCTAGAACAGGCCTCTAGCTGGAGGGAAAGCCTTCTTATTCCCCAAGCCCTTCCCCTTCTGACTAGCCAAACCTACTGTCTGGTCTGAGCCCAGGGGCTGCTCATCAGTCTTTGCAGCCCTGTCAGCTTCTTGCCCTTTGGCTGCAATTCCTCCAGCATACAGCCATTCCCCAGGGCAGAGCTACTTATCCACTGCCCTTTTTTGCTTCTTGCCACCCAGGGCTTCTCCCTAGAGGCCCATGTAGCCGCTTTTTTCTTTCCTGGAGTTCCCTTTCCTCTGGGCCACAAAGACCTGTTCTTGAAGAGTCCTTGCCAGTCCTGCTAGCCTCATAGCCTTCCTCCAGTAACAGGGCCACAGTTCCCCACTACACAGTGTTGCAAGGTCCAGGTTTTTTCAGTTTTGTGAAACAATAACTTTTGCACCTTTGCATCCATGAAAACTGCAAATGCTTAGACTAAAAAGAAGGCAAAGATTTCTCTATACACAAGCTGCAACTCTTAGAATAAAGTTAAGACAGTAGTGAAGAAAGGTTTTTTCCCAGTTTGATGCAATGGGCAAGAAAACAGGCAGTTACTGTGTATATATTACCAGTAAAGAACTAGATGACAGTTTATGGATCCAGCAGTCAATGACAGAAAACCATAAAGTGGTTCCTATTAAATAATTTGCTATTGTGGATCAAAGGTCCTTTATTATTCATCTCTAGATATCACATCTAAATGGCAAATTAAATGAACCTTGATACCATAGCAATGATGATAATACTAGGAAAACTCCAGTATCTTGTTTTACATTATCTGGTTCCTTTCACTAAAAGGAAACTATCATGTGAACATATTACTAATTGTTATGATAATACCCAGGATCTTTGCCATAATGTCTCTGTATCAGCCCTAGAACTCAGCCTAGCACAGCCAAACTCAGATGTGCAAAATAGTTCCAATGAAACTGATAACATTCTCAGAGTTTTGCAAAGCTTCCATGAAAATGCAACTGCCTGTGTGAAATGAAGGTTAAAAACCTCTTGCTGCATCACTTCAGGGTGCATCTTTGAGTTGTGCAGCTCTGTTGACAGAGATGGATCACATCAATTAAGTCACATGTGTCTAAATATATCATTATACAGCCAGGGGCACCTGGTGACACTGGTACACATTGCCTTACACATTCTTTTTCTTAGCATGTGAGCACTGTTTTGTCTTTGAAGAAATGCTGCATTACTGCTAGTTTAGTGATACACATTTTCGGGGGGAGCTGGGGCAAACATGAAAGCATGCTTTCATTTCAGCTCTCTACATAGACACAATTCTTGCAGCAGACATGCTTCCTAGTGTGTGAGCTGAGGTATCACAGAGAACAGGTTCATAGGAAAGTAAGGTTTGGAAGGGACATCATAAGGCCATGTAATCCAGACCCCTACTCAAGGCAGGATCCCACCTGATGAAACCATCCCAACCAAGGGTCTGTCCAACCTCCTCTTGAAAATTTTCAAGGATGAAGATTCCATTCTTTAGGTGGCCACTTCCAGTGTTTGACCACTGTCAGGGTCAGAAAGTTCCTCCTAATCTCCAGCCTAAATTTCTTCTGCTGCAGCTTGAAGCCACTGCTCCTAGTCCTGTCCTCTATGACCACAGAGGAAAGCCAGCCCACCTTCAGTGCTCTCTATAATCACCCTTCAGGTATTTGAAGACTAATATCAAATCCCCACCTTGGTCTGGTTTTCTCCAGACTAAGTAACCCTAGCTCTTTCAGCCTTTCCTCGTAAGTTATGTTTCCCAAGCCTCTAATCATTTGTGTGACTCCTCCCTGGACTCTTTCTAATATGTTCACATCATTCTAGAATTGTGGGGCCCAAAATTGGACACATCAGTACTGAGTATGTTGTCTGTGCACCGTCTGAAATTACTTTTGCCCAAGGACTGGTGCATATAATTTAAACATTCTAGGTGAAAAAGAAAAGAAAAGAAAGGCCTAGAATAGACTCCCCCAGAGGTGATGCAAGCACTTACTCTGGACATTTAAAAAAAAATATTTGGATGCTTAACTTGCTTGGATCCTTTGACCCTAGCTGACTTCCTGCCCTTTGGGCAGGGGGCTGGACCCGATGATCTTACGAGGTCCCTTCCAGCCCTAAAGTCTATGAATAGATCCAGAATCTTCATCACTGATTTCTCTAAGGCCCCTTGCACATGTTACATTTAAGACACAATTAACAGATTAATCATGACTTAAAGAGAAACTTGGTGACATGTTCAAGTCAATTTAAGGTGTGATAATACAGTAAATGAGCCACAAAGTTATTCCATGTATAATGTACTATAACTTTGTGGCTCATTTGTATCATGCCTAATATTGAATGTGTGTCCAGTTGGGGCTCGCCAATGACAGATCTCAACACTCAGCTTAGTGTCAGAATCCAGCACACGACAGCCCCAACATCTTGGACACAGCTATCCCCTGCTAACCTTAGCTGGTAGCAGAACCAGTCCTCAGGCCCCAGACCCCTGCCCAACCCCTGAGGTGTGGTGAGCCCAACTTTGGGGAACATCTCCCCAGTCTTGGGATCAGTGCACCCCGAGCCTTAACAAAAACTACATGTGCATGTCGGCTGAACATGAGGTTTTTTGACATCCCTGGTGGCAGAGGACCCCAGGATCAAGGAATCTCTCCATCATCCCTAGGGCCCTGTGCACCAGGGATCTCAGAAAAATCACACGTGCAACCTAGCTGCACACAGTTTTTAAAGGCCCTAGCTCCCCAATCCCAGGACCCCTGCATTCCTGGTCTGTAAAAACCCCATGCATCTCCCAACTGTATGGCACACAGGCTTTTTACTCATCCCTGGGCATGGGAACCCTAGAATTGGACTGCAGCAGCTGACAATCAGTTGATTGTCACTGGGGCCGCGAACGGTGCTAGGGCCAGGTATCGGATTGGGGCTGGTTTCAGATCCCAGTTCTGAATCTGACAGTCTCCAGCCCCAATTGACAATCACCTGATTGTAGGCACCTAGGCTTCAACCTCATTGGACCAGCAGAAGCCCAGAATCGTGAGCCTGGGGCCCCCCACCGCACAGGCAGGTAAGGTGTGATTGGGATCTAATCACACCAAAATCATCAAAATCAGGTGCCATGCCATGCACATGTGGCATGGTAAGATGTACAACTGTTGGTATTAGATTCCATCATGCCTTATTAGAGTGCATCATGCCTTAAAATGAACATCCATCAGGAGCCTAAAAGGCACTAATTGCAGGGCCGCAGCAGCAGTGTAGGGACATGGCCAGGCACCCAGGTCAATACAGAAGTAGCAACTTCCAGTTTGCAATCACATACATTACAGCAAAAACATAGCAGCCACTTTTTCTCACCCTCCCTACCCAAGTCAGGATCCAGGGTGGTTGCCCCTCTTGTCCCTTCCCACTGAGCCCCAGTACTTACCTACCTACTTGTTGCCTACCTGGCAGAAGGCGCAACAATAGGAACTTACATAAGGACAGCGTGTAAAATGCGCTAATCAAATAGTATTATGTGTAAGTTATATATAAATTAACTTGTTCAGTGTGGGCATTGTTCTTAACCCATCTTATAGACTAGCAGCAACCATTGTGATCATTTTGCTAAAAAGTTACACTGACTCTTGCCATCTATGACAGAAAACCTTTGAAATAAATTCAGATCTGATGCAAGTGAAACTCTCTTGTGATTACACTGGAATGCAAAAACAGTTGAAACTTATACAAAGGGAAAGCAGATGAATGTGTAAAAAGTAGCCAAAGCAAATACTTCTTTGAAAGTTTGATTTCACAGGTCTCCACTTCCCAGCCCTAAAAAACAAAACAAAACAAAAAATACTTTTTTTCTGCCAAGTCACTTGAAAATGACTACTACAATTACATTCCTCACTTTCCACTTAAAAACAGTTTCTGAAAGTTGGGCTCAGTTGGGATCTAAAACTTCAGTTAGGGGGGGAAAAATCAAATATCTACCTAAATTTAAAATCTATAGTCACCATTCTGGGGGAAGATTGTTTTAGAGAAAATAATTGGAATCGTTTCTTCCCTGATTTAAAAGAAACAAATAAGCCCTTTGTATTTCAAATGTACAGTCAGTTTTACTTCCATGTTAACGGTTCTATGTTTCTTGGAAAGGAGTGTAGCTCATTAGGGAACAGACTAAACCGAATCCTGGCTGGGGTCTGCACTTACAGTTCTACAAAGGAAGATAACTGGTTTTGGTTTAGATTTCAAACCAGGGATTTTGGTTCTCCACATAAAAGCAATTCAAAATTAAATTGCTAGTTCTTCTGTTTTTCCCCACTAAGGGCCATCTTCAGTATTAAAGATGTCAGCAGGTTTGTACTGCAAGCACCTTGTTCTGGTGATAAACAGACTATAAAATCAGTGCCACAAGTGTTTGGTAATAAACTGAAACCTGTTTCAATGAGGTTTATTTAAAAAAAAATGAAGAAATGCCCTGTGCAGGGGCAGGGGCACAGGTAGCAGAAGATGGAGGAGGGAGGAGCCTGAAGACCCTGGCAGCAGCCCAAGAAGGCAATGGGGTGAAGGGTGCCTGGAACAGGGGCCTGGGGACTACAGATGAACCCCTTGGAAGGGCCTAATGTGGCCTGCAGGCTGCCAGTTGAACAGCCTTGGCCAAGGTGAATGGCAGTCAAAAAAAGAGGAGCATCAGTGGAGCCTAGCAAAATGATGGAGGGTGGGAATTATAAAGGGTATGAGATGCTTTCCAGTAACAGCCCACATGCACCATGGGGTGGGAAAGCTAAAACAGAATGAATGAACTGTAGATGAGCTTTCTTATCTGCAGCACAAAAGCAGACCCACAGGCAGGTATGCTGGAACAGCTAACATGGTGTTATATCACGGTAACTTGTCCCTGTTCTCTGTTATATTGTGGTAACTTGTTCATGTGTCCATGACCAAACAGTACCCATGAGGACAGCAACAAATCCCATTCTGCAGCCAGATTTCCACGTGGCTGTCCTTTCTGTTCCTTTTCCATTACCACTTTCTGTTGGTACCTCTTTTACCCCTGGGGTAAAGCCGCACCCTGGTTCATAGCAAAGTCTTTGATCGTGCTTTTTTATACGGCTCTAGAGACCAGTGGTCATAAAGTGTGCACCTTGTTTGCATAACTGACTACTTTCCCCTCATTCTTTAAGGATGATGCACAGATTCTTTCTACTACAGTATACATCATGCATGTTTCAAAAAGATATCTGTCACCACAGCGAAAAGCTGGTGATCCTTTGCCGGGGTAAATCAATATAGCTGCAGCTCAGCATCTGGTCTCACATCTACAAATGGCCTGAGGCCTAGTTTTCAGCCCTACTCTCTACAGCAGGTGGGTGAAACTTTTTATATGTGCTATTTTTATTTTTGTGCACATAAAAAAAGAGAGACTTCTTCTGAACTAAGGACTTTCCTTCAACTACAGAAGAAATGTCATGGCGGCTAGAATATACAACATAGAGACACTAAAAAAAAATTAAAAATATAAAAATACACATAGATACAAGAGACATGATAATAATACTGCTCTCTTGAGTCCATTGTTCATTCTTCTCCAAGGCGACAGGTGAGGGTTGGGAATTTTTATCCCAAACCCATCTCCCTGTCACCAGGACGCAATTCTGATTAATAGGTTAATATAGGTACAATTTATTTTTAAGTTCAGTTATCCCCCCGCCTTTCCAGAACTATCCTATGTTAATCTTAGCATTTATGTCAATGGGGAAGAAAGCCATCCTGTTGTCCCTTGGCATTTAAGGCTGAATTCAATGCAGATAAGGTTTGTTTGGGAATGTACAGAGTTTGCTGAAGACAATCACTAGAGATACAACCTTAATTTAACCTCGAGCCTGCAGCATTTCCCTTGGGAGGTGGATGACTGATAACATGGCAGTGGGCAGGGAAAGCACAAAATTATTGGGAAATGGAAGCAAGAAATCTGGAGTGTTATATTTCTTCCTCTAAATCATTGTTTATAAGGATAGTCATGCATGTCTGACTCAGTCTGGAGACACGAAGAAGCATCTTAAAAGAGTAGTTTTAAAATGCATTGACAGTTGGCATTTCTGAAAGCCATTTCTAAAGCACATGAAACACACTTGTCATATCATCATCTTGTAACAAAATGATACCATGACAGAATCAAAACACACTTGCTCATAATATCTTCTGTACAGGGTAGGTCAACAATTACTAATTTAAAGGAAATGAGTCCTTAACAGACAGCTTGATAACCTTTCCCAAGGGACCATTAGAAAATGGTGTTAATGAGCCCATAATAGCCTGTTTCTTTAAGTAGCTGGGTAAACAGATCTTTATTAACTGAGCTTATATATATATATTTTTGCACTATAGTATCAAGTAGACATTGCAAGTATAATCTGTCCAAAATGCCTAGAGTTTTGGATTTGGTTTTAACAAAGAGGATTTTTTAGCGTTTTTCTAAACTAAATATCAAGCTTCTGAGGCAGGGTTAAAGGTTAAATAATGCTTTTATTTGCTAATGATAATGCTAATCATCTGGAGCCACACTGAATCTAGGATTTTTTTGGCTTTCTTTTGTTTAAGAATGAGAGAACATCTTTAATGAATTCAGCTAGAAAAGCCTTTTCCAGTTTCATTTTACACTGCTGTTTTGAACAAAATAATTAATTTATCACTGCAGTTGGAACGTGTAAAATATCCTTTGCTAAGTAACTAGATGAAGAGATGTAAATTGGTATTTCTCATGAACTACAGAATGAGCATCATTTTTGCCGTGTCCTGGCTTGCGGATTCCTTTATCTTGTCAACATATCAACCAACTTTTCTTTAGGCTGAAAAGAAAATAAAACAAAGCAAAAAAAATAAGTTTCTCTCCACTATCAACTACAAAATAATATGAATTCCTGCGGTGACTGCAACAAGAAAATGAGCTTAGTTCCTACTCAGCATCTAGCCAGCAACACTTCATAGGGTACTATCAATGCAGAAATTTGGGCCATATTGTCACAACATTTAAAATTTTAGCAAAAAACCAATCATTTTCCAAAAAGTATTTTTCAAAGTCCATTACTGTAGGTAGTGCTTGCCTGTGTTTGGTGGGGTTTTGTTTGTTTGTTGGCTTTTTTTTTACCCTGATAATGGACAACAAACAAAAAATTTCAGTCAAGATTTTAACATGTCTGGCTCTGTGGAAAGAAAACAGGAGATTGTATTTTGATAAGACCTTTACCTCTGCAGAAGGCCAGGGCAAAACGTAACCCTTTAAGAAGGCAAACTGTGTTCCATATCGAGCAACAGCTAATGAAATCCTAAGAGGTTTGTTACATGAGCCAGTGGACTGGAGCAACCTTTAACATGTAGGAAACTGGAGTTAATTAAACTGTTATGGGCATCCTATCCATCATTCCACCAGCATATTCTATTCTAAACCTATTTACATTTTGCAATTGAAAAAATGTAACTCAGGGCTGTTGATAAACCATGTTTACTGTTTTTATTGATTTGGTATTTGTGTATAACCTTTATGTTTTAATTATCTTATAGTATTTCTTGAAGCCTCTTCTGAAGCAGTAGGTATTTGATTTCCAAGCAATTAGACATTTCTGACTATTAGCAGACAGTGGGAGCATTCCCTTCAATCAATTAATCAGCTTGGGAGAGTATTGGATTATCACTGCAGTGAATTGATGCAAAGGTTGCTTTACTGAAACTCAATTTTTTTTGCCCACTTTGGAACCTTTGTGTTTACTGAATTGCATTCAGACTCAGATCATATTTCAGTAGCAAGATGAATTGCCTGGAAGGAGTTTTGTTTCCCACACAATGTTCTTGAAAGCTAAATGTAACGTGCTACCATCATCAAGGTAATTTATACATCAGTTTAACACCTGGCTACATTTAATTGGAGTCAGTGGGAGAAATGAGATCAAACTTTTTCCTACTGTAAACATTTGCATGGTGACGAAGAATGCTAGCTATGTTGGCACATTAATTCTGTTTGTTTATTTTCTATCTCAATCACAGAAAAGCTAATATTTTATATATACTGCTTTCTCTTTATGGGCCAAGTCCTGCTTTCCTGATTTATGAAACTGTCAAATGTGTTAAATCATTTTGGATTTTTCTTTACCACTTTTTATCTCAACATTTTCACTTATGCTTTATCATCAATTTTTGGCAAATAATCTTGAAAAATTAAAAGCTGATCTGAGTTGTGACACTGACACTAGAAGTGATTGTTTAAAGCAAAATCTGGAGGAATTTCTTGAATGACAGATTGTAGAAGCTTTGATGGAAGCCTTATCACTTTCAGCATTTCCCATGAGGCTAGACAAAATACTGGAAGATATAAGGTAAGAAACAATCCTGCCTTGCTGGGAGATGGCCTGGATGACATCAGGGTAGATCCTGAAGTCCTTATTCATTAAGGGTGAGAGCCTCACCCCCATTCTTATCCCTTTATGCTTAGTACAGGGGCCCTGAAGACACCATATTCATCCAGTTTTACCCCAGAGTACACAATCGTAACGCTGTTCTTTGAGGACTTCCTTATGAGTCCTGTATAGGGTATGTGCTTCAATGGGGCTGAGAGCAGCAATCAGGATACATACAAGCATTACACGCAGATCAATCTAACCAAGGTTGGGTTGATTTAAATGTCCAGGTATGCTGGCTTTCATAGGGCATAAACACCCTAAAAATGGCAGGCCTGATCTAAAGCTTGCTCATCTCAGACTTTAGATCGACATGGGTTAGCCCCATCTAAAATGGGTTTAACTCCACATAGTGAACACCTGCACAGATTCACAGAACAGCCCCGCCACTTGCCACAGCCCTGGAAATGTGCTGTTCCTATCCCCCACAAACCTGACCTGGTTGTTTTTAGCCCCCCAACTCCCCCTCCCAGGACTGGGCAACCCCCACCTCCCCAATTAACCCACCAGCCCATCTTGGACCCACCATGCCCCCAGACCCACCAGTCCTCCCTCCACAACTCTACCAGCCCCACCAGATGTTGCCAGTCCCTTCTCTCCCACCCCAAGTTACTTACCTCAGACTGCCCACATTGCACTTTGGGCAATGCCTAATCCTTGGTCTGGTGGTTTCATCACTTGGCAGGCAGCAGCATAAGTAGGGCTGGGCAACAGGGGCAACCTCCCTGGGCACCAAAAGAGATGGGGTGAAAGAAACAGCTTTTGCTGCAGTAGCAACCAGAAGTCACTGCTCCTTCCACCTCTGACAAAATGTGTGCGTAAGGCAAACCTATTTCACTGCAGGTAAAAAGAGAGTCCCAAATGACTTGCCAATGCCAAAATGTACAGGTACATGGGTGGTACATGCTGCACCTTGACAAGATACAAAATAAAATCATTCCTACAGTCATTGCCTGTGACCCAAGTAGAGGTCACAGGGTTACACCACCAATAAGACTTCTGTGCGTCTCATTTGAATACAACTTCAGCTTAGTATTAAGTGTATTTTGTTTTGGTTCACTTTATAAACATGAAATGACAATGTGAGCCTTGGAAAGCTAGAAGGGATCTTTTCTCTCTATGCAGTGTTATTACCTACCTGTATTTGATTCAGAAATGTTATTACATGGATTTTAATTTCTATACTAAAGCTGAGGAGGGAAAAAAAAGACTGTTTGTATCAGGGAGAAGGGAAAGATTGTAATCTCTCTTTCCCTTCTTTACTAATGCCTGAAAAATTGATTTTACACA
Organism: Gavialis gangeticus; assembly: GCF_001723915.1. Lineage (NCBI taxonomy): Eukaryota > Metazoa > Chordata > Crocodylia > Gavialidae > Gavialis > Gavialis gangeticus. The sequence goes on along the minus strand of NW_017729024.1, from coordinate 3,802,426 downwards.
GTGCACCCAAGAAACAAAAAAAGAAAATAGTGTTTTGAAGTGTTCAGCTAATTAAGACAGACCAAGAATCTAAACTTAAGTGTCAGAAACTATTAATTAAAAACTTTCTTTTTAAATGGCAATTAATTAACATTGATTGTTTCCTTACTTGCTTCTTGTTGAAATCCTTGTAAGTTCTTATGCATCAAGTCCTGTGATGCAGATATAAGAACCTCCTGGAAGGTGCAAAGTGATCTTAGTTATCACTGAAGTCTATAATTTCTTCTCAGAATGCAGTGGCCTTCCATATTATAAGCTAAGAATTCAGCCATTGTCACATTTTGCTTTGTCTTTAAATATACCTTATCTTTCTCAAGGGACTGGGATGCTGTATATTATTGAATAAGATTCTGGACTCAGTCCTACAAGCCATATATAGACACAATTCCATTGGCTTCAACACAATCCCATCTGTTTCAACGGGGGTTGTATCTGAGTGATGAAAAGGAAACGTGACCAAGCATTGAAGCAGAGTCATAAAACCATACATGGGAGTTTGCATTTTTTTTCTTTAGCACAAAAACTCAAGAGAAACCATACACGAACTGAGCTATGGTAAAGTGTGCGCCGTTACTCTTGGTCACCAATAACAAAACTGAATAGTCTGTACTCTGTGTTAAATAACATATGTATTTTTCTCTATGAATTCTTGTATAGGCATACATGAATACTTTGTTTTCCACGGTATTTTTGGCCAAAAAATAAACATATTCTTTGACAACATTATGCTGATAAACATAGAAATTCATAATAAGCCACGCCAAAGTAAGTTTACTCCCTTTCAGCATCCACCCTCTGCCACTGTGTAACACAGGATACTAGGCAAGATGGACTTATGGTCTGGTCCAGTAAATGGCAGTTCTAATGAAGGAAATATGTAACCCAATAAATCTTCTCTCATTGCTACTTCTGAAATGGCTGAGCTGAAGAAACCTGAGGAAGGTTATGCCACATACAGTGAAATTTCTATCTGAAATTAAGTTATTAATACAACTTTAGAAATTCAATGAAAAAAGATTTGGTAACATACATGCACTTCTTGATATTTACATGATTCCTGTTTATGTAAAATCTTGCTATGGGAGCTCTATTCTTTGTGCTGGCATGTGGGAGTATGTTTAACATACAGGATTAAATTATCCTCCATATTAATGATTCAAAGATGTTTCACTTCCAGATCTTGTTATTTTGCTGGAGGTGCCATTCAGAATTGATTTTTGATAAATTCAGATTGGTGCCTCTGCGGCTACTGCATAGGTGCAGCATCTTTAAATATTTATATTGTGCTGCTGGTGATAATTATTATTCCAGCTCAGTACAGTTCTAATGCATTTAAATGTCAGTGTTTCTCAGTTTAATTCATCATGGATATATTCAGGTGCTTGTATACATATATTCAGTATGCATCTCTAAGGACCAAAAAGACCTATTCATATTTTAGCAGCTGTGAGAAAGAGAGGACAGATTTCCTTTACATTGCTAACTGTAAACATTAATTAGATGCTTGACACTCATTAATGATTTTAAAAAAACCTTTTGTAAAATAATCTATCATAATTCTTTTTATCACTCTGCCAAGCAAAAGAACTACTCCATCCTATTATGTTACCTCTGACTGTAAAGTTAAAGACAACGAGTTAAAATAAAATCTGTTTATTTATACAGTTTGTTTCCATGGGAAAAAATGGCTCTGCTCTGATACCTACTAAGTAATGAATACAAGAATGTCATGCTTTATTATCTATTTGTATGCTTTTGTTGACGAGCAATTATGCCATTGCATATGCACTCAGTGTGTCTTCTCAGCTGAGCCAGTGTAGCAGAAAGGAACCTAAAAACAGAAGAGTTTGAGCTTGTTTCTACATTCTCCAAAACACTATTATGAAATGCTGCAGGTTATTACAAAAAAAAAAAAAATCTTTCTACAAAGATGACTGAAATTCAGTTTAACCCTGTCCTACCAAGGTATGCTATTTATAGTCATTTGCTTTAAACAAACCTGGAAAAAGAAGCATTTCACTCCCAGGGGGCCTGACAAATGATTTCCAAGGTCAGGTGTAATACACAAAGGAAACAACAGGAGTCCCAATCCTGTAATGACATCTTTACTGCTGCTACCTGTGACACTGACTCTATTTAATCCTCTTGAAGGGTTATGAAGGTTGTCAGGTCAAGCTTGTCCAGGTGTTGCCCAAAACACTACACTGAGGAAGACTGTTGTCAGCATAACGCACTGAACAGCTCAGACTGAGATTCCTTGTATTGATTTTATTGGTGTTCATCTACCCAGCCTGTTTTCCCAGCCTCATGCTGTATCTCCATGTGTAATTGTATTTGACCAGAACAGAATGTCAAGATTAATTAATGTATTTTTGCCATTGTAGGAAACAGGTTTTCTAAGACCATACTACCCCTTACGGCATTTCATTATGCTAGAATTTAAATACATGATCATTTCTAAATAACCATATTATTTTATTAAAATACAGGAATCCAACCCTATATATTTGAAATATGCCAAACATAACATGTGCAAAGAACAGTGGATATTTTTGCAAGTCATGAGAAATTTAGAAATTAGCAGGGTTTTTTAGCTTTTACAAGGAATGTGAAAGCATTCTATGCCTTCTAAATGGATTTACTCTAACTGCCTAATTCATTATGCTAAAACCATGAAGCAATTTCCTGTTCAAAGCCCAGCTCACAGGCTCTCTGTTGTCAAGTATTTGAATTTCAGATTAGAAATGTGTTCATTTGGATAGCATGAAAGGAAACCTTTGTTGTCAGCTTCGCTTTATGTTCTGCCAGCAGCCAAATCCCTCTTCTTCAGCAGTCACCAGCAAAATACCAGACCTCCACTCTGGTTTCGACTATCTTGAAACAAACACAAACGCCTTTGGCCTTTGTGGTGTAAGCATTGGTTTGAGGTTTGCTTCCCTCCCATCCTTTTTAATATTTTTAAAAAGATAATTTATGACAGATGATATCAGCAAATGTTTAGGTTATATTGAGTTCCCCATCCCCACCCCCAACTCCTTCCTCCTCTCCCCCAAAAGGGAAGATTAAAAAGACCAATTCCACAATGAGAAATAAGAGCCAAATCATTTTAGTCCCATTACTAGCTCAATAGTTTGTTATGAAACAGAGAACTGAAGTGGTTGTAGATTTTTTTTTTACCCCCAGGATGTTACCAGCTATTATCTATACTGTGTTTTAACTGTTCCATTCACTTAACATTACTGGTGACTTTCTTCATAGATCTTAGAAAAATACACAGAGCAGCTCACAAAAGTCAGAGGCCACATTTCAGTCGAGGAAAAACAAAGTTACCTGATATACCAAGTAGGAAAAAACAAAGAGCTTTTAACTATCCTTGGCTAGTGGGAATGGGTGAGCTGAGCAGTAATGGAATTCAGACAGGATTTCTTTACAGAGGAGGAGCCTTTTAAGAAATTCCTCGGTTGTTGTAAGCTATTTCTAGTAGCTTTAGTATCTGTTTTCTGAACGAACTCGACCCCAAACATCTATCCTTTATTAATTAAAGTAAATATTCACACAAGGATTTCTGTAACCTAAATGTGAACTTTAATGGTTGTAAAATAGCTGGAAGCACAAATAATTACTTGCAGTTCTAGAGGACATTGAGATATTTGTAATCCATTTGCTGTGGAATGTAATAACACTTATGTAGTCATAAGCTGCTCTCCAGTATAAGAAATGGTTATAGAAGGTCTCGCTCCTGAAATTACAGCTGAGCAAATAATTGGGTTTTTGTTTTGTTTTTTTTTTAATTCAATAGCTAAATGGTAAAATCAAAAATAAAAATTTGAGCCCAACAAATGGATTTTTTAAATGTTATGAAAAGCCAGGATGTTTTGTTTCATTTAACACAAAATATTCCATCCAACCCCAAATAAAACAATTATTTGGAGCAACCATAAGTAGTAAAGCAAAGGAAAAAAGGGGAGACTTGCAAGAAGAGGAGGTGGTTGTAGTGCATCCTTGTTCCTGATACCTCATAAGGGCATTTTTACAGATGGAAGCACTGCAGTGCCGGGCGCTTTGAAAAGCACCTGGCGCTGTGACACTTACAGTTGTATAAGTGGTGAAACGTGCATCAGCGCTGAGAAAATGGCAGCCGCGTGCTTTTTTAACTAAAAAGCATAGGAGGTGCTTTAGTTCAAAAGCGCACCACCACCATTTTCTGCACACTGACATGCATTTCGCCACTTATACAAGCGCACGTGGTGTAGCATGGTGCATGTCATCTTGCGGAGGGATTAATCGAGTCACACAGTTCTAATATCTCATTTCAAGTGTTACAGGCAAAGAAAAATCAGGGCACAGTGCTATACCTGTTAATAAGAATGACAGCACATTACCTCACTGGTAGTAACAACAAGTCTGGAAGCCTACAACATTCAAATCCTTCACTTCAAGAATTCTCCCTTAGCCCCAAAGTGTGTATACTTTATAATATTTAAATGCAAATAATATTCAGATCATGTGCCTGACTGGCTGCTAAATACTCCCTAGTTCTCATGCGGAATGTGTTTCTTCTAACTCAGATTATACAAAGAGAATTAGAGAGCATTAATATAAATTATAAGGAATTCAAACCCAACCCATTTTAAGGTTAACATGTACATAAAGCTATTACCCTGCAAACGTGCTAATCAAAGCTTGCAATTGTCACAACGCAGAAGCATCAATGTTCTACTGCACCATAGCTAAAGCTTCAAAATCCCCCACAGCAACTTTATTGCATATTATAAGTGTTCTGCTCTCATCCGGTTGTTATCATTTGTATTAGATTTATGGGTTTGGCGTTTTTGGCAGGACACTTCTTTGCTATAGTTCTGTAAGCTTTCTGTTGGGCGAGAGTGCTGTGTGAGCAGGTTCTGCTTAGATTTTGTTCTTGTTCCTGGGAATCTGGGCATTCATGATGGACTGTGGTTCTTAGAAATATCTCACAGTAATCAAAAATAGATAACCCTGTCTGTTCTTTGACTAGTTCAGCTGTGAAGTTATGTATAAGTAAAGATAAAGATACACTTGAGTATCACCCAAACTCTGTGTCAGTGATTTCTCCTTCCCTAGGAAGCTGATCCAGGAAGGAGACACGAGCATCTTCAGAATGAGAGACAGGCGTGTAAAGAAGGGGCAATCTCACCATTAAACACTGCTGCCATTGCTCCTAAGTTCTGGAAGGAAGAGCGCTACTGTATTAGCATCAGCTTTCTTCACTCTTGTTGTTTATATTCCTACTGTACCCTATAATCTGGTACCATTCTTGAGGTATTTTGTATTTTGCTTGCTGTAGCCTCACAATTCAGCTAAAGAATAAAAATAAGATATTCAGACACTTTCTGATGCAAGATCACAGTTTTAGTCTGACAGAAAACAAAATCTCATGCACTAATCACTTAAAAAACAAACATTCTTTACTGTAAAAAGGCAGCCTTTACACCATTATACATACATTTTACAGTGATGCATTGTTTAGCCTCTTTTATTGGCATCTTCCAAATATAAAAAGATGTAATTATTTCTTTGCCTTGTTTACTTTCTGATACCCTCTGCCCTAATCTCCATCCTCATGTGTCCTTCATCCTAATATTTGCTGTTTTCTCCATTAGCAAATTGCATTCATTCTTTTGACTAGTGTCTTGGCCATATGAGCACAGTACTATCAGAGATCAAAAACAGATTGGTTACCCAGTCTTTGACAGCACTTGTCAGAGAAGAGGCTATCTCCATGCAAAGAATCAGCTTCCTCACCCTGCAAGAATCCTGCAGATTGACTCAAGAAAAAGCCAACCTAGGTAACAGGTTTAAGGGAGTCCCTTAACTGCACTAGTAGTAAGAAGTTGGAATACAGCCCTAAGCAGCTGAGAGACAAAACAAGGATAAAAAACATGAAACGAGGCAGCACACAAAAAATCCCCATGGAAGTCAAATATATTTTATAAAAAGGCAATAAATGGGAGGCTATTTCAACAGGGTTTTACTTACTGAAGTTTAAGTCATGACACAAGCCACCCATAAGCAACACGTTTATGAAAAAAATAAAGGTTTTCTTTGTATGACTACTAGGAAAGTGTTTCAACAGCTCCATCTTTAACAAAATTCCAGTTTAATTGTCCCAGATAATATATCTCAGAAAGGGATGACAGGGATACAGTAATCATGAACCACTGCCGTTTCTTCTTTTTTTCTGAATACTGTGGGTGCAGACAGAAGTACAGCTCCATGCTGTAATGGAGTAGGCTTTGCAGGAAGCGTTCTGACAAACAGAAGTTCACTGTTGGTTCCAGGAGGGATGGGAAGCTAGCTGCTGGTTGCGAGACTGCAGCCGGTTTCCTCTAGCAATGGTCCCTCCTCTCTCCCATCCTGTCCCTGTTTCAGAATGGGAGGGGGGAAAAGGAGCAGAGGGAGCTCAGTCTAGGAGTTCCCCAAGTAGCTCTGGAGGGTGATATGGGTGAATTAGACCACCTGCCCCCACCTCATGAGGGCTGCAAAACACCCAGCCCACCCTCCAGTGGGGGCTTAAAAACCCTCAGACTGAACTCCCTCTACTCCTTTTCCCCCTCCAGTTCTGGAAACAGCTGGAGGCTGGCAGGCAGCACAGACAGAAGTTACAGAAGACACTCTGTTTTGAAACATCTTCATCTGACCCCTTATGTAACAAGGGGTTAGGTTTTCACCCAATCAGCCATTCTTTAAGCTGCCCGCAGCTGTGCACTTGTATTTGGCCACAGCTATAAACTACTTTCTGTGGCCAGATCGGGCAAAAATTGTCACTTCTGTCTGTGCCCTGGATACTAACAAAGAAGAGTGAGTGGAGGATCTAACTGAGAAAAAATTGAGTATCCATACCAACAAATCTCTGTGCCAAGGCAATCTAGGAAAAAAAGCAAATATTTTAAATGTTCCCTGGAAAATCTATTTCTATCTCTATGCTTCCATTTATTATCCTCCAACCATTGTTCAAGTGAAGGAGCAATTAGGCACACAAGAACTTCTATTTGGTAACAACTAACAGTTTGAAAGGATTACTGATCTTTGCTAAACTAAGAATCAAAGCAACTTGTTGTGCCCTACCTAGAACTTTTAATCAAAATGCATATCTCATGTAAATAGAAAATAAAATTCACTATATTATATCTGTGTGCAGATCTATTCTACTTCAGAGACTACACCAATAGATCTCAGTGTTGCCTCAAAGTGGTAAGGCGGAGTTCAGCATTTTGACGGTGACCCTTCCACAAGCAACAGGGAAATCAATTCAGCCAAAGGGAATCAACCTCAACTTCAGCTGAAAAGTGACCCCCTTTATCCCAAAGCTCCTTCAGACTTGAAAAAAATGGGGGAAATGGTCTTTTCTTTTCTTCCCCATAACAGACAGCTTATTTTCAGGTCTCAATAAAGTATGTTATCCGTGTTGAAACAACTGCTTTCAAACCTGCAACCCCATGCTTCCCCTATTGCAGAGTTCCCAAACTCTGACAGATTGTGCATCATCAATTTAAAACAATGCAACCTTAGGTAACCCCAACAAATTTTTCAGTTCAACCTTAAGCACCACGAGCAAATTTGTGTCATATAAAGTAATTATAATAAATCTGTTAATGCGTACCACACATAGGTGGTCTGGGTACCACTGGTGGTACCCATACCACAGATCAAGAACCACTGCCCTATTTTAAGAGGAAAGTAAAGCATTCTGGAACTTGGGTAAACCCAAAACTGAGATTCTAAGTGCATAGCTTGCTAAAAGACAGAGTTCCTCACACCTCTCCTACCACGTAATCGAGCGTCACCAAAGTTGGGGGTTGAAGGTTCTTCTCATGGAGCCATTTAGAAGAGAAAAGGAACTGGGAGGCTTGGGGGATTTAGCGAGGTAAGGGGGATTCCACTCAGGAGGACAGATGAATGGCGGAGAATGATATGGCTGAGTTACAAAGAGAGAAGCAGAAGTGAGACTGTAAAAAGTTCAAATAAGTGTCTGAACTTTTCAAGGTTTACAATTATTGAGTCAAACATCTAAAGCCTTTGATGTTCACCCTGCGCTACTTTCAGCCATGTTACAAAAATTCCAGAGGCTCTGCAAATGAACAACTCCTTTCCCTGAACTCTCACAAGATGAGGGTTTAAATAGACAGAAGCACAATATATCGTTTCCACAGGTATAGTTGCTAGGCAACCATTCCATTCTACAGCACAGACACTATGTCAGCATTGATCAGACTATGTAGTCGTTAACCCGTTAGCTGCTCAATTAAAAGACTAATTACAGAATCATGCTCTAAAAGGTTTATGAAACCAACAGGATTCTTTATTTTGCTAATCCACGTTTCATGCCTAGGCATGACTAATCCATGCAGGGCTGAAAACATGGGAGAATCCTGATTGGATGGCAAAGAGGTTAGCTTTCATCTAAGAATATTCATTTGTAGTGGAGAGTGTGCCCTCCTCTTAAAAATTTATGAGCAAAAATGAGACAGAGAATAATAACTGTGATAAAGAAGTGTAAATTATTTATAATAAATTAATGCAAACCATCAGGGGCTGATAGAGTATATGTTTTGTTTTGTTCGTAGTATGGGTTATTGCTCAGCTTCACTTCATGGATATCACATCCATACCATTCACAAGATGACAATTTTACACTGTAAGAGGTCCCCTGATGGTATGTATTAATTTATAATAGAGGCAAGAGGAAAGGAACATTTTTGTGCATCATGCCAGTAAAACACACAAACTACTCCCTCAAGGCACATACACACATACATTAAAACATTAGCGATGGCACTAGAGTTAATAAGAGCTATGATATACAATGCAACCATTCATACAGTGGTTCTCAACAACCCAAAGGCAGCAGTCAGTTCTTTGTCACAGTTCTGATGCCTTTTGATGGTATTTTTCCAGTTAAAAAAAAAAAGCAAACAGTAGTGCTCAGTCCAACTAAACTTCCCTATTAACACAGGAGGGGAATATTCTACATTAGAACTATTTATACATAAGGTCACTTGGGCCATGGTTACACCAATATAAACATGAAATAACTCCGTTAGTGATAGTGGGGTAATTCTAGATTTATATGTATTTAAGTGACTACAGCCCACTGATTTCCTGTAGTTCTGCAAGAGCCAAATATTAATTTCTTCTTGCATTTTCCAACTAAACTAGTTTTTGATTCCGGTTCTAATTTAGTTTATTCCACTGAAGTATATGTTTTTCAGGGTGTTGTATTTAATTTTTCTCCACCTCTCTCCCCACTGCCCTTAAGAATAGTAACACAAGCCCAAAGAGTCACAAGAACTAAGACAGTGAAACAGTTGAATACCTTGGGTTATTCTTGCCATATATTTAACTAGCAAAAAGATAGTTGGTACTTTATGAGTCTACCATCTACTAACCACTCCTGGATAATATTTTCTGAATATCAGAAAACTGCATTAGTATAATTTTTCAAGACCACAAAATGAATTGCTACATTATTGATATAACACTTAAGGAAATTAAATACTAAATGTTTAATTAAAAATGATTTAAGAATAAATTGTGAAAGATGATAAATGCTGAAGCATCAAAAAGACACTCAAACATTTGGAATTTTATCTAACCTAATAGCAAACAGGTAAATCACGTGGCATTCATTTGCTGTATGTTATAATTTAGTTGGTCTATAGGTGTCAGGACAACTGAACAACACTGGTTTTAGAACTACAAGAAAATGTAGTCCCACCTGGCAGGAAGGAAGTGGTGCCTTGGCATGGAAAAAAGGTTGATCTATTGAAATATCCTTTCTGAACTTTCATTTATGTATTTGATTAGCTGATTTTAATTAGCTTCTTCTGAAGGAACTTACCCACCTACATTTCTACTTTGCTAGAAACAGCATAGTTAGTCATGGTAACAATCATGACAGCTCAGTCAGTTTTGTTCAGTTTTTCTCTGGACTTCTGTTTAAGTTATTACTTTCTTTAAATCTGTAAAAGTAACTTCTAGGAGTTGGATGTAGGCTCTGAAGAGAAGAAAATATGGTTAGTTTGTCTTTATTACCTTTCACCTAAATGGCACGCTGCAAAGAGCACCCTATCTCAGTTTGTACTGGTTGTAACTAACACAGAACCTGACTTAACATACAGACTATTTGAGTTAGGAGCACCAACAGTTTGGCACTGAAACCAAAAACAGACAATTACTAAATCTTTCTGAAGTAATTTTAAGTGGTTTATCAATGTAGCAACTAAGCATGAAATACCTTGAAGGTGCAGAGGTGTATGTCCATAATGATGAAATTTTGCATTAGTAAGAAAAAAGTGAACAAGTGGGAGATAATTTCAAAGAGACTAATTTCCTTCAAAGTTTGATAACAACCAGGGTGGGGGGAATGCTTTATTTTTGCAAAATTAATTATGAATTGCATTTTGTAAAGGGGAAAAAGGTAAATCATGTTCCCAAATTGTATTTTGAATTTTGATTGCTCAGCAGAAATTTTCCTGACTCATAACTATCTTGATGCGTCACCAAAATGGCTGTAAACCAGGGTTTAAAGAGAGTTGACTAAAGACAAAAACGGATATTTACTGTGGAAACATGCTGTACATGTATGTGGTTCTTATGGTGAAACACACCCATATATCATAAAAATGTGATCCTTAATTTTATTGCTTATAATGTCAGTGGCTGACCCATATAAACATTTCAATCTTTGTCTAAGTGCACATTTACAAAACATGTCTTTATTTAGCAAAAGGAGCAATATATTCTCTTACATCTAATTTTAAAAGAGTATTTCTCATTCATTTTTTAATTTAAAAGTCAAATAACTGCTTTGGATCAAAGTAATGGACATTTACCTAAATGAAAAGCATATCCAAGGGCACACTTCAGCAATAACGTTTTTTTCCCCCAGGGCTCTTTTAAGAGTTCACTTGAAGAAGCAAATTACAGAATATTCAAAAGTTACAGCCCACGTTTGAGGCAAGCCAAAACAAAACGAGTCAGAGAACAGATCATAAAGCATTGGAGAACCCCATTTGACATACCTATTACCTCATTCTCATGAAGGGAACAGTCTGTGGACTGGGATTTCCAAGAAATACATACTGGTCCAATGAAAAACAGTCCCCACAAATACCACCTTCTGAGGGAAGTTACTTTAGCCCAGTGATGCCTGTAAGCATGATTTATTCTAGGCATAAAACTAGGGCTTTACTTATGTGATCCATATAGTTTCATTTAAGTCCACCAGTGGAACTAAGTGCATGAATAAGGTTTTGTAGTATTTAACAATGAATTCCAATCCTAGTTCTGACAGTGACTTCCTTTATGTACTTGAAAAATTACTTAAGTTCTTTACTTGAGTTGTCGCACTTAAACCTGAGTTACTGTATCTTTGTATAAGAATAACAATATTTATCTATCTCATTAAAGCATCACAAGTCATTAATTTTTGCAATACACTTTGAAGTATTAAAGACCACTGTTAACATGGGCCCTGAAGGATGGAGGTACTGGGCGCATCTGCACTTTGCCCAATGGTGACATTATTACAGCACCATGCTTTAGTATTTCTACATGGTGCAGTAACTGCCCATACTATGCCACGTGTGTGGCGCTCGGTCACTTTTCACCACTTCCTTGCTATAGCAGGATGCTAAAACAGGGGAGCACGCTGCTACATAGCCATTGATCACATGTCGACTCACGCGATTACTACATCACTATAACAGGTCGTATGGTGCCATAGCACGTCGCTACGGCAACGTAGGGCAACGTGTAGACTCACCGACTATGGATTTCTTGAAGAAACAGAAGATAGCAGATGTTTTATCTGAAGCTAGAGATGGTAGAAATAATCATGTGAATATTTCATAGGAGAATCTGTCTCCTTTTCGTAAGGTCTCCATTAGCCATTTAGTGAACAATTACTAATTTATTCTCTATATACAATTGTTTCAAAACAATTTGGGCCTGTGAATTTGTGTTAGTCAGAATGAGTGTAATTTCCAATATTTGAGAAATATGACTGGTCAGGCAGACCCCATGGAAGAGTTTATGTTCCTTGATTGGTTAATTTTAATCTCATAAACAGAAAAGTGCTGTGACAGTGGATTTCTTAAGGAGACAGCTAAAAGCACTTTAGGGAGACAGAAATTGGAACAGGTAAAATCGTCCTTTCTTGTTCTGCAAAATACAGACTATTACATATGGAAATGTCTCTCAGATTGTACAGTAGCTGGATTCCTTCCTCCTCCTCCTGTATGGTTTCAGATACCGACTTCCAAATCTATGCGCCACTGTCTCATATTATTGCTCAATTTGTGAATTCCATCTGCCCCATCTGGGCATTTCTAAAGACTTCAGCTTTCAGTTAAATACTGTGCTGTTTGTTGGCCACTGCTGTTTGTTGGACAGGGGGCTGTCCAAGATGTTCATCTTATGAAGTTTTGTTTGGAAACATCTGTAGCCAAATCCAGATTAACCCATGCTTCTCTGTCATGGTCATACCCAAGGGGGACTTGTTTGGTGTTGTTATAAAATGCTGTAGGAATAGGTCTGATCTTTCCCAGTGGTTGGCCCACTCCATTGCTGCCCATATATTTGATTCAGCATTGCCAAGCTCTTCCAGGACCTTGTAGACTTCATGTATAAATGGTTTATGACTTTTAAGCCTCTTAAGCCTCCATCTGTCCAGGTCTTCAGTTAACAGTTGATGGAACACGTGATTTTTATCATCTTTTGCCTCCATTACCAGTAATGATGTTAGAATCTGCCTTCTTTTATCATTTGATCTAATGCCCGAGAGTATAGGGAGTACATCTGTGTGCATGTAGGTTGTGCAGCCTATTATAAGACTCAGCAAACTGTTAAGTACTGTGTCAAGCTTTTCAGTGCAACAACTTGTACTGGTGAAACCACAATGCTGGTGAGACTGCAGCTGGAGTACTGCGTCCAGTTCTGGGCACCACACTTTAACAAGGACATCTACAAGCTTGAGAGAGTCCAAAGAAGAGCCTCCTGTATGATCAGAGTCTTAAAAGGCAAGCCATTCGAGGAAAGGCTGAGGGACCTGGGACGACTCAGCCTGAAGAAAAGAAGGCTGAGAGGGGACCTTACCACTTACCGCTACACTAGGGGAGTACATCAAGGGCTCAATGAGCAAG